>NC_091958.1:36993156-37355656 GCF_031021105.1 Erythrolamprus reginae | reverse complement strand
TGGCCAGATAGGCCCATTAAATCAAACTTTTGGTCTGGAGCCAATCATCTGTTTTAAGTTGGAAGAACACCAGGGGGTCATAAGGGAGGCCTGTGACGTCATCTCTATATAGATAATGCTACAGATCAGAGTTTTTCTGTATGCTGCGTTTCAATTTAGCCTTAACACAGCTTCTCCATTTTACTAAAAGAATAATAGAGTAGAAATAATAAAATCATCAAAAAAAAATTATGTGAGTGAACCCATGTCCCAATAATACTGAAGTTGGGGTAGGCTTTGCCCTTAGGGGTATTTGGTGGTGTTAAAGGCTGTGAAGGTGATGGGAAGCATGTACAGCATCTGTTCTGTATAGGTCGTCCAAAAAACTGAAATGGAAATAAACCCAGGCTTTCTGCCTTTCTTCACATTTTCACTTATTTTTCACACTGGGAACATGTAATAGCATTTAGACTTAGCATTTTAGACTTATATACCGCTTCACAGTGCTTTTAGAGCCCTCTCTAAGTGGTTTACAGAATTAGCCTCTTGCCCCCCAAAATCTGGGTCCTCATTTTACCCACCTCGGAAGGATGGAAGTCTGAGTCAACCTGGAGCCAGTGGTGAGATTTGAACTGCTGAACTACAGCTAGCAGTTAGCTGAAGTAGCCTGCAGTGCTGCACTCTAACCACTGCGCCATCCCGGCTATTAGTTTAGATGACTTCCAGGTATACAGAAGATTAGAATAGAATAGAATAGAATAGAATAGAATTATACAATCATTTCAAGTTTGACTCAACCTTCGATTGTTCCAAGGTGGGTAAAATGAGGAACCAAATTGTAGGGGGCAAGAGGCTGACTCTGTAAGCTGCTTTGAGAGGGCTGTATAGCACTTTAGGGTGGTATATAAGTCTAAGTGCTATTGCTATTTCTTCCAAAGCCAGACTTCTTTATTCCTGGGCTATTCCCAAGAACACCCATAAGGCCACCCATCAATGGAACGTGTCCTTTCCAAACCCATGTGCCACATCTCCCCCAGGGGTGGGTTCTAACTTAACTCATGGCTTGTTCTCTACCTCCCACACCACCAATGAAGGGCTGCAAAAAATTTTTACTACCACACCATGGGTGTGGCTTAATTTGCAGGTGTGGCTTGCCAGCCATGTGACCAGGTGGGAGTGGCTAGATGATCATGTGACCGGGTGGCTTAAAGGTCATGTGACTGGCTTAAAGGGGGCCAACTTGATGTCACTCACATCAAGGGTTTGGATTAGGGTGCCTGGCCTCTCCTCGCCTTAAAGAGATGCAATTTCCCTCTCTATTTGCTATTACTGAACATCCAAAATATACTACAGTGGTACCTCGAGATACGAGTTTAATTCGTTCTGGACCTGGGCTCTTAAGTCGAGCAGCTCTTATCTCGAACGACTTTTCCCCATAGGAATTAATGTAAATAATTTTAATTGGTTCCAGCCCTCAAAAAACTCACAAAGTTAGTCTAAATTATGCAGAAAGACATGTTTTTAATGAAGAAATGTACATGTACATATAAATGAATAATGAAGTTTCTTTCACTTAACTTGTAAACTTTCTTAAACTTTTAAATTTACATATGTTCAACTTCTCTGCCACCCAATCCTGTAGGACAGAGGTCCCCAACCCTTTTTGCACCAGGGACCGGCTTTAAGCGATCAAGAGAGGAATGGGTGAATGAATGGACGGAGGGTGGGAAGGAAGGAAGGAAAGAGGGAAGGGACAGGAACAGAGGAAGGAAGCAAGGAAACTTATGAAAGGGGAGAGTAAGAGAGGAATGAGTGAAGGGAGGGAGGGAGGGAAGAAGGTGGGAAGGAGAAAGAAAAGAAGAAATAGAGGAAGGGAAGGTAAAAGAGAGAAAGAAAAAGAGCAAGAAAGAAAGCTGCAAGCACCCCCCCGAGCCCCCCAGGCCAGCTGCAACCTTTTAAAACACGCGCGCCGCTTCGCAGCTGTCTCCTGAAGCCGAACGCGGAAGTTAGCGTTTGGCTTCAGGAGACAGCTCCTTGGCGCTTGTATCTCGAATTTGGGCTTGTAAGTAGAACAAAAATATCTCTCCCCTCCCAGCTCTTATCTCGAGTTGCTCTTAAGTAGAGCAGCTCTTATGTCGGGGTTCCACTGTATTTAATTCTATGTATATATGCCATATGTGTACATACAATTACACACAGGCACACAAAAATATACATTATCTACTATATAAACTGTATGTGTATGTACACGCACGCACACACGCACGCACGCACAGCTCTTCCAAAATTATACACATTCAACCTCATTTACTGTGATAGGAAAAACATACCCAGATACAATAAGACTACTTGCTGTGCCACTGATCTCCTTTTGTTATGCGAATCTAACATAGGGTCTCCTGATTAGGCAGGGGTTTGGATTAGAATCAGGGGTCCCCAACCACCGGGCCGTGGACCAGTACCGGGCCGCGGGGCATGTTGCACCGGTCCATGGAGTCAGCAGCTGCCGGCCCTCATGCCGCCACCCCCTCCCTCCAGCGCTTAGCTCCCGCTGGGCAAGAGGGCTTGGGAGGCAGGTTCTGCCGGCCACAGGACGATGGCGGGAAAGAGGGGCGGGAGGACCAGCACCCCCATGCTTAATCCCGCCCCCAACCACGCCCCTTTCCGCCCCCACTGGGCCATAGAAAAATTGTCTTGCTGAAACTGGTCCCTGGTGGAAAAAACGTTGGGGACCACTGGATTAGATGATCTACAACAGTGATGGTGAACCTTTTTTTCCTTGGGTGCTGAAAGAGCATGCACGTGCGCTATCGCACATACGCGAGTGCCCACACTCATAATTCAATGCCTGGAGAGAGCGAAAACAGCTATCCCTGCCCCCCTGAGGCACTCTAGAGACCAGAAATGGCCTTTTCCCCAACTTCTGGTGGGCCCAGTAGGCTCGTGTTTCACTCCCCCCAAGGCTCCAAAGAGTAAAAACGCCCTCCCCCATTACCCAAGTGGCTCTCTGGAAGCCAAAAATGCCCTTCAAGAGCCTCTGTGGGAGCCAAAAATCATCTGGTCGGCACACACATGCACGTTGGAGCTGAGCTAGGGCAGCATCTGGTGTGCCAGCAGATAGGTTTCACATGCACCTTGTCATAGGTTTGCCATCACTGACCTACAAGATCCCTTCCAACTCTATTAATCTGAGCCCATAGGACTCCACCTGCATGAACATAAAACAAGAGGATGCAGGAGGCAGTTTTCTGAGATTCTGTACTTTACTCCTAAACTTTGCATGAAAATACATTACAAGCAGGAGTGGGCAGGAGGCAGGACTCAAGAAGGATATATAATGGAACTGGAAAAGGTGAAAAAAAGGGCAACAAGAATGATAAAGGAAATGGAGCCCCCCCATTATGATACCAGGTTGCAACACCTCGGTCTCTTCAGCCTTGAAAGACGGCGTTTAAGGGGTGACTTGATCGAAGTGTATAAAATCATGCATGGGATAGAAAAGTTGGAGAGAGAAAAAATCTTTTCTCTATCACACAATACTAGGACAAGGGGTCACTCCCTAAAGTTCATAGGTAAGAAAGTGAGGACAAATCAAAGGAAATATTTCTTCACCCAGAGGGTTGTTGGTTTATGGAATTCACTTCCAGAAGAGTTCGTGACAGCCGTCAGCCTTGATAGCTTCAAGGCAGGATTGGACAGATTCATGGATGCCAAGGGTATTGGTGGTTATTGAAATGGATGCCCATGTGCCCCTCTATGTTGGTTGAGGCAGGCAGGGTTCCCTTGAGTACCATTTGTTGGGGGGTCATGGGAAAGGGAGGGTCTTGCCTTCTCTTTCAGCTCAAGATCCCCAAGGACAATTGGTAGACCACTGTGTGACACAGAATGCTGGACTCGATGGGCTTTGGCCTGATTCAGCATGGCTCTTCTTACGTTCTTATGTTCAGGATGGGGTGGAACACAGTTCCACCGGGGGGAAATGAAGATGTGTGCACAGTTCCAGCTGATTGGCGGCTGTCACTTCCTGGATTACAGGTCTGGGCTCAGCTCTCCTTTTTTCCCCTGCTGCTGCTGCTGCTGCATCTGCGCTCCTTACTTTTTTCCTCTTTCCTCCTTTCTGGCCTCAGATAAGCTTCCCTCTCACCTGTCCGGCTCCCCTCCAGCCTCACATGATCACCTCCTGCTGGAGGTGCAAGCAGAAGACGTGGGTGGAAGCGGCGCTGGCAGCATTTCTGCTTCTGGCAGCCCCCATTCGCCCAGCTACCCATCCTTAGGCAGGGGGGACGACCCAGGAAGGAAAGCACGGGAAACACAAAGGAAATTGTCACCCCAGCGAGCAACACTGTTAAGATTGTAAGTCAAGGACTTAACAGTTCACTTGAATGATGATAATCATTCAAGCCACTCCCACCTGGTCACATGGTCAGCAAGCCACTGCTACCCAGTCACATGAGTCACAAAATAAGCCACACCCACAGTGTAGCAGTAAAAGTTTTGGCTGCCCATTACTGATTAGAAGTATTACTTATTGTAAGTATAAATAACCCATCTACACTGTCCTTACTTCCCTGATTGGACCCCTGCTATGCATGGCTTGACAAATGTATTGGGCAAACCAAGAAAATGACTTGTCAGCAATGAAACATGTTGTGTGAACTTGGCTGCAGAATTCTTATGGAAGATTTAGCCTGTGCCTTAACTGACTCTAAGTTAACTGCCATCAATGATCTCAGTCCCAGGAAGATTAGATATGACTCTGAAAGGTTGTTTCTACTTCATCTGGATTATTTCATTTATTGCAGAATATAAATTTGTTTGTTAATGCACTCCGAAAGTATAGAGTTAGAAAGAAAAATAAAATAGTAAAAGGCAAAATGAAAAGGCTTCAGCTAAAAAACATAATTTCCACCAAATTTCCAGAGAGTTTTTTTGGGGAGGGAATCCTCCGCAGAGACATTAGAATGGCTGCATTTCCTGGTAATTTATCCATTTATCTTTACAGTAGCTATCAAGAAGAGCTTTAAAAACTCTGAGATACCATGAATCAGACAAGAAGTTTTGGGGTCTGTGCCTGAAATATTCTCTTTATTTCCTAAGGAGAGTGAAGTAGCCAATTGTGGTTTATCAAGCTTCCGTCTGGCTGTCTTTCTGACTGTTACCATTTCAGGGCTTTTAAGGCGGATAATAAAACAAACTGAAGGAGGAGGGTGAAAAGAACTCCTCCAAAGACGTGACAGAAAGCATCAGTGCCTCTCAACTTTTCTCCAAAGAATTCCAATTTGTGAGGGTTATCTGGAAAGCAAGGCTACAAGATTTTTTTTAAAAAAATACAAAGAGTGAAGGTACAGTGGTACCTGTACCTAAGAACGCCTCCACTTACGAACTTTTCTGTTCTGTCTGGGTTTTCCCAGACCTCAACACCAACTGAAAAAACAGCCAGACACTCTGGTAAAAGCCAAAAGTATTTTATAGCTGGAAAAAATAAGCACAAAGGAAAACCTGTCTTCACAACAGACAAGCTATAATACGTTACAGCAGGGTCCTGATGTCCAGTCAATACCACAAGCTTCTTGCTGGCACACCCCCCCAAGGTTTCAATAGTCCAAGGCACAAACCAGGATTGTAAGCCACCAAAGTTCACAGACAGGTCTCACGAATCTCCAAGATAAAACTCCACAAGCCAGGAAGGGTGGGTCCGCCTTTTATCCTTTCCCAAGAGCACCACACCCAAACCCAGCTGTGACCTCTAATGCTGGAAATACTTAGCCAATTGAGTCCGTCTCTGATTAGCTCTCCTTTGTCGCATATCTATGATGTCTTGAGCATTTTCCCCTAAGGAATCCAGGCTGCTTGCTGGGGAGAGCTCCCCCTGGTGGGACTCTGGCTGTCCTTCTTCTTCAGCCTGGGATTCCTCTTCCTCGTCAGTCTGCACCTCCTGTTCCTCAGCCTCTCCCTCTGAGCTGGAAACCGACAGAAGGTCAGCCATTCCCGGAGGGGTCCCAGACTGAACCACAACATTTTCTAGATAAGAACCGGGTGTTCAAGATTTTTTTGCCTCTTCTCAAGTACCATTTTCCACTTCTATTTTTTTTTAAATTTATTTGTCAAACAATTATAGGGTGATAATTTGTACATATTAAACATTAGATAAGTAATGATAAAAAGTAGACAATAGGACAGGGACGGTAGGCACAATGGTGCGCTTATACATGCCCCTTACAGACCTCCGAGAAAGGAGGAGAGATCAATTGTAGATAGTCTAAGGTTAAAGGTTTTGGGGTTAGGAGTAGAAACCACAGAATCAGGTAGTGCATTCCAGGCGTTGATTACTCTGTTGCTGAAGTCGTATTTTTTGCAGTCAGGTTTGGAGCGGCTGACATTTAGTTTAAATCGATTTCTTGCTCGTGTGTTGTTGCGGTTGAAGGTGAAGTATTTCTATTTCTACTAGTTTTTTTCTCATCATTCCTATCACCCTTTTCCTCCCACTTAGGACTGTATGACGGATTTTTATTAATATTTCTCCATTGCTTATTTGACCCCTATGACAATCCTTAAGTGTTCTACCACATGATTCTTGACAAATCTATATTTTCTTTTATGTACACTGAGAGCAACTGCACCAAAGACAAATTCCTTGTGTGTCCCATCACACTTGGCCAATAAAGAATTCTACTCTATTCTATTCTATTCTATTCCATTCCATTCCATTCCACTCCGTTCTGTTCTATTCTATATTTCACCCACTGATGCAGAACTAAAATTTATCCACTTTGTGTTCTCTTTTGCTGAACACAAAGTGATCTCTTTGCTGGAATTGCCTACATCAATTATTGCATCAACCCACATAATGGGCAGGAGGGATAACCTTGAGGAAGAAACACAACCAAGACAATGGTCAGATGAAAGACATCTGAGGTTAGCCACATCCTGGCATTAGAGAGGGGAGAATCGATGCCTAACAAATACAATCCGTCTTCTGAGAGCCTAACAATCACAAGAGTTGCTTTCATTTCCTTGGCACTCAAGCAAATGCATTCTGTAGTTTCTCAGTTCTCAAAAAATCTTACACTATCTTGTTTTTTCTTGAAAGCCCCAGTTTTGGGATTTGCCAGGCCCCTCACTGAGAGATCTAGGCAGTGATGGCAAACCTTTTTTTCCTCCGGTGCTGAAAGAGCGTGCTTGCACACTATTGCACATGTGCAAGTGCCTATACTCATAATTCAATGCCTGAAGAGGGCAAAAACAGCTGTGGAGGCTGGAAATGGCCTGTTTCCCAACTTCTGGTGGGCCCAGTAGACTTGTGTTTTGCCCTCCCCAGGCTCTAAAGGCTTTCCTGGAGCTGGGAGAAGGTAAAAATGGCCTCCCCATGCCTCAGAGGCTTTCTGGAAGCCAAAAACACCCTCCCATAGTCTCTGTATGAGCCAAAAATCAGCTGGCCAGCACACACATGCATGTTGGAGTTGAGCTACTTACCAGAGCTTACAAAACTTTCACCAGACCCATCCTCGAATACAGCTCATCTGTTTGGAACCCACACCTCATCTCGGACATTAACACATTATTAACAAATAATGCGTGCAAACCCATTAGGAAAGACAAAAAAGCTCAGAATTTGGGTGGGAGCAGGAGGAGGAGGAAGAAGAGGAAGAGAACAGTCGCCTGCCAAAGGAAGAAGGTGAGGTGAGGGGAATCAAAAAAATCCAAAACTTTAAGGCTTAAAAAAAGGGGGGGACTCTGAGGCGGCAAGGAGGAGCACGCGCCTCCCATACACCCGGTGCAAGGCTGCCTCCCATAAACTGTGCCAGAGAGAGAAACCCAGGTGGAATGGCAGGAAACTGGGCGGGCCTTCATGCCGCTCTCAAATTTCCTGGGAATTTTTTTTTTAAAGGTTATTTAAGCATAAGTTTATTTAAAACAGAAAGTCAAATCGTGGTTCTTACAGAACCAATACCATTTCTGTTATCACATCATTATTACAATTCCTTTCATTGTGTCATGAGCAAACCAAATACAGTACAAATAAAATCCTTATATCAATATATAACGGAATGTTGATATTTCTTAGTCTTTTGCATTCCTGGGAAATTTTTCCGGGCTCGGGTTCTTAAGTAGAAAATGTTTCTTAAGAAGAGACAAAAAAATCTTGAACACCCGGTTCTTATCTAGAAAAATTCTTAAGTAGAGGCGTTCTTAAGTAGAGGTACTACTGTAGTTGAATATTCGAAACTGACCAAGGAGAGATTCAACCTGGAAATAAGGGAGAACATTCTGGCAGTGAGAGCAATCAACCAGTGAAAAAGGCCAAGAAATGGTCTAGAAAATGGTCCCCAAGCTGGTCTGTTTTGGGGGCACCTTTTAACTGTCTCCAGGCCTTCTTCAGGCCATTTTCTGGTGCTCTGGTGCCCATGAAAACCAGCTGGCCGGTGCACATATTTGCATTGGAAAGCAGAAGACCAACTAGCAACAGAGAGAGGGCTCTGCGTGCCACCTCTGGCACACATGCCATAGGTTTGCCATCATGGATATAAAGGAACTGACCACTCAGTGTGGTTTTCCTAGAGAAAAGCAGAAGGGAAAACTGGCTTCTCCCACAAGGGGTGGAGGAAAACTATTCACGGCAACACAATTGAAAGGAAGGGGAAAGACTTCAGATGGGATTTCTGCAAAGCAGTAACTTCCACCTGACCCGACTGAGGCCATTTTGAAGCTTCAGTGTTGGAAGAAGAGGGACAGGGAGGGGAGAATAGAGATAGCTGGGGATTTGTAGCCGAAACAAAATGCTTTCTCTTGGGAACCAAGGACTTTCCCATAGGTGGTCGGTGAGAGGAGGAATGGAATTACCAGGCAACTGGGTGGCACCTTGATTTGACCATGTGACTGATCGTTTGGGGAAAGGAGAAAACGTTTACTTTCAATTAGGTAAAAATTGCAGGAACCTTCAGAGTCAGTTTTCACCCGTCTGTGCCCTTATGATGTATCCAATAAAGCTGTCCTTTAAGGAATCTACATGCCTTGGAGTTCTGCTTGTTATAGGTGCATTACTCGGAACCCTGACAGTAAGTGGCCTCCTAGCTGAGATTTTTATTTCAAGGTTCAAGATAAAACCTGTGTTTATCCTTCCTCTTTTTTCCCTTACAAAAAACCTGGGTAAATCGATAATAAAGTTACCTCTTGAATATGGTCTTTGAGCTGACGGCAGAAACGGTTTGAATGCCCTCATTTTCTTTCCATATACAATGGTACCTCTACCTACAAACGCCTCTATTTATAAACTTTTCTAGATAAGAACTGGAGGTTCAAGATTTTTTTTTGCCTCTTCCCCAGAACCATTTTCCACTTACAAATCTGAGCCTCCAAAACTGTAACCGGAAAAGGCAGGGAGAAGCCTTCATGGGGCCACCCTAGGAATCTCCTGGGAGGAAACAGGGCCAGAAAAGGCAGGGAGAAGCCTCTGTGGGGCCCCTCTAGGAATCTCCTGGGAGGAAACAGGGCCAGAAAAGGCAGGGAGAAGCCTCTGTGGGGCCTCTCTAGGAATCTCCGGGGAGGAAACAGTGCCTCCACCCTCCCTGTGGTTTCCCCAATTGCACGCATTATTTGCTTTTACATTGATTCCTATGGGGGAAATTGCTGCTTCTTACAAACTTTTCTACTTAAGAACCTGGTCACAGAACGAATTAAGTTTGTAAGTATACCACAGTATAACTTTTACAGATGTTTTTTTGAACCTGTTGTGTGTGTCTGTGTGTGTGTAACTGTCAGAGCCAGAGCACTTTCATGAGCCCAGAGTCTCGCTTCCCTCCCCAGGTTTCTGTCTTTTTCCTAGGAATTAATGAACGGGATGGTTTCCCATTAAGTAAGCCAAAACCTCTTTCAAAGGCAAATCAATAAAAAGTGATGAGTTGTTGGGGAAATATGGGGAAACCAGGCGGTTTGAATTAAGATTTTGGCAAAAGCCCTAATGGCTTGTAAGTAACTCATCATTCCTTTTGGAATTAAACAAACAGCCCAGATCTCCTGGTTCCTTGTGTTCTGCAGAAGATCGGATTATTACAAGCAAATTAAACAGAGTTTGAACCCCCCAAAGCAGGGAATTTTAGCACCTAGGAAGAACCCTCTTGACCAGGGGCACCAGGGCAATCCCAAAGGCCAAGTTGGCAGATGCAACTCAGCGCCTGCCATCTTGACCTTGTACTCCCAAGGAGCCCTGGTCCTTGGATCAGACAGGGAGCACACAAACTTAATGTAAACCACTCTAAACTTGACTGCAGGAAATACGACTTTAGTAACCAAGTAGTTGATGCATGGAACTCACTACTTGACTCTGTAGTATCCTCACTTAACCCCCAAAACTTTACCCTTTTAGACTCTCCACTATTGACCTCTCCCAATTTCTCAGAGGCCAGTAAGGGGCGTGCATAAGTGCACCAGCATGCCTTCCGTCCCCTATCCTAATGTTTGTCCACCAGAGATGCCCTTGACACAAGTCCCGTGTCATGCCCACCCCAGCCATGCCCACCCCTGGTCCTCCAAGGTCAAACACAGCCCTGATGCCGCCCTCAATGAAATTGAGTTTGACACCCCTGTACCAGCACACCTACTGTTGTTAAAAGAAAGTCTGTGAGCAGCCAAGGCAGGAGATCAAAACTTCCCGTCAGATAACATGATAATTAATAAAATAATGGATTGTGCTGAAATGACCAGACTTACTTATGAATTGCAAAACAAACAAGAAAGGTTGTTTTTTTTTACCATATGGGAAAACTTTTACAAATGGCTAGAAATTAGAAGAGATAATACAAACAAGTTAAATTATGGATATGTGTGTGTACGTGTATACACATGTAAAGCTAGAAGAAGTATTATTGTGAAGTGTAAATATAGATTTAAATGAAATAGTTGCAAAAGTGATTAGCATTTACTTTCTGTTTATATTTCCTGTATTTTTGTATATTTGTCTATATGTGGTTGGTTTTTAACTAAAAAACTCAATAAAGATTAAATGTTTAAAAATGTAAAAAAAAAAAAGTCATATTATAGACAAACCAGCATAGAATCACAGACCTATCAAGGTTAATTTCCTTTAGAACCTTATTAAATTAATATCCTTCTCTTTTAGTACTTCAGATATGCCATAGTGCCTCCTCCTCCTCCTTATGTATTCTCTCAAAAAGAAAGAAAACTTTACAAGAAAGAAAACTTTATCCCCTCCAAACAATAACAAAGAAAGAAAATTATAATTCAAAAAAGAAAGAGAAAGAAAAGAGAAAAGAAGAAAAAGTGAAAAAAGAAAGAGCAAGATGAACAAAGAGAAAAACCAAACTCTATTATTATAGGAATATTAAAACAATATAAAAATTAACCAAACCATTATTTTAAATTTTCAATGAATAATCATCTTAGTATTATAATCATATTTTATTCTAGATCATAATCATATTCAAATATTTATCACTTAATTGTCATTATCTATCCCAATAATTTCAATAATCCAATGATCTAAATAGTTCTATCTATTTTTGTGTAATTCTATAATTCAATAAAATTTAATAACTTGAAATGTATCTTTTCTTTTGAAGATGTTTCGTTCCTCATCCAAGAAGCCCTGACAGGAGAGTGGGGAAGGGAAGGATTTATATTCCTTGCAGCTGGTCATTTGCATCCTTTTATAGGGTCAGTGAGGCCACTTGGAGGTTTATCTGTGTCCTCAGGTTCACCTGAGTGGTGGTCCTGGTTCCTCTAATCTGCAATGCTTCCTTTGGAAATCCATTCCAACTCCCACATGATTCAAAGGGTGTTTATCCCATCCCCCATGCTGTCAGAGCTAAAGAAGCTTCTTGGCTGAGAAGGGAAACATCTTCAAAGAAAAAAACCCAAGAAAGTTCAGTTGCCTCCTGAAAAAGCATCTTTGGGACCTGCGACAGGTATATTTGCATAGAAACATAGAAACAAAGAAGATTGACAGCAGAAAAAGACCTCACAGTCCATGTAGTCTGCCCTTACACTATTTCCTGTATTTTATGTTAGGATGGATTTATGTTTATCCCAGGCATGTTTTAATTCAGTTATTGTGGATTTACCAACTACGTCTGCTGGAAGTTTGTTCCAAGGATCTACTACCCTTTCAGTAAAATAATATTTTCTCATGTTGCTTTTGATCTTTCCCCCAACTAACTTCAGATTGTGTCCCCTTGTTCTTGTGTTCACTTTCCTATTAAAAACATTTGCCTCCTGAAACTTATTTAACCCTTTAACATATTTAAATGTTTTGATCATGTCCCCCCTTTTCCTTCTGTCCTCCAGACTATACAGATTGAGTTCATTAAGTCTTTCCTGATACGTTTTATGCTTAAGACCTTCCACCATTCTTGTAGCCCGTCTTTGGACCCGTTCAATTTTGTCAATCTCTTTTTGTAGGTGAGGTCTCCAGAATTGACCACAGTATTCCAAAATGGGGTCTCACCAGCACTCTGTATAGCGGGATCATAATCTCCCTCTTCCTGCTTGTTCTACCTCTAGCTATGCAGCCAAGCATTCTACTCACTTTCCCTACTGCCTGACTGCACTGTTCACCCATTTTGAAATCACTACCCTAAATCCTTCTCTTCTGAAGTTTTTGCTAACACAGAATTTGCCTTCATTTGTGACAAATATTTTTGTCTCCACTCTCTCTCTCTTTTCCCCTTTCCCTGTGTCTTTATGGCCCTTTATATTATCCTGTGTTGGACTGTATCCTTCCCACTTTAAATCTAAGCTAAACAGTCCCAGATCCCAGCATGCTTTCTAGCAGAGGCCAGGGAGAAGCATTATGGCTGAACTAGGAACTACCCCAGTTCCAAGTTACATTTCTAGTTGGAAGTCTCTTGCTCTTAGGCAAAGTGTGTATTATTGGATACAGAGTGGTGTCAGGTTACAGGAGGAACTGTTCCCAAGCTTCCCAAGAAACATGCAAACATAGATATATATGCCCCCCCCCGCTTCAGTTTGGGAAATATACATACCAGATGTGACTCTATTTAAGAAGGTTTTTCCAGATCTTTCCTTACCTTAAATTTTAACCATTTTGGATGACAAAAACCGGTCTTGGGAACTTAAAAGCTTGACAACAATAAGCTCAAAGCTGCAGCTGTTGTGTTTGTGTGTTTAGGAAGAGGCAAAAATAAGTTGAGGACAGGGGTGGGCAGCAGGCAGGATGGGGTGGAACACAGTTCCACTGGCGGAAATGAAGATGCATGCGCAGCTCGAGCTGATTGGCGGCTGTCACTTCCTGGAGTACTGGTCTCGGCTCGGCTCTCCTTTTTCCCCCTGCTGCTGCTACCATGTCTGCGCTCCTTGCTTTTTTCCTCTTTCCTCCTTCCTGGCCTCAGATGAGCTTCCCTCTCTCCTGCCCGGCTCCCCTCCAGCCTCACGCGGCCACCTCCCGCCTGAGGTGAAGGCGTGGGTGGAAGCGGCACTGGCAGCATTTAGGCTTCTGGCAGCACCCATTTGCCTAGCTACCCGGCCTGAGGTGGGGGGCGACCCAGGAAGTAGAGCATGGGAAATACAAAGCAAATTGTCATTCCAGCGTGCGACACTGGGAAGGTTATAAATCGAGGACTTAACAGTTCACTTGAATGATGATGATCGTTCAAGCCACTCCCACCTGGTCACATGGCCAGCAAGCCACTCCTACCCAGTCACATGACCATTAAACTACACCTACAAAATAAGCCACACCCACAGTGTGGCAGTAAAAATTTTGGCTGCCCATTACTGGGTGAGGATGCTATTTTATTTC
The DNA here is from genome assembly GCF_031021105.1 of Erythrolamprus reginae. Classification (NCBI taxonomy): domain Eukaryota; kingdom Metazoa; phylum Chordata; class Lepidosauria; order Squamata; family Dipsadidae; genus Erythrolamprus; species Erythrolamprus reginae. The sequence goes on along the minus strand of NC_091958.1, from coordinate 37,341,903 downwards.
ATGAACTCTGCCATGGTCCAGGGTTTTGCATCCCCAAACATTAGTTCCTTTTTTCCCCAGACACTTCTTGGAGAATAAAACATTGCCTTGTGTTCTAATTATGCCTTTTGTGAAACCATCTACTTGGGAACCCCAGCAAAATTGGCAAACATGTATAATAATATAAAACCGGATTGTTGGAAATGTAAAAGTAAAGAAGGACCCTTTTAGCACATGTGGTGGCAATGTATTAAGGTGAAAAAGTATTGGGAACGGATAAGGAGATGACTACAAGAAATTATAGGGGAACAAATAGAATTTAAACTAGCTAGCTATCACCTATCTCTCTATTATTATTATTTTTCTCTATCCATCTATCTATCTATCTATCTATCATCTATCTCTCTATTATTCTCTCTCTCTCTATCATCTATCTCTATTATTTTCTCTCTCTCTCTCCCTCCCTCCCTCCCTCCCTTGCTCCCTCCCTCCTTCCTCCCTCCCATCCATCCATCCAGAAATATATACAACTTCTGGAAATGTCTCCTAGATCAACTGTCCCCCAAGATGTATCAAAGGTTGTTCACCAGCTGAGAAAGCATCCTTCCCAAAGAAATCCATCTAATAAAGTGTAGCCAGACTGTCTTGCTGGGTGAAATATTATTACTATACCACAAAAGCTCATAAAAGGGGGCAGGCAGACCTGAAGCCATACGGAGCTGGGGTGGGTTTGAACCGATGCCTTTGAAAAGCTGCCTCCGCGTGTGTGTGTGGGGGGGGGGGTTTCAGAGGACAAACTGAGGACACATACATGAAAGTCATCCAACAGGGAGAACCTCAAACAAGGAGGTCCGTGATTATAAACGTGTGTGTCTGTGTGTAGAGCCATCACAGCTGCACAACATTGTTCCTGCCGAGCCATATTTCAAGAAGAACAAAAGGTGTCTTTCCCTGCACAGTTTCTCCTGTTGCCATTCTTCCTTGCCTGCATTCACACAGTGTGCTAAATGGAAGTTAACACAACTTAAGTATTGGATTGCAGCATGGATAGTCCGGAATGCTGTCCCGGGAGGAAAAATGGAGATGTGTGCGCATCTCCACATCCCTGACATGTGCATGTACACACCTGTGTGAGATTCATCTTCTGCACATGCACAGGAAGCAAATTAATAACAATAATGATAACGATAATGATAACGACAACAACGATGACAATAATAATAATAATAATAATAATAATAATAATAATAATAATAAAATAATTTATTACATTTGTATGCCGCCCCTCTCCAGAGACTTGGAGCGGCTCACTCCAAAATCTGGGGCAAGGACACTTGTGCGCACAAGATTTCGCCGAAATCACTGAAAATCAGTGAAATATCACGCACAAGCATCCTCGCGTGAGATTTCACTTTCTGCACACGCGCAGAAGATGAATCTCACACCAGCACGCACATCGGGAACGGGGAAGCCTTCACTGCACACCTTGCATACATACCACCCTAGAAAGAGTGCGGAGAAGAGCAACAAAGATGATTAGGGGACTGGAGGCTAAAATACATGAAGAACGGTTGCAGGGGTTGGGTATGTCTAATTCAGCGGTGGGCTACGAACCGGAACGCTAAATTGCGCACGCCGCTGCAGCTCATAAGTGCTTGAGGGCAGTAATGGGCAGCCAAATTTTTACTGCCACGCTGTGGGTATGGCTTATTTTGTGGGAGTGGCTTGATGGTCATGTGACTGGGTAGGAGTGGCTTGTCGGCTCTGTGACCAAGTGGAAGTGGCTTGAACTATCATCGTTCAAGTGAACTATTAAGTCCTCAACTTACAACCTCACCAATGTCGCTCACTGGGGTGACAATTTGCTTTGCGTTTTCCACGCTCTTCTTCCTGGGTCACCCTCCTGCCTCAGGCTGGGTAGCTAAGCGAACGGGTGCTGATCAGCTGTTGAGAAAAGGGGGGGAGAGGAAATGGGCCCCCTGCAACTCCTGCTGGTGCTGGTCTCCCTGCCGCTTTTTAAGGAGGAGGAGGAGGATGGGAGGGGGGATTTAAAAATATGAGAAAGCAAAGGGATAGTTAAAAGGTTATTATTGCACAATGCCTTTCATCTCAACTGTGGGCAGAATGAGGGCTTTGCAAGGGGAAACAGACCGCAGCCCACATCGCTTTGACACGGCTCGGTTCTCCTTTTTTTCTCCTGCTGCTGCATGCTCCTTGCTTTTTTCCTCTTTCCTCCTTCCTGGCCTCAGGAGGTGGCCACGTGAGGCTGGAGGGGAGCCGGGCAGGAGAGAGGTAAGTTCATCTGAGGCCAAGAAGGAGGAAAGAGGAAAAAGGTAAGGAGTGCAGACACAGCAGCAGTAGCAGCAGCAGGGCAAAAAAGGAGAGCTGAGCCAGACCAGTAATCCAGGATGTGACAGCCGTCGATCAACTGGAGCTGCGCACACATCTTTATTTCCGCCGATGGAACTGCATTCCACCCCATCCTGCCTGCTGCCCACCCCTGCCTGTGTACTGCTATCATATCCCCTCTGGCCCTCCTTTTTGCTAAACTATCCATGCCCCATTCCTACAACCTCTCTTCGTATGTCTTGGTTTCCTGTCCATTTATCATTTTAGTTGCTCTTTTCTGTACTTTCTCTAGAGTTTCAAGGTATATCTTTGTGGATGGCATGTTCTGATATGAACCAAACATTTCCCTTTAGTGCAGTCCTCCAGCACCAGGGGTTGGGGAGTTAACTGAGGGCATACAAATCTAATAAATATATATAATATAATATAGAAGGGGAACTTACCAAATTTGTGGATGATACTAAACTGGCAGGAATAGCCAACACCATAGGGCAGTGATGGTGAACCTTTTTTGGTTTATGTGCAATCAGCGAGGTCCCACAGAGTTGGTCTCCTTAGGGTCCCGTCGACCAAACAATGTCAGCTGGTGGGCTTTAGGGGAAGAGCCTTCTTTGTGGGGGGGGCGACCCTCTGGAATCAGCTCCCCCTGAAGATTCGCACTGCTCCCACCCTCCTTGCCTTCCATAAGAGTCTGAAAACACATCTTTGCCGTCAGGCCTGGGGACATTAGACCTTCCCCTGTCCAACAAATGTTCAATCTTACAAAAAGAGATTGATAAAATCGAACAGATCCAAAGACGGGCTACAAAAATGGTGGAAGGTCGTAAGCATAAAACTTATCAGGAAAGACTTCATGACATCAGACTATATAGTCTGAGGGACAGAAGGGAAAGAGGGGACAGGATTGAATCATTTAAATATGTTAAAGGGTTCCCACTGCCTGGCAGGAGGAAGAGGTCCTTCCATCGCCCCCCTTCCCAGCCTTTGCCGGGTGGGTTTCACCTGTATAGTCTGGAGGGCAGAATGGAAAGGGGGGACATGATCGAAACATTTGAATATGTTAAAGGGTTAAATAAGATTCAGGAGGGAAGTGTTTTTAATAGGATAGTGAACACAAGGACAAGGGGGCACAATCTGAGGTTAGTTGGGGGAAAGATCAGAAGCAACGTGAGAAAATATTATTTGACTGAAAGAGTAGTAGATGCTTGGAACAAACTTCCATCAGCCATGGTTGGTAAATCCACAGCAACTGAATTTAAACATGCATGGGATAAACATAGATCCATCCTGAGATAAAATACAGGAAATGGTATAAAGCAGACTAGATGGACCAGGAGGTCTTTTTCTGCCGTCAATCTTCTCCTAAACAAGATCCGTGGCAATGATTTCCGATCCGCACTCCTGGATGCTGCTGCAGATCTTGATGAGTCTTTCAGTTGGAATTTGGTTTATTGGGGCAGGAGGGGGGGGAGGAAATCCATTAAATAATCTCCCTTGTGGTCTTTCCAAGGTTTGGGGATTCCAGTTAAATTGAGAACTTGCAGGAAGTTGCCTTTCAAGCTTCGACTTGCCCACTGGAGGGAGCCGGTGGCTTCTTTCGCCTCGCAACTCAACACCAACAAGAAGTCTGAAATGCCCTAGAGATTGGCCAACCCATGTTTCTTTAATCTTGATCGCTGTTGGTATAAATCATATTAAGATCTTCTCTTTCATTTTTTTTTTGATCCCACATTCTTCACCTGAAGTGGCTACTTGCATGTAAAGTCATGCAGTAAGAATCAGGAATATCAACCAAGCTGGAGCAAGCCAACTCAACTCAATGGAAGAGGGCAAAAAAAGCAAAACCTTTCAGTCTTCTAAGATCCTCAGAACCAGAATGGATGCCTTGATAAAAAGAAATCCTGGCAGCAGGAAAGGGAGACATTTCTGGCAAGGGTGGATATTTATTTATAGAAACATAGAAACATAGAAGATTGACGGCAGAAAAAGACCTCATGATCCATCTAGTCTGCCCTTATACTATTTCCTGTATTTTATCTTAGGATGGATAGACTATACAGATTGAGTTCATTAAGTCTTTCCTGATAAGTTTTATGCTTGAGACCTTCCACCATTTTTGTAGCCCATCTTTGGACCCGTTCAATTTGATCCATATCTTTTTGTAGGTGAGGTCTCCAGAACTGGACACAGTATATTCCAAATGGGGTCTCACCAGAGCTCTATACAGCGGGATTACAATCTCCCACTTCCTGCTTGTTATACCTCTAGCTATGCAGCCAAGCATTCTACTTGCTTTCCCTACCGCCTGACTGCACTGTTCACCCATTTGGAGACTGTCAGAAATCACCACCCCAAGGATTTATTTATTTATTTGGATTTGTATGCCGCCCCTCTCCGAGGACTTGGGGCGGCTCACAGCATGTACAAAAACAGAACAATAATATGAATCCAATTAATAATACATTAAAACAATCATTAAATTCTAATTTAAAAAACCCTATCAAACCAATCATTCAACAATAATACTGAAAACATTCATTGGTCAGGGGGAAGATCTAAAGACTGCAAGCCTAGCGGCAAAGATGAGTTTTTAAACTCTTTCGGAAGGCGAGGAGGGTGGGGGCGATGCGAATCTCCAGGGGGAGCTGATTCCAAAGGGCCGGGGGGCATGAAAGAGGCAAAAAAAGCCAGACCTTAGATACAGATATAGATTAACAGAATTGGAAGGGAGCTTATAGGTCATCTAGTCCATCCCCCTGCCCCAGCAGGAGACCCTACATCAGGGAAGTAGCGGGTTCCTTCCGATATTGGAAAAGGTGGCCACTATACCTTGCGTGCCCTCAGATATGGCTCTGCGTGCCACCTGTGACACGTTTGCCATAGGTTTTCCATAACGGCCATGCACAATTTCAGACAAAGGGCAGTCCAATCTCCCCTTGGAAGTCTCAAGTGTTGGAGCTCTCGCAACCTACACAGGCAAGCTGTCAGAAATTTCCTTCTTATTTCTAGGTTGACTCTTTGCTTGGTCCGTTTCCATCTCTTATTTCTTGTTGATTCATTCATTTCTTCATTCATTTCTTCATTCATTCATTCATTCATTTCTTCATTTATTTATTTATTCATTCATTCATTCATTTTCATTCATTCATTTAGACTTCCATGCTGCCCAATCACAAAGGACTCAGTGCGGCTTACAACAATATAAAATTACCATATAGAATTACAAATAACAATAATAAAGAAGTCAAGAAATCTAAAACCTTAATGAAAACTCAGAACAGAGCGGCTCAACGTTCATATCATTATTACAGAGTCATATTCATACAAGTGGTCAGTTGGTGTTAATTTAGGGTCTCCAAGCCTGCCGGCACAGCCAGGTCTCCGAAAAACCAGCAGGGTGGGAGCAGAATGGACATTGGGTGGGAGTTGATTCCATAGAGCCGGGGCGGCAACAGAGAAGGCTCTCCCCCAAGGTCCCACCAGTCTACATTGCTTGGCTGATGGGACCTGGAGGAGGCCAACGCTGTGTACTGTACTCTAACTGGGAGGTATGTGGTAGGAGACGGTCCCATAAGTAATCTTTCCCTAAGCCATATAGGGCTTTATAGGTAGTACCAAACACCTTGAATTGTGCCCGGAGACTGATAGCCTAATAGAGAGGAGAGGATACCATCTCTGGCACGTGTGTCATAGGTTTGCCGTCAAGGCTATAGGCCAAACTGCAATGACATCATAATCTTTCCCCATCATAATATCTGATGCAAGTGTACAAATTGAGCATTCATTGTTGAGATAATGCGTTGTGCGTCCGTGGATACTAACCAGGTGGGGCCAAATCTCACTGGGATGTGGACGCGTGCATGCCAGCGACACGGGGCTGTGTGCGTAGCTCCATTTTTGCTATCAGTGCACAATGTGATGCATACCAGATAGCAACCCGATACTGATACAGCGGTACCTAAGAACGCCTCTACTTAAGAACTTTTCTAGATCAGAACCGGGTGTTCAGGATTTTTTTGCCTCTTCTCAAGAACCATTTTCTACTTAAGAACCGGAGCCCAGAAAAATTTCCCAGGAAATTTGAAAGCAGCACAAAGGCCCGGCCAGTTTCCTGCCATTCCCCCTTTAATCCCGACCATCTCGGGCTTTCCTGAGCTGCCAGAGGAGCCTTTCAGTGGAGCTTAAGGAGGCTTTGGCAGCCCAAAGCAAGCGGAGCATTTTCCTTTCTCTGGGCGCTTGGAACGGAGAAAAGAAATGTTCCCTTTGCTCTGGGCAGCCGAGGAGTCGCCACAGCGACTCCTGTGATTTTTTTTATTCCCCTCCCCTCACCTTCTTCCTTCGGCAGCAACTGTCTTTCTCCTCCTCTTCCTCCTCCTCCTCTTCTTCCTCCCACCCAAATCCCAAGCTTTTATTTCTTTCCTAATGGGTTTGCACACATTATTTGCTTTTACATTGATTCCTATGGGAAAAATTGCTTCTACTTAAGAACGTTTCTACTTAAGAACCTGGTTACGGAATGAATTAGGTTCTTAAGTAGAGGCACCCCTGTACAGTATTAACGTGTGTTCACTGACTGCAATGGGATTTTTTTTTTCATCCAATAAGTACCTTCAGAATTATACTTTAAACATTTATAACTATACACACACACCCCTCCTTTGTCTGTTTCTCACCATCATTAACTTTGTGAGGCGAGTGAAATTAATTTCTAAAACGAAATGAGTTGTGAAGCAGGAAAGAGAGCCGTCCTGTAGTGAGGAAACCACCCCACAAAGCATATGAACCAATCTATCCAAAGTAGCTCAAGCAGGCCAAAAGATTCTGGGACAGATTCCGTATTAAATCAACCTCTGGCTCCCACATGAATCGTACGCATGATGTGAACTCTGCAACCACGCTAAGGTTTTTAATTTATGCTGGAAGTGGTATGAAAAGGCTCACTTATAAAGGTTTATTTGCATTAATAGTCATTTACTATATTCAGAAAATGTATGCATTTCAGAAAGAAGTCCAGAATATGTTGGTTACTAGGTTTCAGGCCAGGAGAGCAGACGCTGTGAGTAAGGGACCACCTCCTGCTGCATGAATCCCAGCGACCGGTGAGGTCCCACGGAGTCGGCCTTCTCCATGTCCCCTTCAACTAGACCAGTGTTTCCCAACCTTGGCAAGTTGAAGACATCTGGACTTCAACTCCCAGAAGTCCACAGCCAGCATTTGCGGGACCTAAAGGAAGAGCCTACTCTGTGGGGGGCCCGACCCTCTGGAATCAGCTCTCCGCTGGAGATTTGTGTTGCCCCCACCCTCCCCGCCTTCTGTAAGAGTCTAAAGACTCACCTATGCGGCAAAGCTTGGGGTTATTAGATTCTCCCCCCAGCCGCTGAATGTATAGTGTGTTTATTGATTGAATGAATGGTTATGTGTGTATTTTAATTGGTTCTTTGGTTTTTTTAGTTGTAACTCAAATTTAATTATCTGGATTTCAATATCTATTGTCTTTTTTATATGTTGTAAGCCGCCCCCAGTACTCGGAGAGGGGCGGCATGTAAATCCAATAAACTTAAACTTACCTTTATTGATCAGCCTCATTTCAAGGCAGGTCAATTTGTTAACTCTGATCACGGGCAAAGACGGGTGAACTATTGTTTCCCTTCTCGGGAAACGCTGTGGGGCAGGGGCCGTGGAGGATTGAGCCGATAGGTGGGAAGGGTCGCAGCGCACGTCTGCCGCCCTGAATAGGATAGCTCGCAACCACCACCCCTGAATAGGATAGCTCGCAACCACCACCCCTTCCCCGGGAGAAGCTCCAACGCTTGCATCCCGGGGGTGGGTGGGAAAGGGGGTAGCGCACGCATCCGCCTTGCAGAGGATCGCTGGCGGCCCCCTCCCCGGAAAAGCCCCTAGGCTCGCTTCCCGGGAGTTGGGAAGGGACGTAGCGCATGTCCCCCCGGCCCTTAGAGGATCGCTCGCACCCCTCCCCCGAAGCCCCCATGATCGCACCCCGGGAAGTGGGAAGGGGCGCAGCGCACGTCATCCACTTTTCAGAGGGTCCCTGGCGGCCCCCTCCCCAGGAAAAGCCCTTAGGCTCGCATCCCGGGAGTTGGGAAGGGGCGCAGCGCATGTCCCCCACCTCGCCCTGAAGAGGATCTCCCGCCACCCCTCCCTTGCCCAGGAGAAGCCCCCATCCTCGCATCCCGGGAGCGCGCGCGATTTGGGCTGGAACCTCTTCGAAAGCGAGGGAGGTCGTTGCTGCGCCCGGCGGGGAGGGAGAGCAGCGAAGTCGGCCAGCCCCGTTGCGCGCCTCCTCGCCTCTCCTCTCCCCGAGGAAGGCGTCTGGTCCGGGGTAGCGCCGACGGGGCTCCGGGCCTTCCAAGGCAAGGAGGCTCCGTGGGAAAAGCGGGGCGCCTGCCAGATGGAGAGCCGGCCCGGGACCCCGGCGGGGCGGGAAGGTGCGTCTCTCCAGCCCCGCCTCGCCGCGCCCCGCCCCGCATCCTCGGAAGGCTGGGCTGGCCGGCGAAAGAGCAGCCGGTCGGGGCTCCCGCTTGCGCGCCGGGAGGACAAGTAGGCGGCCTGGGAGCGGCGCTGAAAGAGGGGCGGGTGGACGCCCGGCCCGGGGCACCAAGACCCCGACCGGAGGAAAGACCCCTGGCCGGCTCGGCACCGGCGACGGGACCGCCCTTCCCGCGCCCGCCGGGGGAAGCGATGCCCTCGCCGCCCCAGCCCGACGGCGCCGGGACTGGCCGTTGCCCGGGGGCGCCCACCGCCCATGGGATGTAGCCGCGGCGGGCCGCTTGGGGGCCTTCCGCGCGCCCCGCTCGCCCTGGCCATGCTGCTCCTCTGCACCTACTTCTTCTACTGCCTGACCGGCCCCTGCCAGCCCCTCCGACGGCCCGGAGCGCCCGGCTGGCACCCGCAGGACCGCCCGCGGCCCCGCGCACCCCTCTTCCCCGCACGCCCCCTGGAACCCCCCGGGGAGGAAGAAGAAGAGGAGGAGGACGACGAAGCCGCCGGAGGAGCCGAGGAAGACGCGTCCCGAGGTGCTTCAGCCGGGACTCTACCCGTGGCCAGCGGCTTCGGCCAGAAGAAGTTCCCGCAGGCCCTCATCGTCGGCGTGAAGAAGGGCGGGACGCGCGCCCTGCTCGAGTTCCTGCGCGTCCACCCGGACGTGCGAGCCGTCGGGGCCGAGCCGCACTTCTTCGACCGCTTCTACGCCAAGGGACTGCTCTGGTACAGGTAAGAGGCTCTCCGTCTTTCCGGGGCGTGGAGGGGGGTGCGCTCTCCACCTGCGCCGCCGCCCCACTTTTGGATCCAGCGCTGCGCTCGCTTGGAGACCCCTGCCTGCGCCCCGTCTCCAAGTTTTGGAAAATAATCCCTAAAGGTGCCCCCCTTTTTTCCTCAAAGCCAACTGGGCTGTCTTGGGAGAAGGTGGGGGGAAGGTTTGCTTGAAGACGTTTCGCTCCACATTCGAGGAGCTCCTTCGGTTCTGATGACAGGAAAATAAGTTTTCCCATCCCCGATCCTCTCTCCCCCGGCCGGCCTTTCCCAACTTGCCTGGGATGGGATGAAACATAGAACCATAGAAAATAGACGGCAGAAAAAGACCTACTGGTCCATCTAGTCCAGTGTTTACCAACCTTGGCAACTTGAGGATATTTGGACTTCAACTCCCAGAATGCTGGGAATGCTGGCTGGGGAATTCTGGGAGTTGAAGTCCAGATATCTTCAAGTTGCCAAGGTTGGGAAACACTGATTTAGTCTGTCCTTATACTATTTCCTGTATTTTATTTTAGGATGGATCTTTATCTTTATCCCAGGCATGTTTACATTCAGTTCCAATGGATTGACCAACCCCGTCTGCTGGACGTTTGTTCCAAGCATCTACGTTTTCAGTCAAATAATATTTTCTCACGTTGCTTCTGATATTTTCCCCAACTAACCTCAGATTGTGCCCCCTTGTTCTTGTGTTCACTTTCCGATTAAAAACCCTTCCCTCCGTACTTTATTGAACCCTTTGAAAAGTGGGAAAGATTAAAGATTAAGAAGAGAAATGGACTGGTGTCGGTTTTTGGAGTTAAGAGGTGGTGATTTTAATTGAGGGAGGGGGGAAATGCTATTATGTAGGGTGATTTGTAGTACTGGAAAGTATATGCATGTCATTTGTATGTGTGCAGTGGAGAATTTTTTTTAAAAAAATCTGCAAGAAAGTGGGAAAACCAGGAGAGGGGCGGGATGAAATTTGGGGGAAAGGTTGCTTGGTTAGTAAAACGGATCTAATTAGCCAAGCCAGGAGGAAGATTCCTCCCACCTGATCCCAGTCCAAAGCCTAAAGTTTCCTCCGTCCGTCCGTCCTAGCTCCGCGAGGCGGCCCATGCCGGCTCTGCCTCCCCTCCCGAGTCCGTCCCGGTCCTCCTCGAATCCGCATCTTTTGCTCCTCCAGGGCTTGTCGTTATTTACTTCGTGCCGCTGCCATTACGCTAAACAAACTAACGATGCGCAGCTGCCCGCCCACCCGCCCCGGCTCTGCTGGGAATAAACTTTTCCCTGAATCATTTGGGCTGGAAAACAACACCCCCACCCATCCCTTCACCCCTCAGCTCTCCCCGGTTGCTTCTCTGATTCCTCCTGTTGCTTTTCCTTCCCCCCCCCCCCCAATTCTTCAGCAAAGGTTTGCTTTGCACCGGCACAAATAATTCACTTGGGGACGGAGAAACTGTTGGGTTCTCTTGAAATTCGGCAGCGCTGCTGCAAAACGGGGAGATTTTGTCCTATTGATTCGGTGCATTTCTCCCCTCCGGTCCTTTCCTTTCCCCTTTTCTTCCCTCTTTCCTTTCCTTTCCTTTCCCTCTTTCCCTTCATTTCCTTTCCCTTCTCTTCCCTCTTTCCTTTCCCTCTTTCCTTTCTTTTCCTTTCCCTCTTTTCTTTCCCTTCCCTCTTTCCTTTCCTTTCCTTTCCTTTTCCTCTTTCCTTTCTTTTCCTTTCCTTTCCCTCTTTCCTTTCTTTTCCTTTCCCTCTTTTCTTTCCCTTCCCTCTTTCCTTTCCTTTCCTTTTCCTCTTTCCTTTCTTTTCCTTTCCTTTCCCTCTTTCCTTTCCCCCCTTTCCTTTCCTTTCCCCCTTTCCTTTCCTTTCCCTTCCCTCTTTCCTGTCCTGTTAGGAGAACCTCCTGCAAAAGGGGGCCAATTGTTCTGATTTTTCAATGGTTGTTTTTAAACCTTTCTGATTTTTAAAGGGCCAAGGCTGACAGCAGCCAGGAATGGAAAAGTTTCTTTCAACTCGTCTCCAGCCTTGTTCAGACAAGACTTTGTTGCTAGATATACCTTGTGAACCCTGCCCAACACTCTTCCACAATGGATGAAAAGCCTGGGCCCCCTTTCATGCTGCTTTTCCCTGCCTTCCTCAGTACTTTAAAAAAAAAATAGTTTCTATTATGCAATTGATTGGGGTACGAAAGAAACCCTGACTTTCCAGGACTAAAAAGCCCTCTGCTTTTGAAGTCTAGAGTGGCCTGCCTGCTTTTGTGACTTCAAAGGGGGTCTAGATTTCACAAAGGCCAAAAGTTAACAAAAGCCGACTGGCTTTGAAAACCCCTTGGACAAAAAAAGAAAAGAAAAACTCAAAAGGATGAGTTGAGGTTCAGGTATTTCCCTTTGGTGTCTTGTGCTCCATCCTCTGGGGCTCTGAGCCACTTCTGTTCTTTTTGCAGAAAGCTGTTTTATATAGCCCCTTCCTCTGAAACATGCAGCCCCACCGTGTTGAAAGCGAAGCTAGTTGATGCTCTGATCCCATTTGCAGCCTTCTAGTTGTCCTTATGTCCCCATCCTTTTATTTCCCTTCTACTACTACATTTCTTCTCTTCCCTTGTGTGAGTAAAAATTTCCTGCAAATTTGGGTTCGCTTCCATCCACCCTGTTAAAAAAGTGAAGTCCGGACAGTGGAGGCTGTGGTCCCATTTCAGCCTTCTAATTATCTTTATTTATTTCGTTTCGTTTCGTTTCGTTTCGCTTCGTTTATTTTATTTTATTTTATTTTATTTTATTTTATTTTATTATTTTATTTTATTTTATTGTTTTGTTTTGTTTTGTTTTGTTTTGTTTTGTTTTGTTTTATTATTTTATTTTATTTTATTTTATTTTATTTTATTTTATTTTATTTTATTTTATTATTTTATATTATTTTATTATTTTATATTATTTTATTTTATTTATTTTATTTATTTTATTTATTTTATTTATTTTATTTATTTTATTTATTTTATTTATTTTATTTATTTTATTTATTTTATTTATTTTATTTATTTTATTTATTTTATTTATTTTATTTTATTTTATTTTATTTTATATTTTATTTTATTTTATTTTATATTTTATTTTATTTTATTTTATATTTTATTTTATTTTATTTTTCCTGTGTATGTATCCTGTGAGCCATCCCAAGTCTTCAGAGAAGGATGGCATACAAATCTTAATAATAATAATAATAATAATAATAATAATTATTATTATTATTATTATTATTATTATTATTATTATTATTATTATTAAAATTTGTATGTCGCCCACTCCCAAAGGATTCTAGGTGGTTTACCACAATAAAAATAAATATAAAAACAATTTAAAATCCCATCAACCCCATCATACCATGTCATGCAATCTTACTGTGGCCGGAACTAAAGAGGTGTCAATTTCCCATCCTTTTCTTCCGTCTTCTTCTTCTACATTTCTTCTCTTCTCTTGTGCGAATAATACTTTGCTGCAAATTTGGGTTCTCCTGGATCTCAGAAGACAACAGTGAAATTTGAGGGGTTTTATACCTCTTGGGGTTTCCTTCCCCTTTTTTGAGCAGTCCTCAGAAAAAAACAAGGAACCGTTTCAGAGTCAGATCCTTGGAAATGTCTGGGCAATAAACAGGCAAAATGTGGTGTGGTAGTGTTTTGTTAGCTAAATCAAAAGTGCAGTCTGTATGCGAGGAGGGGCAGGAATAAATACTACACGGAAGAGAAACTTGGCCTTCGGTCTTTCGGCTTCTTCTTCTCTGTTGCCTTTTGCAGTTTCTTGCCCCAATTATCTATTTTACAACTCATTTGATTAATGGTTTGCAAACTGGCTGGTAGTTCTTGATGTCAGGGAGGGGGAGATACCTCTCTGTACATTAAAATAAATGGTCCTCCAGAATGAGCATTTGCCATGCACAATGGCCTCTGAGTCTTTTGCAAACTCGATTTGAACAGAATAACTTAAAAAAAAAACCCTTCTTGCTTGTGTTTTTGTATTGGTCTCGAGAGCCTCTCTTGGGGATTCGGGTTTTGTTTCGTCGCTCCTGGGATCACTCGAAGGGCCTCCGCGTGCCTTGAGACGAATGCTTCCCCAAAAAAATCAATGAAAGCATTTAGAGTGAAGGGCTGGGATCCTTCATTTCGACCCATTTGATATGCCTTATCCTTGGTGTAACAGGGGATAAAGACACTTCTGTGCTACTTCTTAAGTTTGAGCAAAATATACTGCTCAAAAAATAAATAAAGGGAACACTCAACGAACACATCCTAGATCTGAATGAATGAAAATATTCTCATTGAATATTTCATTTGCACAACTATTCCATTTGCACAACAGCATGAGAAACTGACTGTCAATCAGTGTTACTTCCCAAGTGGACAGTTTGATTTCACAGAAGTTTGATTTACTTGGAGTTATATTCCGTTGTTTAAGTGTGCCCTTTATTTTTTTTGTGCAGTGTATATAAACAAACCCCAAACATGAAAGGAAGGGTAGGGGTTTGAAACGGTGGGAAGAATGGGGGGGAATGGAGACATCTCCCCTAAGCTTATATAGTTTTATGTATGGTATGCTTGTGTTGCATCTTTTTTAAATGTTGGGGCTTTAATATGTTTTCTTTTAAACATTAGATTTGTTACATTGTTTTATTACTGTTGTGAGCCACCCCGAGTCTGCGGAGAGGGGCGGCATACAAATCTAATAAATTATTATTATTATTATTATTATTAAATGGTTTGCTGCTCTTTGCAACCAGACCTTCCTGCATTCTTAATTGAGTGGACAAAGGGTTTCTTGGAGAGAAGATTGAAAGAGACCCAGGTCGCTTCTCCTAATGGTACAAGAGCCTTTTGGGGAATGTTACAACCCACCTCGAGTTTCCGAAAGCACGGGAGGCATAGCACTGTTGGTTTCACTCTTCGAATCCTGCTGCGAGAGCCATCAGGACCTCAGGAGCGGCAATCCTGTCAGATCCCATCAGATCCCACAGAGGGGATCTGAGCAAAAAAAAAAATCCCAGTTGAAGCTGCTTGCAACTTCTTGTTTTCCCCCTTTTTTAAAAAAATAAAAAATAAGTTCAATGTCAGTGTATGCCAATTGGCCTTAGCATAAAATCAAATTTTGAAAAAAAAGCCTAATTATTTATTATTATTATTATTATTATTATTATTATTATTATTATTTATTAGATTTATATGCCGCCCCTCTCCATAGACTCGTAGACTTCCTGTTATGAGATCGTAACACTGGGGAGAGCAGCCACATCCGTACAACGAGGCTAAAATTGGAAAGTTTATGGTTCAATGTGTTACAGAAACACATCAGCATCTAAAGCGCATGCAATGATCTAGAACTGTGACTGAATGAGTGGATGTTTTGAGTCTTATTAATAAGGTTTATTGAACTGTTTTTTATATTTTATACTGATACTGTAATCTTTTATATTGTTTTTTATATGTTTTTAGCCGCCCAAAGTCTACAGGAGTTGGGTGGCATACAAATCTTGTAAACTATTAAACTATTAGGTTGTTTCATAAATTAATATCCCAGTGTGTTTGTTTGGTATTATAGAGCAGGTGGGCACAATCATTGTATTTTTAATTATTATTCTGGGATTTAAAACGCTGCTGAATACATCACCCATAAATCAGGAGTTCAGTGTAGAAAGAACAATTATAGGTTAGCTTCCTTGTATAGATCAAGTGCCTGAAATCTGGAGAATTATAGAAATTATTTGCAGCATTGAAACTTTCTTCCTCTTTCAGATATTTGACCACTTAACTTTGCAAATCGTTTTTCATCTCCCTTTCTTTCTACTGTAAGTATAACTTCACTCTTCTATTCTTATCCATGTGCAAACTAGGAGAAAGGTTTGTCAAATGAAAATGATTTCCGCCTGCGCATAAATATCTATATTTTTTTTTAAAAAAATGATCTCCCAGGAGAATTTTGGAATAGCTGTTTTCGTAGTACTTCTAGTACTGAAAATTATGACACTGTGAGTACAGAAATTGTAGAATTAAAATTGATCAGAATCCCTATATGATTGCAGTGCAGTGAGAATTCGGAGCGTGAGATATTATTTTAATATAAATGCACTCTGCATGATCTGATATTGAAGAAGCCCAACCACAATATATGCACCCAATAATACATGTTGTTTCTTGGTCAATTGTTGCAGGTAGTCCTCGACTTATAACAGTTGTTGAAACAATTCAAAGTTTCATCAGCACTGAAAAAAGTAACTTATGGCCATTTTTCACATTTATCTTCATTGCAGCACACACACACACACCGATCATGTGATTTACATTCAGAGATGCTTATAAATGTTTCACATTTATAACGCTCGGAGCATCCAGAGCAGTAGCAGTTTCCTAGTGGTAAGGCCGCCACACTCAGGAATGGGCAGCAGGCAGGACGGGGTGGAACACAGTTCCACCAGCGGAAATGAAGATGTGTGCGCAGCTCCAGCTGATCGCCGGCTGTCACTTCCTGGATTACTGGTCTCAGCTCAGCTCTCCTTTTTTCCTGCTGCTGCTGCGTCTGCGCTCCTTGCTTTTCCCCCCTTTCCCTGTTCCTGGCCTCGGACGAGCTTCCCTCTCTCCTGCCCAGCTCCCCTCCAGCCTCACGTGGCCACCTCCCACCTGAGGTGCAAGCAGAAGGTGTGGGTGGAAGCAGCGCTGGGAGCATTTATGCTTCTGGCAACACCCGTTCGCCTAGCTACCCAGCCTGAGGCGGGGTGTGTGACCCAGGAAGGAGAGCGCAGGAAACACAAAGCAAATTGTCACCCCAGCGAGTGACACTGGGAAGGTTGTAAATCGAGGACATAACAGTTCACTTGAACGATGATGATCATTCAAACCGCTCCCACCTGGTCATATGGCCGGCAGGCCACTCCTACCCAGTCACATGACCATTAAGCCACAACCACAAAATAAGCCACAATCACAGCGTGACAGTAAAAATTTTGGATGCCCATTACTGGCCACACCCATAGTAAAAGTTGAGTTGCATACGCAGCTTTGTGTCTCCGATGCGTGCGTGCGCACATCCCAGCAAGATTTTGCTTCTGTGCATGCTCAAGCAAAATCTCACAAGGGGATGTGCGCACACACGAGGTTTCAGTGATTTTTTTTTTGCTTCTGCACATATGCAGAAGCAAAAAAGTCGGCAAAATCTCACATGCCCGTAGCCGTAGCAGCAAACCCTTCCTGGTTCCAGGGTCACATATCACCCTCTTACGAGCAAAATTAACGAAGAAGCCAGATTCACTTGTGTTGCTAACTTAACATCTTTAGTGATTCCTAAACAAATGTAACAAGAAACGGGAGCAAAAAAAATAAATCACTTAACAAATTTCTTATTGAGTGACATGAATTTTGGGCTTTGTTGTGGTTCAGCAATACCTATATAAATTTGTTTGTTTGTTTGTTTGCTTTGTCAAGTACATATTGGAGGTATTTAATTTAATTTTAATTCAATTTATTAGATTTGTATGCCGCCCCTCTCTGAAGACTCGGGGCAGCTCACAACAACAATAAATACAGTAACCAATAATACAAATCCAATTAATAAAAGTAGAATTAAAACCCCTTAATATTAAAACCAATCAATGTGACACAGTCATACCATTCTCAAGTGCTATAGTCAGAAGAGAGGGGAGAGTTAATTCCCCCATGCCTGGTGGTATAGGAGAGTCTTTAACATCTTGCGGAAGACGGGGAGGGTGAGGGCAATTCTGATTGCCTGGTGACATCACTCCTTCTTCCTCTGACCAGGTGTGAGAATGTCCTTGGTTCCCAAGATAAAGTATTTTGTTTTGACCACAAAATCCTAGCTATCTCAAATCCCCACCTTCCCTATCTCTCAACTCCAATATGGCAACATTGAATCATCCAAGATGCCTTTGGTCAGGTTGACACTTACCTTTCATTATTTGTTAGCTTTTAACAATTGGTTTTATTGTTTTACTTTCTCCTGTTTAATGCCCCCTCTTGGTGGAAGCTTTAAAAAAAAATACTGATTTTTTTTTTGTAGCCAATCTGTTTATTTTGAAAAAAAAAACAGCTTTCATTAAGTTGATCTAATCCTGCTTTATGCATGAAAGCCAGCTGGGTGATTTGGGGGGAGATACTCTCTTTCTCTTGGCCCAACCTACCTTATAGGGTTGTTGTCATGGGAAAAAATAGGAGGAAAGAATATAAGGTATGTTTATTTATTTATTATTAGTTATTAATTAAATTTGTAGGCCGCCCACAAATAACTACCTTGAGTTATTTATCAGAATAATAAAGGTGGGACTCTGTTAAATAATTAAATAAACGAGTGTCAATCGCCATGGAAATCAGGACATCCAGGCAATTCATAAAGCATAAAAATTTATTGCAAGCTTAAGCTTTGTACAAGAATCTGACCAACTGGCCATTAAGGGAAATGAGTGGGAGATAAGAAAGGCATTCAAGATGGGCTGGGCTTAGATCTCTTGTAGGTTCACAGAGACTCATGACTTATGACATATTTGACCCCTCCCTCAGGCTTAACCTAGTCATCTTTTACAAGCAAATAAATGGTTCCAATAAGAGCAATAGAATATATCAAAATTAGCCATTAAGTACATACCATTGTCAGGGTTCCAAATAAACATCCTGAAGGCGTCTGTAATATGGCAAATGATTTAGCTTTACTAGATAAGTGGTCAAAGCAATGGAAACTGCAATTTAATGTTTCCAAATGTAAAATAATAATCCTCAATCTGAGTATTGTATTGGCAGTTTTGTGTTAGTAAAAATTTCAGAAGAGAAGGATTTAGGGGTAGTGATTTCCGACATTCTCAAAATGGGGTGAACAGTGCGGTCAGGCAGTAGGGAAAGCAAGTAGAATGCTTGGCTGCATAGCTAGAGGTATAACAAGCAGGAAGAGGGAGATTGAGATCCCGCTGCATAGAGCGCTGGTGAGACCATATTTGGAATAATACTGTGTCGAGTTCTGGAGACCTCACCTACAAAAAGATATTGATCAAATTGAACGGGTCCAAAGACGGGCTACAAAAAAGGTGGAAGGTCTTAAGCATAAAAATTTTTTGGAAAGACTTAATGAACTCAATCTGTATAGTCTGGAGGACAGAAGGGAAAGGGGGGACATGATTGAAACATCTAAATAAGTTAAAGGGTTAAATAAGGTTCAGGAGTTAAGTGTTTTTAATAGGAAAGTGAACACAAGAAAAAGGGGACACAATCTGAAGTTAGCTGGGGGAAAGATCAGAAGCAATGGGAGAAAATATTATTTTACTGAAAGAGTAGTAGATGCTTGGAACAAACTTCAGCCAACGTGGTTGGTAAATCCACAGGAACTGAATTGAAACATGCCTGGGATAAACATATATCCATCCTAAGATAAAATACAGGAAATAGTATAAGGGCAGACTAGATGGACCATGAAGTCTTTTTCTTCTATGTTTCTATGTTTCTATACCATTTATCTTCACCAGGATGTGAGGCCAATTGCTTATGTGTGTGTGTGTGTGTGTGTGTGTGTGTGTGTGTTTGTTTGTTTGTTTGACTTATATACCACCCCTTTCCATGGACTCGGGGCAGCTTACAACATTTTGATAAAAAGATACAATATATAAAACATTTCTAAGCCAATTAATAGAATAATTAATTTAAAAATTATCTTAAAAACTAAGCCTTTAAAATCAAACTGTCACATACATACTATCACATCAAATACATATTTTAGCATGGTCATTTGAAGGGAATTTCATATAGCTATTCAATAAGTCTTGTGATCTCTACTGCTCTCCCCTCCCCCTCCTTTTTTATGGACGAGACCAGTTGATTTTCATGACTTTTAACACATGGTTATAATCAAGAGTTTCTTAAAATACATGATTTCTCAGTAAAGTTTAAATGTGTCTAAATTCTGAAAATTGTGATGGGGTGCAAAACTTTACACCCCCTAGTACACATTGTCTTAATGCTGGAGATCAGAAATGGTGTCTGATTTGTTCTTCATGTGCTGCACCTCAATGCCACCTTCCATGGGCTATTAAGATGGAGCATGTGGTAGGTTCTTTCAGTTTGGACCCATTATTTATTTTATTTCTTTATTAGAGTTGGAAGGGACCTTTTAGGTCATCTAGTCCAACCCTCTGCTCAAGCAAGAGACCTTGCACCATTTCAGACAAATGGCCATCCAAACGCCTCTTGAAAGTCTCAAGTGTTGGAGCTCTCACAACCTCCGCAGGCAAGCTGTTCCACTGGTTAATTGCTCTCACCGTCAGAAAGTTCGTCCTTATTTCTAGGTTGAATCTCTCTTTGGCCAGCTTCCATCCATTGTTCCTTGTCTGGCTTTCTGGTGCTTTGGAAAACAGCCTGACCCTCCTCCTCAATGTGGCAGACCCTGAGTATTGGAAGACTGCTATCCTGTCTCCCCTGGTCCTTCTCTTTGCTAGCCATGCCCAGTTCCTGCAACCTCTCTTTGTATGTTCTGGTTTCCAGTCCCCTTATCATCCTCTTCTGCACTTTCTCTAGAGTTTCAATGTCTTTTTTGTAGTGTAATGACCAAAACTGAATGCAGTACTCTAGGTGTGGTCTAATTAGGGCTTTATGGAGTGGTATAAAGCCTTAGTTAGACCACACCTTATAATTCTTAGGGTAAGCTAAGAAAAAGTCCTTCCAACTACAGGAAGATTTCACAAATTAGGCTTCTCCCCAGATTTAATACTTGAGATGAACTATGATCTAGCAGGACAGACCTTGCGACAAAGGGTGGAGGACATCGAGAGGCAGGAGGACTTGGGTAGAGCTCCGCTGTTTCTGGCCCCCGATGCCACTAGATATGTTGTGGCTCCTGCAAGATACCCGGGACAGCTGGAGTCAGCAAGCCATCGAAAGGCATTTGCTCTTGTACGGTGCCGTGCGCTTCCATCCGCCATTTTGCACGGCAAGTACAAGGGAACTCCAGCCACTGAAAGATTTTGCCCTTGTGGCTCAGGAGAGGTGGAGACTGAGGGAGACATGCTCCTGAGATGCTCCTTCTACACTGACATTAGAAGAAAGCATATTCTACCACTTATTGAGGGATATCCTGGCCGCTCGGATGTTGCCTATCTCCGGTGGTTGCTTGGGGATGAGCAGGACAGGATTACGGCGCAGGTGGCCAGATTATGCGCAGAAGCAGCGGGGATTCGTCGCAAATGTGTGCCTTCATAGCGAGATACGTACATCTCTTATATAATTACAATGGGTCAATCTTGGTTGCTCAGCCAAAAGTCCTGTTTCCTGTTCTTTTTCCTTTTAATTATTATTAATATTATATTGATGGTCTTTGACCGTAAATTAAAATTTTATTATTATTATTATTATTATTATTATTACAGGTAGATTTCACCTTGGCTCTCTTTAATCTGGGTCCTTATTAGAATAACAGATTTGGAAAAGACCCTGGAGGCGACCCACTACCATTCTAGATAAGTGGCTGTCCAGTCTCTTCTTGAAAGCCTCCAGTGATGGAGCACCCACAACTTCTGTGGGCAAGCCCTTCCACCGATTGATTGTTTGTATTGTTAGGAAATTTCTCCTTAGTTTTGGTTTACTTCTCCATTGTAATCCAAACAGTACCTGTATACAGTAATCCCTCGCTACTTCACGGTTCGTCTTTCGCGGATTCGCTACTTCACGGGGTTTCAAAGGGGGCTTAAATCCATTAAATCCATTGAAAATGTTAAATCCATTAACAATTCACAAAATTCTTCTACCGTACTACTATATTAAAGAAAATGGTAGGACAACACATGTAGTTCCAGCTGAGAAACATGATAGAATGACTGTTTAATGCAAAGGGTGGGTTTTAAAAGTCCAAATACTCATTAAATACATTAAAAAATAGCTTTCCTCTACTTCATGGAAATTCATTTTTCACAGGTGGTCTTGGAACGCATCCCCCGCAAAAAACGAGGGATCACTGTACAGTACTTTGAAACTCTGTCGTAACAAATAGACTAGCCATGCCCAGTCCCATGCAATGGGTTAATTTAAAAAAAGCCAAAATGGCAGCCCATGATGACATAATTAAAGCTCTTCCCTTTTTCAAATACATTGCAGATGTGACGTAGGTCAAGTAGATAAAAAGAAGCGGAATCATTTAGGTTCAACCCATCACCGGTATCCAAACATTGTCATAACAGGAAGTCATAATGCTTTATGAACTGGGATAATCCCATGCCATGTCAGCATAACCATGTATTTTAACATGCTCACAACATGTGTGAACTTAATCTTAAACTTGCCATTTCAGATATGCTCAACAAGTAGTAACATAAATTCACTGATGTAATTAACATAGTAACAGAGTTGGAAGAGATCTTGTAGGTCATCTAGTTCAGTGTTTCCCAACCTTGGCAACTTGAAGATATCTGGACTTCTGGAGTTGAAGTCCAAATATCTTCAAGCTGCCAAGGTTGGGAAACACTGATCTAGTTCAACCCCCAGACCAAGCAGGAGACCCTACACCAGGGGTCTCAAACTCAATTTGCCTGGGGGCCGCTGGAGGTAGAGTCTGGGTGAGGCTGGGCCACATCAGGTTTTCCACAAGAAAAGCTCTTACAAAAACATTCCAATGTTATCAAATGTCTTTATTTTTTCATCTTATTTTGTGTTAAAAAATAAAAATAAATTAACAAATTCATAAGAAAAAAATAAATAAATCAGTAATAAATAAATAAAATGAAAATGATAATGATAATAATAATACAGCAGATATAGAAGACTGAAGAAACCACATTTAGCTCCGCACACAACACTGAAAAGTGCCATTTGTATCAAACTTGCGCGGCACTAACATTAAACTTTGATATTGAGGTGGGGGCCGCAAACTATTGTCCTGGGGGCAGCAGTTGCCCTACACCATTTCTGACAGGTGACTGTCCAGTCTCTTCTTGAAAATTTCAAGTGATGAAGCTCCCACAACTTCCAAAGGCAAGTTATTCCATTGGTTGATTGTTCTCCCTGCCAGAAAATTGCTCCTTATTTCTAGGTTGAATCTCTCCTGGATCAGTTTTCATCCATTATTCCTTGTCAGGCCTACAGGTGCCTTGGACAATAGCTGGACCCCCTCCTCTCTGTGGCACCCCCTCAAATATTGGATGACTGCTAACATGTCTCCCCTGGTCCTTCTTTTCACTAAACTAGCCATGTCTAGTTTTCTTTTTTTATTTATTATTATTTATTAGATTTGTATGCTGCCCCTCTCCAAAGACTTGTTCCTGCAACAGTTCATTGTATGTTTTAGCTTCCAGTAATTAGTTAAAAACAACAAGTACAGTAATCCCTCGCTACTTCACGGTTCATCTTTCACAGATTCGCTGTTTCATGGGTTTTCAAAGAAGGCTGAAATCCATTAAATCCATTAAAAATTCATAACATTCTTCTACAGTACTACATGTAGTTCCAGCTGAGAAACATGATAGAATGACTTTGGATGGGTTTTAAAAGGGTGGTTTTAAAAGTCCAAATACTCATTAAATACATACAAAAAAATATTTTCTCTACTTCACGGAAATTCATTTTTCATGGGTAGTCTTGGAACGCATCCCCCGCGAAAAATGTAATCTTGTTTTATAACAAGTAGTTTTTGGCGGCTGGAGAATTCTGGGATTGAAGTCCACATATATCTTCAAAATGCCAAGGTTGAAGAAAAAAACCCCCACACTATTCTAATCCAAGGCCTTGAAATTTTCTGTCATTTCCTCAGGACCAACCCAGACTAAATCCTGCTCGGCTTTAGAATTAGACAGGTTTAACAAAGTGTTGTCTTCCGCTGAGATCCAGTCAAAGTCCTGGCAAGGTTTACTTCAGTCTAACCATGCTGAAGATTAAATGGTTACACCTCCCCGTGGTTTTCTGAAAAAAAAAATTAAACACCTGCTCAGTTCTCAGCCTTAACTGTAGCTCTGTCATAATCTCTTGATCTGTGTAAAAAAGTAGGAGCTAAACCTACCGGCTTTAACGATATCTTTCGTTCGCCTCCTTTTCTTGTTCGTAAGCTTGTTAAACTTATGTCTGTTTCTTTTTCTCATTTTTCCTTTTGGCAGAGAAAGTTGGCTCAGGTGTATTTAAGATTGCCTACGGTTGCAGGGGGATGGAGATATTTAAATCTGGGTGTGGATATGCTGCTTGGGGGTTGGAGAAAGAATTTTAAAAGTTGAGCTTTCTTGCTCCTGGGGAATCTTTTAAAGTAGTGTCAACATTTCTGAAATAGTTGACTAAGCCGAGAAATTCCAAATTGTGCCAAAAGCTCTTAATTGCCAGAAAGTTGACCCCACCTTCCGCACCTGCGGAATTGTTCGATTTAAATGGTTTTTGCTTTTTGTTTAAAAAAGAAGACGACAATATTTTGAGCCACCAAGTCCTTCTGCACAACGCCAGTTTCTTTCTATTTTCCCACGCGGCATTTAATCTTTAATACAGGTCTGTAGATCCAGCTTGAGGATTTATTTCATAAATGGCCTCTGATCGGATTTGGCATTCCTTAAAGAAAGAAGTCCTTTTGCTGTGTAAATATATTATGCAACTCCACAAAAGGGTAGCATCTTTTCCTGGAGTGCTTTTGGATGCTTTTCTTGGCCCTACCTTTCTCTGCAACTCGGGCCCTTTGTTAATAACAAAAGAAACCTTCAGTTAGAAAGCTATGAGTAATTCCCCAGATCGCTAAACCCTTTTAACCCCCGAGTGCAGGGCAGGAGAAGACTGTCCGATTCAATAGAAAGGGCAGGATGCAAATTGAATCAGCAAATGAATAAAACAAGAAGTGGAACAGCTTTCCTTGTGGCACAAATACATTTATGACCGTCCAGGACTTAAGGAAATCATTAATTCAAACCAGCAGAGAGGCCTAAAATGGGGCAAGGTTGCAGCTGCAAAACCACCTCCGAAGCCTTCCCTTTTCCATGCATATCATGTTGTGCTGGTGTGACTGTCATGTACCCCCCCCCCCCTTTTCTTTTGGTACAAGCACATAGACACACTGCGGATGTTCCTAATCTAAACACTTAAAAGATTTGGATTATATTGCCCTAGGCCTAGGCTAAACCTCAAGTTTAGAAAAAGGAGTTTTAGTTTACTCCTGCGGCGGTAAACAGCTGTGCAACAGGCTAAATTCAGACAAGCACAGGGGAGGGGGTTTTTTGCAACCCCCCACCTGTCCGGGCACGGCAAGACTGATGAATTCTAGCTACGGTGGAAAAAGGGCGAGGTTGCAACAGGTAAACAAGCAATAACCATCCCTCTTAATGATTTCTTGCTGCAATTAAATTCAGCAAAGAGGCGAAGTGTGGTTTCAAAACATGCTTGGACTCAGTCAAGGAAGACACTTTTCTTGGCAACGGGGAGGCTAAATTCATGTAATGTTTTCTGAGAGCAGAAGTCCCTTTACTTCCTGAATTTATTCCCGTCTTCGTATCCACAGGCCTTGTTTGATCAGATAATATGGGTCAATCTTCTCTCAGTTATGGGATTAATATGGACAGGTCAGTAGTGGGTTTCACTTACTTTGCTACCAGTTCGGAGCTGTGGACATGCACACATCTATGCTCACTTCATCTGCAAGCAGCACTTCTGCACATGTGCAGAACATTCTGCCCATGGGCAGTTTTTATTTATTTATTTTATTTATTCAATTTTTTAATGCCACCTTTCTCCTTAAACACAGGGCGGCTTACAACATGTTAGTAATAGCCCTTTCTAACAGAGCCAGCCTGTTGCCCCCACAATCTGGGTCCTCATTTTACCCACCTCAGAAGGAGGAAAGGCTAAGTCAACCTTGAGCCGGTGGTGGGATTTGAACAGCTGAGCTGCAGATCTACAGTCAGATTTAGTGGCCTGCAGTACTGCACTTTACCTGCTGCGCCACCTCAGCTCTTTGTCCAAGATGACGTCCAGGCAGATGAGTGGAGCCCCCCAACACTGCCGCTATCAGTTCACCCAAACCAGGGCGAACCAGTAGCAACCCGCCACTGATACAGATAATAATAATTTATAATAATTTATTAGATTTGTATGCCGCCCCTCTCCAGAGACTCGGAGATAGTCATAGACTTACACAAATTCATTTAGACATGGTTCAAAATTACAATAGAATAGAATTCTTTATTGGCCAAGTGTGATAGGGCCCACAAGGAATTTGTCTTTGGTGTAGATGCTCTCAGTGTACATAAGAGAAAATATAGATTTGTCAAGAATCATGAGGTTAATGATTGTCACAGGGGTCAAATAAGCAATGAAGAAACAATCAATATTAATAAAAATCTTAGGATACAAGCAACAAGTTACAGTCATACTGGTGCAATCCATAACAGAAAATACAAGTCACATACAGTCCCAAGTGGGAGAAAATGGTTGATAGGAATGATGGGGAAAAACTAGTAGTAATAGAAGTACAGACTTAATAAAAAGTTTGATAGTGTTGAGGGAATTATTTGTTTAGCAGAGTGATGGCATTCAAAAAAAAACTGTTCTTCTGTCTAGTTGTCTTGGTGTGCAGTGCTCTGTAGCGATGTTTTGAGGGTAGGAGTTGAAACAGCTTGTGTCCAGGATGCGAGGGATCAGTAAATATTTTCACGGCACCAAACAAAGCGTTTAATGGTTGTTTTTCATAGTTATGATCTTTGCAGTATCCCCGTGTATATCAAAATTCAGATGCTTGGTGGCTGTTTCATACTTAAGACTGTTGCTGTATTCCAGGGTCATGTGATCCCCTTTTACAACCTTCTGACAAGCAAAATGAGTGGGGGGGGGAACCAGATTCACATAACAACCAGGTAACTAACTACAGTGATTCACTTAACAACTCTGGCAAGGAAGGTTAAATGGGGCAAAACTCATTTGACAAATGTCTCACTGAACAATGGGATCGATTGTAGTTGTAAATCAAGGACCACCTATATTCACATGGGTGGTTATGCTACCCTTTAAATGTAATATTAATGTTATGAGTGCTGAGTGGAACCTATGTTCTCACCCCATCCTTTGAGGGAAGGCGCTCTAAAAAGTTATGCAGGAAGGCAGGATAAGAGTCATTTTTGTTCATTTGCAATTTTTATTTTGTTTATTTTTTTTCTGATTTTTTTCAAGATTGGCTAAAATATATCCAAACGCAAATTCGGCTTGTTGGAAATGTAAAGAAGTCATAGGTACCTTCTTTCATAGGTGGTGGTTAGACCCCAAAGCAAAAAATACTGGGAAAAGATTCATGATTGGTTACAACAGATTACAGAAAGATAAATAGAATACACTCCGGAATTCTTTCTATTAGGAATAATAAGAAAAAAACAAACAAGAGATATACAATATTTATCATTGCATATCACTGCGGCGGCAAGAATCGCTTATGCTGAATATTGGAAAAACAACAAAACTCCATTGGAAAATGTATTTACTGATAAAATATACAGGTGTGCAGAAATGGACAAATTGACAATAGACTTTAAAAGGACAAAATGATTCAGGTTATTATAAAGTTTGGACTAAATGGTGCAAAAAATAATAATAACGGTAGATAAAAAATAGAGAAAAGCACTGTGAAGTGGTATAAAGTCTAAATGCTAAATGCTATTGCTATTTTTCTAAGTTGCTTAGAGTTTGAATAGGGAGACCAGCAGATAATTGGGGATCTAAGCATAGCCTTAAAACTCAAATCATGCAGCCGTCAGGACATCTGCAACGCTCTCCAGATTCAATCAGTGGTTTGTTTGTTCTTCTTCATGCTATATCTCTACGGCTAATAATATTAATAGCTTCAGATGGCTTATGAATGATTCCTCTTTATGCAGAAAAAGTGGCGCAGCAGAGAAAGGTTGCGTGGTTGGTGGTTGATAAATGATTTATGGCCACCTGCCTGACCTTTGCCAAGACTCGGTTCTTTTTCTTCTTCCCTTGTCCCATTCAGTATTTTAATGGCATTCCCACCTCATTGTCCCAAAACCTTTCAAAAGAGCAACTGCAGTGAGATTATAAGGAAGTGCTTATTCATTTCATCTGCAAACAAAGCAGTTTGTATTTACAACTCTTTCTGAACAAGCAGGCGTGCTGGATTGCTTCAGGCTTTCTGAGGACTTTACACGCAAATGGGTGTAACCGTGTAGCAGAGGGGTCGGTAGCATGTCACACACCAGGAGCTGCCATGCTCTTCCCCCATCAAAACATGACTGATTGCTCCGACCAGGGCTAGGCAAAGTTGGCTCTTCTATGACATGTGGACTTCAACTCCCAGAATTCCTGAGTTAGCATGATTGGTTTAGGAATTCTGGGAGTTGAAGTCCACAAGTCACAGAAGAGCCAACTTTGCCTAGCCCTGGACCTCTGACCATCAGAGTTTCTTGGAGAGACCAAGGATCATTGTTGAAACCTTGCACATTTTCCCCACACAATCTTTTCTGACTTTGCTTCAGGATGCCAAAACCTTTGGATCTTGGCAGTCTCATGAGTCATGGTGTGTGTGTGAGGGGGATTACTTTTGAGAATTGAAATTGTGGACATTTTCATACGTGCTGATCGTGTCCCAAAGCAAAGAAATGTTGAGACCCCATTTGGAATATTGTGTTCAGTTCTGGAGACCTCACCTAGAAAAAGATATTGATAAAATTGAACGGGTCCAAAGATGGGCTACAAAAAGGGTGGAAGGTCTTAAGCATCAAACTTCTCAGGAAAGACTTAATGGACTCCATCTGTATAGTCTGGAGGACAGAAGGGAAAAGGGGGACATGATTGAAACATTTAAATATGTTCAAGGGTTCAATAAGGTTCAGGAGGGAAGTATTTTTAATAGGAAAGTGAACACAAGAACAAGGGGGCACAATCTGAGGTTAGTTGGGGGAAAGATCAGAAGTGAGAAAATATTATTTGACTGAAAGAGTCGTAGATGCTTGGAACAAACCTCCAGCAGACATGGTTGGTAAATCCACAGTAACTGAATTTAAACATGCCTGGGACAAACATATATCCATCCTAAGATAAAATACAGGAAATAGTATAGGAGTAGACTAGATAAACCATGAGGTCTTTTTCTGCCATCAATCTTCTATGTTTCTAAATATGTTACCTAGGGTCCTGTCAACCAAACAATGTCGGCTGGCGTGGCCTAGGGGAAGAGCCTTCTCTGTAGTGGCTCCGGCCCTCTGGAATCAGCTCCCCCCGGAGATTCGTACTGCCCCCACCCTCCTTGCCTTCCACAAGAGTTTAAAAACACATCTTTGCCGCTAGGGCTGGGGACATTAGATCTTCCCCTGTCCAGCAAATGTTGTTAGTGTGATTATTGAATGAATGAAAATGAATGTTTTTAAAGTTAGAATTGTAAGAACTTTTTAGTATATGAATTGGATAACTGTACTGTTGTGTTTCACTATATGTTGTGAGCCGCCCCGAGTCCACGGAGAGAGGCGGCATACAAGTCCAATTAATAAATAAATAAATAAAACATGTTCCTTCTTTCAAGGCAAACACACTGGCTAGGTTCTGTTTGAATATTAAGCCTTGGATGGTTTTTATTACGGTTTGTGGAATAAGCCTCAGTTGCCTGGGTTCATGCAACAGGTTGGGTCATACAACCTGTCATTGAGTTAACATAACATAACCTTGTGCTAAATTAGAGTTGGTGTAGCATGCCAGAGAATTGTGTATTTTTACAAAATAAACCATAATTAAGCAAACAATAGATTACAGTGTGGTGCAAGTGTGATCTTCTAGAGCAGTAATGGTGAACCTTTTTTTCCTTGGGTGCCAAAAGAGCATGGGCGAGCTCTATCATGCATGCACGAGTGCCCACACCTATAATTCAATGCCTGGGGGAGGCGAAAACAGATTCCCCCACCCCCTGGAGGCTCTCCGGAACCCCTCTGGAGGGTGGAAATGGCCTGTTTCCCAACTTCTGGTGGGCCCAGTAGGCTTGTGTTTCACTCTCCCAACCTCCAAAGGCTTCTCTGGAGCTGGGGGAGGGTAAAAACGCTCTCCCCCAGCCCCCTGGAGGCTCTCTGGAAACTAAAAATGCCCTCCGAAGAGCCTCTGTGAACCAAAAATCAGCTGGCTGGCACACACATTCAGGTTGGAGCTGAGCCAGGGCAATGGCTCACATGCCAGCGGATACGGCTCTGCGTACCACCTGTGACACCCATGCCATAGGTTCACCATCACTGTTCTAGAGCAATGATGACAAATCTTTTTTGCTTCGCATGCCAAAAGGGTGTATTCATGTGTGCTAGCATGTAGCAGAGCTTGCATTTGAGGAAGCTACCCTGTTTGTGCCCAAGCAGCAAACCAGTCCAGCCAGCCCACCAATCCAACCAGCCAGCCAGCCACAGACCAATAGATATGGAGTTGAAGTTGAAACACAGCAGCAGTAGAAAAATGTAGAAAATATATTTACTTCTTTATGCTACTACTACTACTATTACTACTATCTATACTATATATATAATAAACTAGTATCTTACTAGTACCTTGCTACAACTATCTTAGTTCAATAACTCACAGGAACCAAATTTTACAGCGTTACAGCTTCTTCAAAGCATACTTCCACAAACAGCATACAGCAAACAGACAGAGAGAAAGAGCAGGGAGCTCTTGCCCAGTTAAGTTCTTTTCACATAATTGCTAGGTTGCTGCATGCTCAACTGCCTCTGAATGACTCAGCATTCTTACCTGAGGCCTACCTTCTGCATTATATTACCCAGGGATTTTTAATTTCTGACATTCATGCACACACAAATGTGCCCACACCCATTCCCCCCCCATGCATGTGCACCTCTCCACTGTCCTGCCCCTGCACATGTGCACAATCCCTTCCCATCTCCACAAATGTGCACAGGCCTCACTGAAGTCTGGGATGGTGAAAATATGACCAAACGGGCAAACCGGAAGTTTAGTAAAACAGACTTCTGGTTTGCCCGTTGTGCTGTTTTTCGCACTCCAGGGCTTCAGCTTCTTTGAAGCCTCTGGAGGACAGCCTACCCCAAGGCCAAAAATCAGCTGGCTAGTGTTGTGAGTGTTCCCTGTCAGCCTTTGGAAATGTCAGATTCAGAGGCGGGCGAAGATACAGAAGCTGTCGGAGGCTTCTCCCCACCTTTTCTGGCCCTGTTTCCTCCCAGGAGATTCCTATAGAGGCCCCATGGAGGCTTCTCCCCACCTTTTCCGGCCCTGTTTCTTCCCAGGAGATTCCTAGAGAGGCCCCACGGAGGCTTCTTCCACCTTTTCCGGCCCTGTTTCCTCCCAGGAGATTCCTAGAGAGGCCCCACGGAGGCTTCTCACCACCTTTTCTGGCCCTGTTTCCTCCCAGGAGATTCCTAGAGAGGCCCCATGGAGGCTTCTCCCTGCCTTTTCCAGCCCTGTTTCCTTCCAGGAGATTCCTAGAGAGGCCCCACAGCAGCTTCTCCATGCCTTTTCATGCTCTATTTCCTCCCAGGAATATTCCTCGAGAGGTACCACAGAGGCTTCTCCCTGCCTTTTCCTGCCCTGTTTCCTCCCAGGAGATTCCTAGAGAGGCCCCACAGAGGCTTCTCCCCACCTTTTCTGGTTAAAGTTTCAGAGGTTCGGGTTTGTAAGTGGAAAATGGTTCTTGAGAAGAGGCAAAAAAATCTTGAACACCTGGTTCTTATCTAGAAAAGTTCGTAAGTCGAGGTGTGCATAGGTAGAGGTACCACTGTACCAGTGAGTTATGGGAAGACGATAAAAATCAGCCGCCTGAGTCACTTTTCCAGTAACAAATGTTCATGATGTGGTATTCCTGCTGCCAACGTATAGATTCCCAGAGCTGATAGGCTTTCAACTGAACCGTTATCTGCATTACAAGCAAAAACCAAATCATGTTCTTTGTGTGCAAACTCTCTGGATGCAGCCAAGGTAATCTGAGTCGAAGCAAATTGACTCAACCTGGCAAACAGGTTTGTGTTCCCAGGCAAGGAGTGTGCAAAACAAACAAAAAACAAACAAAACGACTGAAGGAAACCCCCCCCCCCCAACTCTGAAATATCAGGTTTCTGATTTTGGATGAAGAATATAGTGGAGAATACAGTGATACCTCGTCTTACAAACTTAATTCGTTCCGTGACCAGGTTCGTAGGTAGAAAAGTTCGTAAGACAAAGCAATTTTACCCATAGGAATCAATGTAAATGCAAATAATGCGTGCAACCCCATCCCAAAAGTCACCCCTTTTGCCTTGCGCCGCTGGGAATCTCTGCCTCCGTACTTCCATTGCGAGCCGAAGCACCCATTCTTGCATTGCTGGGATTTCTCTGAGGCTCCCCTCGCTGGGATTCAAAGCAGTGCGAGCAAAAATAAAGGGAATCCCAGTGAGGGGAGCCTCAGGGAAATCCCAACAATGCAAGAATGGGTGCCTTGGCTGGCAATGGAAGTCCAGAGGTGGGGGTTCCCAGTGAGGGGAGGCTCAGGGAAATCTCAGTGCTTCGGCTGGCAACGGAAGTCCAGAGGTGGGACATCCCAGCGTCGGCGGATTGGACTCATAAGGTGAAAATAGTTCAGAAGAAGAGGCAAAAAAATCTTAAACACCGGGTTGGTATCACGAAAAGTTTGTATGAAGAGGTGTTTGTAAAACAAGGTATAATTGTATAAGAAAAAACAAGAATACAAGGGTTAGGGAAATGAGAAGGAAAATACTACATAAGTGGTATCACACACCTGCTCAACTTACATACTTTCAGCATAATGTTATGAATACTTGTTGGTACGGGTGTCAAGATAAGGGGGTGTTTATGCATATATTTTGGGAATGCTTGGTAGTGCAGAACCTTTGGAAAAAAAGTGCAAGAGGACACTAATAGGATGTTAAACATACAATGGACAATTACAAAGGAAATGGTGGCATTAGTCAAAAGGAATGAGTTTGGAGAATTCAGAGAAATAAAAGAAGCAGTGATAGAAAGCACTCAGGCGGTAATAGTCTTAGGCTGGAAGGATGCGACAAAATGGACAAGACAAAATTGGTATCGGTACAGGGTAGATCATATTCAGTTTGAGATTATGGATAAGAGGATGAATTCGGCCAATGAAACTGATCTGCGGGAACTGATGAGACAATGGGACAAGGTAAGAAGGTATGTGATTGGTAGAATAGTGTTGGGCGAACCAAACCTGCACAAAATCATGCTGGTCCCGCAAGAATTTACAAACCGCAGCCGCAAGCGCAATTTAGCGTTCCGGCTCGTAGCCCACCGATGGGGAAGAGCTTTCTATGTTGCTGCCCCAGCTTTAAGGAATCAACTACCACTCGATGTCCACCCTGCTCCCACCCTGCGGGCTTTTCGTAAGGCCATAAAGACATGGCTATGCTGGTAGGCCTGGGGGCCCTAAATTAACAACCAGCTTGACCATCTGTATAATTATGATTGTGGATGAATGGTATGTATGCAGTGAAGGGCTACAAAACTTTTTATTACCACACTGTGGGTGTGGCTTATTTTGAGGGTGTGGTTTGCCAACCATGTGACCAGAGGATGGCTTAAAGGTCATGTGACTGGCTTAAAGGGGGCCAACTTGACATCACTCATGTCAAGGGTTTCGGTTAGGGTTAGGGTCCTCACCTCAAAGAAATATAGAAACATAGAAGATTGACAGCAGAAAAAGACCTCATGGTGCATCTAGTCTGCCCTTATACTATTTTCTGTATTTTATCTTAGGATGGATATGTGCCCCCTTGTTCTTGTGTTCACTTTCCTGTTAAAAACACTTCTTTCCTGAACCCTATTTAACCCTTTAACATATTTAAATGTTTCAATCATGTCCCCCTTCTGTCCTCCAGACTATACAGATGGACTTCATTAAGTCTTTCCTGATAAGTTTTATGCTTAAGACCTTCCACCCTTTTTGTAGCCCGTCTTTGGATCCATTCAATTTTATCAATATCTTTTTGTAGATGAGGTCTCCAGAACTGAACACAGTATTCCAAATGTGGTCTCACTAGCACTCTATACAGCAGGATCACAATCTCCCTCTTCCTGCTTGTTATACCTCTAGCTATGCAGCCAAGCATTCTACTTGCTTTCCCTATTGCCTGACCGCACTGTTCACCCATTTTGAGACTGTCAGAAATCACGACCCCTACATCCTTCTCTTCTGAAGTTTTTGCTAGCACAGAACTGCCAATACAATACTCAGATTGAGGATTCCTTTTGTCCAAGTTCATTATTTTACATTTGGAAACATTAAACTGCAGTTTCCATTGCTTTGACCGCTTATCTAGTAAAGCTAAATAATTTGTCTTATTACAGACGCCTCCAGGAATATCAACCCTATTGCACACTTTAGAGTCATCGGCAAATAGGCAAACCTTCCCTACCAAACCTTCCCCTATGTCACTCACAAACATATTAAAAAGAATAGGACCCAGAACAGACCCTTGTGGCACACTGCTTGTAACCAGGCTCTGCTCAGAATACACGCCATTAGCAACAACCCTCTGATATCTACGTTTCAGCAAGTGAGGGTGTTCCATGTCATCACCCAAGAATTTGGTCTCCTGAATCAATTGCTGCCTCTTTTCTGCTGCTGATTTATTCGCCTCTGCAGTGGGTCTCAGTTTTCTCCGCATTGCGTGCAACAGTGTGTGGTAGAAGAGGATCTGGGTCTGTTTTATATCCTGACTTTGCAGGGCTCTTTGTGGGAAGGGATTTAAATCAGTGTTTCCCAACCTTGGCAACTTGAAGATATCTGGACTTCAACTCCCAGAATTCCCCAGCCAACGAATGCTGGCTGGGGAATTCTGGAAGTTGAAGTCCAGATATCTTCAAGTTGCCAAGGCTGGGAAACACTGGTTTAAACCAACACTTGCGTCTCTGGAATCTGAGCCCATCCCTTTTTTTGTGCATTTAAAAAGGACCAAGGGAGCTTTCATCCTGGAAGCCTGAGTACAGTTTTGACTTCTTTTGTTTTATATATTTATTGTATGTCAAAGATTTGTATGGCTGTTCACTGTACAGCACAATTCGCTATGGCTCACAATAAAAGGACAAAAATAATAAAAAAACCAACAATAAAAACCAAGGCATCTGAGGATAGAACAAGGAGCAACGAATAGAAACTAACCAAGGGGAGAAGCAACTTAGAACTAAGGAGAAAATTCCTGACAGTTAGAAAAATTAATCAGTGGAACAGCTTGCCTCCAGAAGTTGTGAATGCTCCAACACTGGGAGTTTTTATGAAGATGTTGGATAATCATTTGTCTGAAGTAGTGTAGGGCTTCCTGCCTAAGCAGGGGGTTGGACTAGAAGACCTCCATGGTCCCTTCCAACTCTATTGTTGTTACTGCTGCTGCTGCTGCTGCTGCTGCTGCTGCTGCTGCTGCTGCTGCTGCTGCTGCTGCTGCTGCCATTCATATTTTATTCTGTCCCTTCTTTTGCACCTTCCTTTAATGATTCTATTCTACCATTTCTTTGATACTACTGTAACGTTCTCTACATGGGGCTACCTTTGAAGAGTGTTTGGAAAATTTAGATCGTGCAGAATGTATCTGCGAGAGCAATCATGGGCTTCCCTAGGTATGCCCATGTCACATCAACACTCCGCAGTCTGCATTGGTTGCCGATCAGTTTCCGGTCACAATTCAAAGTGTTGGTTATGAGCTATAAAGCTCTTCATGGCATCGGACCAGAATATCTCTGGGACTGCCTTCTGCCGCACAAATCCCAGCGACCAGTTAGGTCCCACAGAGTTGGCCTTCTCCGGGTCCCGTCGACTAAACAATGTCATCTGGCGGGACCCAGGGGAAGACCTTCTCTGTGGCGGCCCCGACCCTCTGGAACCAGCTCCACCCAGAGATTAGGATTGTACCCACCCTCCTTGCCTTTCATAAACTCCTTAAAACCCACCTCTGCCGCCAGGCATGGGGGAATTGAGATATCTCCCCCAGGCCTATATAATTTATGTATGGTATGTTTGTGCATATGTCTTGTTTTCAAATAAGGGATTTTTAGATATTTGAAATAAAGATTGTGAGCAAATGGGAAGTGGCTGCTTTTCCCCAAAATCTAACACAACAGTAGCAGGATCCCCGAGAAAGAAGATGCTGCGAGGGGGAAGCGGGCGATTGGGGCCTTCAGGTTGTTTGGAGAGGAGGCTTAAAAGCTTAGGGCCGACCCTTTTGTCAAGCGGGGAAGGGGAGCCTGAACGTTTTCACAGTCTTAAGCTGGGAGGGGATTGCAAAGTGAGCTAATGAAAGCCTCACCTTAATACCAGGACTTAAGCTCCTAAGTGGCTTTTCAAAGCACTTTCAGTGTCGGCAAAAGAGATCCATCAGTCCTAAGTTAGAGCTTGCTAGCTTGCATGCTTGCTTTCTCTTTCTTTCTTTCTTCCTTCCTTTCTTTCTTTCTTTCTTTCTTTTTCCTATCTGTTTTTCTTTCTGTGTTTTTCTTTCTCTCTCTTTGTTTTTTCTCTTTCTCTTTCTGTCTTTCACTTTCTTTCTCTCTCTCTATCTATCTGTGTCTCTCTCTCTCTCTTTCTTTCTTTCTCTCTGTCTCTGTCTTTTCTTTTCTTTCTCTCTCTTTCTTTTTCTCTCTATCCTTTTCTTTCTCTGTCCCTCCCTCCCTCTCTCCTTCCTTCCTTCCTTCCTTCCTTTCTCTCTCTCTTTCTCTTTCTCTTTCTCTCTCTCTCTTTTTCCCTGCCTTTCTTTCTCTGTGTCTCTTTTCTTTCTCTCTGTCTCTTACTTTATTTTTTCTTTCTTTTGCTTTCTCTCTCTCTCTCTCTTTCTTTCTTTCTTTCTCTTTTATTCTGTCTTACTTTATTTTTTCTTTCTTTCTCTTTCTCTCTCTGTCTTTCTCTCCCTTTCTCTCTCTCTCTGTCTTTATCTGTCTCTACCCAAAAAACACATCACCGCCTTGTTCTCTCACTTTTAAGAGGAGAGAAGGAGGACCAAGGAAATGCCAAAAATGATGCTCACTCAGCTGTATTCTATCCACATGTGGTTTAAAGAGAAGGAATAGAAACAGAGAAAACAAAGAGTTAAGTTAATTTTTTAAGTTATAAGATAAATTAAGCTAAACTAAACTAAAATAAACTAAGCTAGGCTAAATTAAACTAAGATAAGCTAAATTAAGTTAAGTAGAGTTAAATTGAGTTGAGTTAAGTTAAGTTGAGGCTAAAATATATGATGAACAGTTGCAGGGACTGGGCATGGGTAGTCTAGTGAAGATAAGGACCAGGGGAATCAGGATAGCAGTGTTCCCATATTTAAATGGGGGGGGGGGCACAGAGAGGAGGAAGGTGAAGCTATTTTCTAAAGTGCCTAAAGGCCAGACAAGGAATAATGGATTGAAACTGATCAAAGAGAAATTTAACAATCCTGGAAACCAGGAGAAATTTCCTGACAGTGAGAACAATCACTGGGAATGATTGCTTTTTAATATAATGGGGATTTTAGATTAGTTAAGTGGGTTTAATATTAATTGGATTTAGGATTTGTATTGTATTGTTCTTTTTACATGTTGCAAACTGCCCTGAGTCCGCAGAGAGGGGCAGCATATAAATCAAATCAAATTAAATCAATCAATCAATAAACCAACCAACCAACCAACTGATGGAACAGAAGCTGGATTCAGAGATTGTGGGAGCTTCATCACTGGAGGCTTTCAAGAAGAGACTGAAAAGCCATCTGTCATAAATGGTGTAGGGACTCCTCTTCCAACTCTGTTAATCTGAAAATCTGAAAATGGTTGGTTCAGGCTTAGCATCTGGACCAGGGGCCAGCCAGGTGGAATGCTTGATTCCCCACTAGGGGGCACTACATTCTGTTTAATGATTTGAAAGATAAGGTAATGATTACCTAATTTGCATCAATGCACCTCAATGATCCCTCCCATATTTTTGTGGTTTGGCGATAGGATGGTGCAAAATATTTCAAGTTCAGAGAAAAAGCAACCACATGAATTTTGGAGTTTTGTCAAGGGTGATATCCCAATTTCAAGGTACAGTGGTACCTTTACTTACGAACTTAATTGGTTCCGTGACCAGGTTCTTAAGTAGAAAAGTTGGTAAGAAGAAGCAATTTTTCCCATAGGAATCAATGTAAAAGCAAATAATGTGTGCGATTGGGAAAATCACAGGGAGGTTGGAGGCCCTGTTTCCTCCCAGGAGATTCCTAGAGAGGCCCCATGGAAGCTTCTCCCCACCTTTTCCGGCCCTATTTCCTCCCAGGAGATTCCTAGAGAGGCCCCACAGAAGCTTCTCCCCACCTTTTCCAGCCCTATTTCCTCCCAGGAGATTCCTAGAGAGTCCCCACGGAAGCTCCTTGCCACCTTTTTTGGCCCTCTTTCCTCCCAGGAGATTCCTAGAGAGGCCCCACAGAGGCTTCTCCCTGCCTTTTCTGGTTACAGTTTCGGAGGCTTGGATTTGTCAGTGGAAAATGGTTCTTGAGAAGAGGCAAAAAATCTTGAACATCTGGTTCTTATCTAACTGCTGCCTCTATATTGGTTGAGGCAGGCAGGGTTCCATTGGGTCCCATTTGTTGGGGGTCAAGGGAAAGGGAGAGTTTTGCCTTCTCTTTCTGCTCAAGATCCCCATATATAATTGGTGGGCTACTGTGTGACACAGAATGCTGGACTCAATGGGCTTTGGCCTGATTTCAGCATGGCTCTTCTTATGTTCAAGCTGTTCCATGGGTTAATTGTTCCACCTGTCAGGAAGTTTCTCCTTAGTTCTAAGTTGCTTCGCTCCTTGATTAATTTCCACCGATTGATTCTTGTCCTACCCTCAGGTCCTTTGGAAAATAAGCTGACCCACCTCTTTGATTACAAAGAAAAAAGAATGACATTCATATTTTCAGTTGTCACTCAGCAACATACCCTCATGGCCAATGAATGTGTTGAAAGAATGTTGAGTGAATGGAATGATTGGGTTTTTATGGGGTTTTTTTTTTTGGGGGGGGGGGGGGTGTTAGATTTTTTTAAAATTAATTAGTTGGATTTAAGATTTTGTATACTGTATATTATGTGTTGTGAGCCGTCCCAAGTCCTCGGAGAGGGACGGCATAGAAATCCAATAGATAGATAAATAGATAGATAGATAGATAGATAGATAGATAGATGGATGGATGGATGGATGGATGGATGGATGGATGGATGGATGGATGGATGATACATACATACATACATACATACATACATACATACATACATACATACATACCTGTAATCTCTTCCCATTAATCTGTAGCAAATAGAGAGGCGACCTTGTTAAGCCTCCCTGCTGGTGAGAGGCTGCTATTGATTTATAACTCCGAGACCAGAAATGCCCTCTTGGCACACAGCCTGCATTCCAGCATAGCAGCCTGGATCAAAAATTAGCTGGGTCCTAACTTGCCCTTATGGGAGCCAGAGGGGTGACTCAGCAAAGGCCATTTCAGTTGTCTTCTTAAAAGCCATGGCCGCATTTGGAAATAAATACCTGCATTCTTTCTGGTTTGTAACTTGTTGTTTAGGAATACTGTACAGTGGTACCTCTACTTACGAACTTAATTTGTTCCATGACCAGGTTCTCAAGTAAAAAAGTAAGAAGAAGACCTTTTTCCCATAGGAATCAGTGTAAAAGCAAATAAAACCACAGGGAGGTTGGAGACCTGTTTCCTCCCTGGTGATTCCTAGAGAGACCCCATGGAGGCTTCTCCTCACCTTTTCCAGCCCTGTTTCCTCCCAGGAGATTCCTGGAGAGACCCCACAGAGGCTTCTCCCTGCCTTTTCCAGTTACAGTTTCAGAGGCTTGGGTTTGTAAGTGGAAAATGGTTCTTGAGAAGAAGCAAAAAAATCTTAAACACCCGGTTCTTATCTAAAAAAGGGCACTTGCACATGCACGATAGCGTTCACACATGCTCTTTCGGCACCCAAGGAAAAAAAGATTCGCCATCACTGGACTAGACAGTCACTTGTCTGAGATTGTATAGGTATCAGGCCACCTGACACAGTAACAGCCATAGGGATATGGGAGGAGTGAGAGAGAGAGATTGGTACCATGGCACATTCCTTGTGCAGAGTCCTAGGTCGACTGAACAAGTAAAGAAGCCAGCACTCCTTTCCCCGGATTGGTACATGTGATGCACTTGTGGGTGTGAAGTTGTGATAATGAACTTTAACTTAGATAATTATGGAAGATAATTCCAGTGTTGGTATGACAGCAACAAATCCAGATATGGCTTTGATAATAAGTCGAACCTTCTGTGTGTACACCTCAGTGGATTGCGATTTATTTCTCAGATGCTAGTTGGTTCGCTGACAATCAGGTCTCCTGCTTGAGCAGGCGGTTGGACTAGAAGACCTCCAAGGTGCCTTCCAGATCCTATTCTGTTCTGTGGTGTTACTGATGCCACAAACCTAAGAAGAATGAGAGTTCTTTAGTGCTTGGGTGAAGTCTCCCAGTAGAAAGCAGTGCCTAATTTCCTTAGAGAAGAGATGGATAACAACAGTGAGGCTACTTCTACTTCAAGTGCAAAAAAAAAAAAAAGACTTGCAATTGGTCTTTTCTTCCCCCCTGTCCTGGCTCCCCCTCCCCCCTGCTGCCCCCTCCCCAACTCCAGGCTGCCTGCCAGTCTCTGGGACAGAGGCTCAGTTCCAACTTCAGGTCCACCAATTTGCTGACAGGACTCCAGTCCCTGCAGCCAACTTGCTTTCTTGCTTCGCAATGCAAAAAACTGGGATTTGGAGCCAAAACCTTTCCCTTTTCCTTTTTTTTTGTCATAAACTGTAAATTTATTAAATATTATATGCAAATTGACAATTATTTGGTCTTCTTAATATTTAACCTTATCCCAGATGTTCACTTTACATTTCTATTTTGATAATTAGTTCTTTTCAGTCTTCCTTGTATTTGGCCACTAAAGTGGAATTGTCTATATATCCCAAGCTGTTACTGAATCAATGTCCATTTTTTTCTAATAGCTCTCATCTGTTTTTTGCATCATTTGCTAATTATTTTATCAAAACTGAAACAAAAAGATAAAAAAAAGTTAGGCAAATGAATATAAGAAAGAAAAAAGAAAAAGAATTCAATAAAAGAAAAAGCAGAGAGTGCAAAAAAAGAGAAATGAATGTACTAGGAAAGATTTTTTTAAAATAAATGGTTCAGTGTTCTTCACAGCAATTATAAGTACAAACATATTTTAATCTCTCTCTAAATTTACATCATATTATCAGGGTGAAATGTGAACTTTTTCCCCTAGCAACTGTGGGAAAATAGAGGGTCCAGTGCGGACTCGCATCTTACCGCAGAGTCCCAGGACATCTTCTTGCAGAGTGACCTTTCCCTTTTCAACCAGGAACCTCTCTAGTGTGTTTCATGCGCATCTTCCTAAAATGAAAACGTTACTTGAAATTAAAAGACACCCCCCCCAGGGGGGGTTGTACATACTATGCCATATGTGTACATACATATTACACACAGGAACACAAAAATATACATTATCTACTATATAAACTGTATGAGTATGCGCACACACAGCTCTTCTAAAATTATACACATTCAACATCTTTTTAATAGTGTGGTGACCAAAACTGGGTGCAGTATTCTAGGTGTGGTCTTACCAAGAATTTAAAGAGTGGGTATTACTACCTCACTTGATCAGTTTCCATCCATTATTCCTTGTCAGACCTTCAGGTGCTTTGGAAATTAAGTAGACTCCCTCGTCGCTGTGGCAGCCCCTCAAATATTGGAATCAGTCTTCCCTGGTCCTTCACTCCACTAGACTAGACATACAGGGTGCGTTCCAAAAGTAATGCAATTATTTTTTTATAAAAGTAATTTATTGAACACATTTCACAAATACTTAAAATTCTTCAAAGTACTGTCCTTGGGTCTCTACACATTTTTTCCAACAACTCTGCCATGACTGGTATGCACCCTGGAAGGCGTCTTCGGGGATCTCCCGCAAGATCTTCGTCATGGCTGATTGGATCTCTTCTATGGATGAAAAATGGTTTCCTTTCAGGGCTGGGAACAAAAAGAAGTCTGCTGGGGCGACGTCAGGACTAAAGGGGGGTGGAGTGGGGCAGCGTTGGCACCTGGTGTTTGGCTAGGAACTCACGGACTCATAGCGCATTGTGGCAAGGCGCGTTGTTGTGATGGAGTTGTCAGGTAGCGGAGATTTTTCCCCCGTCCTGATGGCCCTTTTTCAGAGTCTTTCCAGCACATCCACATAGTAGGCACCGTTAACTGTCTGTCCTTGAGGAACAAACTTCTTATGGACGATTCCTTTACTGTCGAAAAAGACAATGAGCATTGTTTTCACTTTTGATCTGCCCATTCTTGCCTTTTTGGGCTTGGGGGACTGGTCGGTGTGCCACTCAGAGCTTTGGCGTCTTGTTTCTGGGTCGTATTCAAAAACCCAGGTTTCATCACCAGTGATGATGTTGTCCAAATAATCAGGTTCAATTTCTATATGTTGCAAAAGTTCACTTGAAATTTCTGCTCAGTTGGTCTTTTCATGACATTGTCGGCGTGCAGAGGTTTACAATAACTGACGTCCTGCCGCTTCCACAGCTTGGAGAGCACTGAGACTGGTTTCGTGGCAAAGCTTAGTGTCCCCCCCACCTACTCCAAGTGCTTCGGTCCCACTCTGACCAATAGGAGCGGCATGGGGAATTCAATTGCATTACTTTTGGAATGAGCCCTGTATAGTGTTTACTCGTTTATTGTGGGTGTTATGTTCCAGGACCACCCGCAATAAACAAAAATCCGTGAAGTAGGGACACTATATTTATTTAAGTATTTATACACTATTTTAAGGCTTTATAAACCTTCCCCCACACTTTTACATTACATAGACCTTTCCCATTCCTTTAATAACCATTCCCACACTGTTCTGAGCATGTATTGTACCTTTACGCTTACTGTAAGATGTTTTGAATGCCCGAGTGTAGGAGCAGACTCAGAGATGGGGAAGCTGCGCACAGACGAAAAGTAAACAACTTTTAGAGAGCTGGGGTGGCGCAGCAGGTAGAGTGCTGTACTGCAGGCCACTGAAGCTGACTTGTAGATCTGAAGGTCAGCGGTTCAGATCTCATCACCTGCTCAAGGTTGACTCAGCCTTCCATCCCTCCGAGGTGGGTAAAATGAGGACCCGGATTGTGTGGGCAATAGCCTAGCTCTGTTTAAAAAGTGCTATTGCTAACATGTTGTAAGCCGCCCTGAGTCTAAGAAGAAGAGCGGCATAAAAATCAAATAAATAAATAAATAAATAAAAATAAACAACGCACTACTCTACTGAGCCAATCAGGCTCTGGGATACAAAACAGCACTCTCTGGTTGGTCACTTCTCCATCAATCAACTAATCATGTGTTGTTTACAATGTCATGTAGGCGGGCGAGTTCTGCAGAATACCCGCAAAGTAGCAAAAATCTGCAATATATTTTTTCCATTAATATTTTATAAAAACCCATGATGCACCGAGTCCACGAAAGGTGAACCGCGAAGTGGCGAGGGATCACTGTATTCAATACCTGCATCCGTTCTTCATATGCTTTAGCCTCCAGTCCTCTAATCCAGCGTTTCCCAACCGGTGTGCCGCGGCACACTAGTGTGCCGTGAGACACAGTCAGGTGTGCCGCCAAGCTCCTAGGGAAGCTCCAGCTGGGCGGGGCGTTGCCGGTGCCTCCGAGCTCCCACTCGCAGCTGTCCCCCGGTTCCTGCCCGTTGCCGCGGTTTCTGGCGCTCTCCTGCTGGGCCCCAAAGAAGGAAGGCAGGAAAAAGGAGAGCGAGTGGGAGCTTGGAGGCACCGGCAGCGCCCCGCCCAGCTGGAGTTTCCTGGCGTCAGCAACAAGTGTCCTTTGGGCCCGGCGGGAGGGCACTGGCGGTGGGAGCGGGAGCGTGCCGGCTGCAGCGGCCCCAGGCGGTCACGGGGAGATGGGGGCGGCGAGAGGGAGCATCAGCGCCACCCCTCTACGAGCAGCAAGAGCCTCAGCAACGGGGCACGCTGTTTGCCTTTCGGCTCCGTCGCTGAGGCTTTTGCTGCTCGTGGAGGGGAAGGCGCCGATGCCCAAAGCCTCAGCGACGTTTGGCTGCCAGGGGGGTGGGGAGGAGAAAATCCTCCCCCCCCTCCAGGAGCAGCAAAAGCCTAAGTGACGGATCGCGCCGTTTGCCTTTCGGCTCCGTCGCTGAGGCTTTTGCTGCTCGTGGAGGGGGGGTTGGCG
Source organism: Erythrolamprus reginae (assembly GCF_031021105.1). Classification (NCBI taxonomy): domain Eukaryota; kingdom Metazoa; phylum Chordata; class Lepidosauria; order Squamata; family Dipsadidae; genus Erythrolamprus; species Erythrolamprus reginae. The sequence goes on along the minus strand of NC_091958.1, from coordinate 37,298,140 downwards.
GTGCCGATGCCAAATGCTTTCCCTCCGTGGTGGGGGGTGGAGGGCAGGCGCAGTCAGCCCCAGGAGACAAAGAGGGAATGAGAGAAAGGAAAGAGACAGAAAGGGAGGGAGAGAAAGAACAAGTGAGAGATAGAAAGGATAGAGAGAAAGGGAATGAGAGAAAGGAAAGAGAGAGAAAGGGAGGGAGAGAAGGAATGAGGGAAAAAGGGAGGAAGAGAGAGAAATGAGAAACATGAGAGAGAAAAGGGGGAAAGACAGGAGAAGTACCCAGAAATGAGACAGTGGTATAAATTTCAGGAGGGATGATTGGTGATTGACTGTACAGGTATTTATAAGGGGATGTTACATGGGATTGTATATATGAGGGGGTTATGTATGTATGTATGTATGTATGTATGTATGTATGTATTCATTCATTCATTCATTCATTCATTTATTTATTTATTTACTTATTTATTAGATTTGTGTCATTTTGGTTGGTGGTGTGCCCCAGAATTTTGTAAATGTAAAAAATGTGCCGCGGCTCAAAAAAGGTTGAAAATCACTGCTCTAATCATCCTGGTTGCTCTTCTCTCCACTCCCTCCAGCATCTCACTTCTTTTCCATAGTTTGATGACCCAAACTGGATACAGTACTCTAGGTGAGGTCTTACAACTCTTCCGCTTTCTCTTCTGCAAGGTTGTGGGTATGCGTGGGGTGGTGGGGTGGGGATGAGAGGGGAGAGGGGAAGAAGAGAATTGGAAGGAGAGTCAAAGACAATGTGATCTCATGGCCTTAACCTTATGACTGACTTCATTTCTAAAAAAGATGAAGGGGAAATAAGTAGCTGCGAAATTGAGATTAATATTGAACATGTTAATTCCAGAGTTTTAAGTTGGTGATACACAGAGCTCTGCAGCTGCATTGCAAAGGACACAGGCTTTTAGCCAACCTAGGTCTGTATTTGATAACTGAGGTCACACTCTAGACCAGTGATGGCAAACCTATGGCACAGGTGGCACGCGGAGCCATATCTGCTGGCGCATGAGCTGTTGCCCTAGGTCAGCTACAATGTGTATGTGTGTGCCAGCCAGCTAATTTTTGGCTTGCACAGAGGCTCTGGGAGGGCATTTTTGGCTTCCAAAGAGCATCTGAGGGGATGGGGAGGGCGTTTTTACCTTCCTCCGGCTCCAGGGAAGCCTTTGGAGCCTGGGGAGGGCAAAACACGAACCTACTGGACCCACCAAAAGTTGGGAAACAGGCCATTTCCAGCCCCCAGATGGCCTCTGAGGGGCAGTGGAAGCTGTTTTCACTCTCCTCAGGCATTGAATTATGGGTGTGGACACTTGCACATGTGCAGTAGTGCACAGACATGCTCTTTCGGCATCCGAGGAAAAAAAGGTTTGCCATCGCTGCTCTAGACCATCAAGCCAGGACAAAATCTGATTTGATTCGGTGTAACTCACTTAAAGTTTAATTAATAGAGTGTGATTACTTCCCTTTACACAATCATGTTCCTTCTGTGTTGCATAAAAGTTATATTGTTGGTTTATAAATACAGTGGTACCTCTGGCTAAGAACGCCTCTACTTACGAACTTTTCTAGATAAGAACCGGGTGTTCAAGATTTTTTTGCCTCTTCTCAAGAACCATTTTCCACTTACAAACCCGAACCTCCGAAACTGTATCAGGGAAAAGGCAGAGAGAAGCCTCCACATACTTCCTCCCGCAGACCTCACCCCATTCCTAAGAAGTCTCTAAAGGGTGTGCATAAGCACACCAGTGTGCCTACCATCCCTGTCCTACTGTTCCCATTTATCCATACTCATTTCTTATACCTATACTGTTTATACTAATATGTTAATACGTTATGTTCATAGTTGCTTTCTCATATATGCTTGACAAAGAAACTGAAACTGAAACTAAAACTGAAACTAAAACCAACACTAAAACCCACACCAACACCAAAACCAAAACTAAAACCACTAAAATTAAACTTCTGCACTCAATATTTGAGGAGCTTCCACGAAGATGAGGAGGTCCACCTATTTTCCAAAGCATCACAAGGCAGGACAAGAAGCAATGGATGGAAAATCATCAAGGAGAGAAGCCGCCTAGAATGGAGAGAAAATGATGAGAAACATTAAACCAGTGGAACAGCTGGCCTTCAGAAATTATGGATGCCCCCATTGGAGGGTTTTTAAAAAGAGACTGGTCACTGCTTGCCTGGAACGATAAAAGGGTCTCCTGCTTGAGCAGAGGGTTGGACTAGATGACCCTTCCAACTCTATTACTCTGTATTTTGCATACTTTTGGCTTATTTTGCTTATTTGTTATCACCTATGCAGCCCAACATGGCTTAGGGCCAGGCTACTTACGGGACCGTCTTCTGCCTCATACTTCCCAGAGGCCGATTAGGGCCCACAGGGTTGGCCTTCTCTGGGTCCCATCGACCAAACAATACCAATTGATGGGGCCTTCTCTGTGGCAGCTCAGCTCTCTGGAATCAGTTACCTCTGGAGACCGGTATCACCCGCACACTCCTGGCCTTCCAGAAAATCTAGAAAACCTGGCTTTGCAGGCCAGGGACTGTTGAGTAATCATCATCTAACTCCAGCCCAGAAGGAACAAATGCTTTTATTTTACGGGTATTAATATTGTCTTTATATTGATGTATGTCGCTTAGAGTCCGTAAAGAGTTGGGTGTCTTATAAATTCAATTATTTAAATTAAATAGAATAGAATTCTTTATTGGCCAAGTGTGATTGGACACACAAGGAATTTGTCTTTGGTGCAGATGCTCTCAATGTACATTAAAGAAAATATAGATTTGTCAAGAATCATGTGGTACAACACTTAATGATTGTCATAGGGGTCAAATAAACAATGAAGAAATATTAATAAAAATCTTAGAATACAAGCAACAAGTTGCAGTCATGCAGTCGTAAGTGGGAGGAAGAGGGTGATAGGAATGAAGAGAAAAACTAGTAGAAATAGAAGGGCAAACTTAGTAAAAAATTTGACAGTGTTGAGAGAATTATTTGTTTAGCAGAGTGATGGCATTCAGGAAAAAACTGTTCTTGTGTCTAGTTGTCTTGGTGTACAGTGCTTTGTAGCGACGTTTTGAGGGTAGGAGTTGAAACAATTGTGTCCAGGATGCGAGGGTAGGGTAAATATTTTCACAGCCCTCTTTTTGCAGTGTACACGTCCTCAGTGGAATATTGGCAGCAATTGTTTTTTCTGCAGTTCTGATTCTCCTCTGAAGTCTGTGTTGGTCTTTTTGGGTTGCAGAACCGAAACAGACAGTTATAAAAGGTGCAGATGACAGACTCAGTGATTCCTCTGTAGAACTGGATCAGCAGCTCCTTGGGCAGTTTGAGCTTCCTGAGCTGGCGCAGAAAGAATATTCTTTGTTGTGCTTTTTTTGATGATGTTTTTGATGTTAGGTGACCATTTTAGGTTTTGAGATATGATAGAACCTAGAAATTTGAAGCTCTCTACTGTTGATACTGTGTTGTCTCGTATTGTGAGAGGTGGAAGGATGGAAGGGTTTCTCCTAAAGTCTACTACTATTTCTACGGTTTTGAATGTGTTCATTTCTAGATTGTTCCGGTCACAAATTTAAATTAAATGTATTGAAATTAAATTAAATTATTTATACTTGAATAAACCCAGAGAAGCATTTCTCTATTTTTCCAGCCAGCGGTTGCCCAATTTAGGAGGTGGGATTGGAGGGAGTTCCAGGGGTTAATAGAAAGCATGAACAAACCCTGTAACAAGAAGACACGGTAATCTGGCAAGGCATAAGGTTGCCCTTATCTTTCCCTCCTGCAATGGCAAAGGCTGAAAACAGATGTGCTCCATGAAAACAAATAGGCTCGTGATACAAATCCAGATGACAGGAAACACAGTCCTAAGGATGAAAGCTTCCCTTAGTTAAAAGGCAGCAATCGAGCCCATCAGATTGCAAAAATATGCTTGGAAGAAACAACATGCTCCCAGCTGTCCAGGGGCCAATGATGTCAGATACCTCATAGCATCATGTGAACGATGCAAATTATGTCATCCCAAGAAAGGGGGGGGGGAAATGTATTCAAACATTGCACGGCCCAGCATTTTCTTTTATCCATTTGCATTCTATGTCTTTAAAAAAAATATATCGATACGTTTCATTTGTTTCAGTGACTGATTTAAACCAGATTTTCACGGTGTTGATTTAAACCCAGATCTTTGGCGGTCGACTCTTCATTCCTCTATTAATAAAATAAAATGCTATGAATTTTCCCAGAGAGAGGCCTTCACATGTGGTTGCTTCATGCTTCTTGCAATGGTTTTGCTTGTTCGGCATAGATGCCTGTAACCTCAAGCATGCTGCCTGTATGTGTGTTTGTGTTTGTGTGTGTGTGTGTGTTTTTAAGATGTTTCTTCTAATTCTGGATCTTTTTCGCTACTGCCATTTTGCCGGTGTCTGCTGTGGGAGGCAGAGCATCATTCCTCTTTCTCTTGGCTCAATGCTCTGTCTGGAGAGATGCTTTCTGTGGCCAATTCGGCTGAGCCCATCCCAGCATCAGTAACCCAAAACGGGGCCCGAAGCCACAAATCTCTCCTCAAATCACCAACTGCAATTCACTCAGAGCGCTTTTTTTTTCCTCCCCTGCCAAATTCGCCAATGGAGCAGGCCTAAAACACATGGAAACATTTTCCCGCTGATAAATTTAGGATGGGAAACACCAAAGGAGGTAAAAGGACCCATTTTCTCTTTTCTGGAGAGTAGGAAATAATGATTTGTAAAGCGCTGGATTTCCTGGAATTGTCCTAATTACCCATTATGTATGTATGTATGTATGTATGTATGTATGTATGTATGTATGTATGTATGTATGTATGTATGTATGCATCTATCTATCTATCTATCTATCTATCTATCTATCTATCTATCTATCTATCTATCTATCTATGTAAATACAGTGGTACCTCTACCTACAAACACCTCTACTTGCAAATTTTTCTAGATAAGATCTGGGTGTTCAAGATTTTTTTTTGCCTCTTCTCAAGAACCATTTTCCAGTTACAAATCCGAGCCTCCGAACCTGTAATCGGAAAAAGCAGGGAGAAGCCTCCATGGGTCCTCTGTAGGAATCTCCTGGGAAGAAACAGGGCTGGAAAAGGTGGGGAGAAGCCTCCAGGGGTCCTCTGTAGGAATCTCCTGGGAGGAAAAAGGGCCTCCACCCTCCCTGTGGTTTCCCCAATCACACGCATGATTTGCTTTTACATTGATTCCTATGGGGGGAAATTGCTTCTTCTTACAAACTTTTCTGCTTAAGAGCCTGGTCACCGAACAAATTAAGTTCGTAAGTAGAGGTATGTATGTACACACACACATAAATTTAACAAGGGTGTTTTTATATTTGTTGGTAAGAAACAGGCAGGCTTTGTAGCAAAGCATAAAAGGGGGGGCAGGGGATAGCCCTGGCCACACACATATAAAGAGATTCATTGCTTGAAATGACCAGACAGGCTGAGAATTGTAATGCACAGCAGTAAAACAAATCAGTTAAAATTAAAACCTCAATAGTTATTAGTCCGTTCATTCCTCCTGATCATGTGCCATTGGCATAACAGCTCATGAAATTAAGATAAAACCAGCAGTGAACTATGATTTGATCTGGAGAAATTTGTAATAGCCTCAACAGGCAAGCATTTCTGGGAAGTTTACAATGGAGAGACCCCACTAACTAGGTGCATGCTAGCGATCTGGAGGTGAGAAGATGCACATCATAACGGAATAACACAGTTGGAAGGGACCTTGGAGATCTTCTAGTCCAACCCACAGCTCAAGTAGGAGGCTCTATATCATTTCAGACAAATATTTGTCAACATCTCTTCTTTAAAACTTCCAGTGATGGAGCACCCACAACTTCTGGAGTCAACTCGTTCCACTGATCAATTGTTCTAACTGTCAGGAAGTTTCTCCTTAGATATAAGATGCTTCTCTCATTGATTAGTTTCCATCCATTGTTTCTTCAGGTGCTTTGGATTGTTTCTTTGTGGCAGCCCCTCCAATATTGGGACGCTGCTATCCTGTCATCCCTGGTTCCTTCTTTTCACTAGATTTCTTGTTATGCCGTAGCCATCATTAGACGTTGGCAATCATCCTATTTTTATTAACAGCCTCACGAAAAAGTGCTGCTGAGTTTTGTCCAAACCGGTCCCTTGGAATTTGAGGAGGGAAGGAAAGAGAAAGAAAGAAGGTAGGAAAAAGAAAAAGGAGGGAAGGAAGGAAGGAAAAAGAAAGAAGGGAAGGAAGGAAGAAGGAAGGAAGGAAGGAAGGAAGGAAGAGAGGAAAGGGAGGGAGGGAGGGAGGAAAAAGAAAAAGATGGATGGATGGATAGAAAGATAGATTAAATCTCCCAGCACTCTGTCACAGCCTGCCTTCAAATTCTCCTCTTCATAGGGACTGCTTGCATGTCTTTCTGTCTCTCTCTGGATGAGGTCAGGTTTCAACCCGCTCTTTGGGCCCACATGCCAAGCTGTTCTCTCAGCTCCAGCAGTTTTATGACAGCTCTCCAGGCCTCTTCACCATCCGGGGCTTCCTTCCTGGGTTCCCATCAGCTGCTGACCTGCACAAGTTCAAAGCCTTGCCCTTTTCACCGAAGGATGAGCGCCCGAGCTGGCTTTGAATAAGCAACGGCAGCTAAGGGAACTCTCCCAGGTGGATTGTGGCCTGTTACCGGCTAATCTGGCCCCTGTTTAAAATTCCTTAAACCAGTTTGGACCCAAACAAAAGCTTTGATTTCCCCATTGTGGCTGAAAGGGAACAGATGTTGCTGCGGTGGATCTCGAGTGTGTCGGTTGCGGTCAACGTCACCTCACATACACACACGATGGGTGGGTGGACGGACAGAGGGGGGGCTGCCTTCTGCATTCTAATGGACGCTGTTTGCATGAATCCTCCAGGAGTTCCAAAAGAAACACCTGCGGAGGAAAAGTGACAGGTGTCCTTCCCATGCCCAGCCATCCTCTAAAAAATAACAGAAAAGAACGGAATCTGTTTGAATGTGTGTGTGTGTTTGTGTCTGTGTGTGTGTGTTTGTTTGTGTGTGTGTGTGGTTTTTCCCTCCCAGACTCTTTGTTATGATGGCTAGGTTGTTCCTGTCCAAAGAATCAAAAAGGGGGCATTGTTAAACATCATTAAAATGTAAAATTCAAAGGTTGGCTGTTGGTAATGCAATCCACTGGACCTATTCAGAAAGGCTTGGGTTAATCTCAGTGGGATGGGCCCCCCTGAGGGGGCATGGACGATGCCAGACGGCAGGGGTGGGCTACTGCCTGGATGGGGGGGATACAGTGGGTTAGTGAAAATGGAGCTCCACCCCAGAGCACCCAATTTGCACTAAAAGATGTTGAAAGAAAATGCAGGACGTCCTGCATAAGCCACACCCACAGTGTGGTAGTAAAAATTTTGGTAGCCCTTCACTGCCAGGGGGGGTGCATGACCAGTGAAGGGCTACCAAATATTTTACTACCACACTGTGCGTGTGGCTTATGCAGGACACCCTGCATTTTCTTTCAACATCTTTTAGTGCAAATTGGGTGCTCTGGGGTAGAGCTCCATTTTCGCTACTCCATTGCATAGTCCACCCCTGCGCATGACCCCAGGGAGTCATGCTGCAGGGAGTACGGGTTTCTAGCACCAAACAATAGCATACAGCACAGAGTAGTAAATATGAAGTGCAGATAATAAACCCTTAAGAGACACCATGGAAAAATATTTAACAGGGTTGAAAAGAAAGGAGAGAGACTGAGATAGTAAAACAAATGTAAGTCTCCCGAAATATGACAAAGCGTATGTAGTGCTTGATTTCACTCTGACTATGGTGGGAGACGAGGAAAGACCAGTATGTTTACTGTGTCTAAAAATGTTGGGAGCAAACAGTATGTAGCCAAATAAATTCAGGCTTCCTCCTTGATCCACAGCTGAGTTTAGAACACCATCTTTCGGCTGTGGCAAGGAGGGTGTTTATCCAGGTCCGCCTGGTGTACCAGTTGCGGTCCTATTTGGACAGGGAGTCTTTGCTCACGGTAACTCATGCCCTTATCACCTCGAGGTTCAACTACTGCCATGCTCTCTACATGGGGCTACCTTTGAAGAGTGTTCTGAAACTTCAAATCGTCCAAAATGCAGCCGCAGGAGCTGTTATGGGCCTTCCAAGGCATATTCATATTTCACCATCACTCCACGGACTGCATTGGTTGCTGATTAGTTTCTGGACACAACTCAAAGTGTTGGTTATGACCTACAAAGCCCTACGTGGCATTGGGCCAGATTAACTCCGAGACCACCTTCTGCCACATGAATCCCAGTCGCCGGTTAGGTCCCACAGAGTCAGCCTTTTCAGGGCCTAGGGTAAAATTTCTGTAAGGGGCCCGGCCCTCTGGAATCAGCTCCCCCTGAAGATTTGCACTGCCCCCACCCTCCTTGCCTTCCGAAAAAATTTAAAGACCCATTTATGCCACCAGGCTAGGGGCCACTAGATCTTAACCCCCTGATCAATGAATGTTTAGTATGTTTGGTTGAATGAATAGTGATCAATGCTTTTTTTTATTATATTAGAGTTTTTAAGTCTTTTCAGCCATATTAATTGGATTTTTAGATGTATTGTTATGTTGTTCTGATATGTTGTGAGCTGCCCCGAGACCTCGGAGAAGGGCGGCATACTAATCCGATAGATAGATAGATAGATAGATAGATAGATAGATAGATAGATAGATAGATAGATAGATAGATAGATAGAGCCCCAATCACGCTGAGTTTTTTCAGTGAAAATATGCTGAATATTGCACACAATTATCTCAGTGGAGAGGGGGAGATGCAGAATATTTACTTCTTACTGGGGGGGCGTAACAGAAAATAATTGACAAGCACTGGGTTAATGCACTCTGCATCTTTTTGGAAAGCATATTGGTAGCAAAATTTCTGGGTGGAACCCATGGGAAATGTCTGCATTCCAGTCTTTGGATCATCAGGTTTTTCTCATCTGCATTTTTTTTCCTTTTCAGCACAAACCATCTGGTAGCATTCATTGGGTGGGTTCACACTTCATATTTAACGGGGTTGGCTGCGCTTGTACAAGCTACAAGTCTGGATTCTGTTAACCTTGGGTTAGTTTATAATAAGATGGGGTTTAAACCTGGCCTATTTGCCTACTTTATAATTATGATGTTGTATGAACTCAGAAATTTTCACATTAGCACACAGGAGCATGTACAGTATTTTTTAAAAATAAATTTAAAAAAATATTTTTATTGAAATTTAAACATTAAAAAGTAATACACAAAAAATACGTAAACAAACATTAACACAAACAGATCTACAAAACAAACAGGGAAAAAAATAAAAAATGAAAAAATGTTAATATTGAGACATTTCAATTAAACACATTTTTGTTTTTGTTACGGCAAATACAGTCAGTATAAAAATAATTTGTTCTGGTTATTAATTTATATATATACATTTGTTATATTTTTTACCACCTTATTTTAATCAATGTTGCGATATTTCAACCAATTCAAATCCTCTATTTCAATATGTACCTTTAACATACCATTATTTTAATACATCTTATTTTTTTATTTTTATAACTAAATAAATAATTATACAATAATTTTACTTTTCTTTCCTTCTTTCTAACCATTCATAAAATGAATTCCAAATTTTATAGTATTCTGAGTCTTCTTTATTTCTTAGTTTTAATGTCAACATATTTGCCTCTGCACAATCTCGACAATTTGTACAGTTTTAAGGTCTGCTGCAGACATGGCAATTCTCTATAATCCAGCTATTGAAATACGAAGTTTACTAAAATTAAATTTTGTGTTTTGTATAGGTAGTCCTCAATTTACAATCCCAACTGATTTTATGTTGCTAAGTGAGAAAATTGTTAAGTGGAGTTTATCTTGCATTACGACTTTTCTTGCATGGGATGGAGTGGGGTGGAATGGATTGGAATGGAATGGAATAGAATAGAATAGAATAAAGAAGGAATAGAAAAGAATAGAAATGTTGGAAGGGATCTTAAAGGTCTTCTAGTCCAGCCCCCTACTTAGGCAGGAAACCCTATGATGGCAAACCTATGGCACGTGTATCATAGGTGGCATGCAGAGCCATATCTGCTGGCACATGAACAGTTGCCTTAGTTCAACTCCAGTACACATATGAGTGCCCACCAGCTGATTTTTGGGTCACATGGAGGCTCTGAGAGGGCATTTTTGGCCTCCGGAGTGCCTCCAGGGTGGCGAGGGAGGGCGTTTTTGTCCTCCTCAAACTCCAAGAAAGCCTCTGGAGCTTGGGAGGGCCAAAAATGGGCTACTGGGCCTACTAGAGGTGAAGAAATGGGGGAGCCATGGTGCATTGGGGGCATTGAATATGGGTGTGGGCATGTACAAGCATGCATTATTTCGGCACCCAAAAAAAATTAAGTTCACCATCACTGCCCTATAGCATTTTAGACTAATGGTTATCCAATTTCTTCTTTAAAAACCTCCAGTGCTGGAGCATTTACAACTTCTGGAGGCAAGCCGTTCCACTGATTAATTGTTCTAACTGTCAGGAAATTTCTCCTAATGTTCTAAGTTGCTCCTCTCCTTGTTTAGTTTCCACCCATTGCTTCTTATCCTGCCCTCCGCAGCTTTGGAGAATATCTTGACTCCCTCTGTACCCTACTTGTGGTTCAAGAAATACTTACTAGCTGATAAACTCTGTCTTAAAAGGTGATCTCCAAAAATAGGCTACCCCAAAATACTGAAAAACAAGCATTTACAAATGACCCTCCAAGTACCACTTTTTCCTTTCTGAAACATCTTTGGAAAAGTATGCCTTTAGCATTCCCTGCAGCCAGTGCCAAATATTTTGAAAGAAGCTGAATGTTATAACAGAAGTCATTCTGGAACCAATTTTACTCTAAGCGTTGAAACATGCGAGTTCATTCCCGTTAAGATTTGCGATCTATTCTTAAATAGAAGGAAAAATAAAGAATAGTGTGGACATTTCTCTTATTTCAAAGATCACATGAAGTGTTAATACCACTTTGCAATGCCTTGGCAAGACCACACTTGGAATATTGCATCCAACCTGGGTCACCAGAATGGAGAAAAAAGATGTTGAGACTCGGGAAAGCATGGAAAGAAGTGCAACAAAGATGATTAAGGGATTGGTGGCCAAAACACGAAGAACAGTTGCAGGAATTAGGTGTGCCTAGTTTAATGAAAAGAAGCACAATATATATACCAACCTTAAACCTAATTGTTGGGAATTTGGAGAGAAACAGGGCTCATATTTCCACATGTGGTGGACCTGTAAACAAGTTTGGCATAAACTTCAAAAATGGATAAAAGAAATAATTAAGATTGAATTAGAAATGAAGCCGGAAATATTTTTGCTAGGTATTATTGAAAATCAGATGAAAAAGGAACAGTACTATTTGATACGACACCTAATAACATCAACAAGAATAACCATAGCCCAATTCTGGAAAAACGAAGCAATGCCGAATGAACGGAACCTAATTAAAAAAATGTTGGACTGTGCTGAAGCAGACAAGCTAACAATGGAGCTAAAAGAACAAGATAACTCAAAATACCCTCAGATTTGGAAAGACTTCTACACATGGTTGAATAAAAGAACAACTACTAGTAGAGCTGCGTGATAAAGAAATGTTATATATTAAAACTACTAAAGAATTAATACAACTCTTTTTTCTGTCTATTTAATGGAATATACGTTAGGTATATTCTATTATTAGCTATAAAAAAGAACGTAAATGCAATATTATATAATATAAATCACAAACTACATGTTTTTGATTAAACCATTGGTGTTAATACCGCTAAGAACAAAAGGAGGCTGTCAATAGAGCCAGCCGCAGGAGGGGAGGGGAGATATATCATACACTCGTCTTTTAATTTTTGTGTGTGTATTGTACATTGTTTAGATGCAAATGTATTGTTTGTCATTATTGTTTAAATGTTTATATGTAAATAAAAATTATTTTAAGAAAAGAAAAGAAGAACAATAAAATACTAAAATTCCAGGAGTTCAGGAGCCTGGTAGCACTTTTTCAAACCTATCCATCAGAGGTGGGTTGCTTCCGATTCGGACCAATTTTATAGAATTGGTAGTGAGAATTTCCTCCCACGTGCCAAACCAGGAGTGATCGCTTGTTGGCCACACCCCTGAACAGGCTCTAATGGTGGCAGCGTAGGCACCGCTATCTTGTTTTTGGCTTCTACGCATGTGCAGAAGCTGTTTTTTTGCTTCTGCGCAAGTACAGAAGCTTGGTCCTACAGAGAAGAGCAATAAAGACAATTAAAGGACTAGAGGCTAAAACATATCAAACTGGAGGCTAAAACATCAACTCCCCCTGGAGATTCGAACTTATCCCACCCTCCTCGCCTTCCGCAAGATGTTGAAGACCCATTTATGTCGCCAGGAATGGGGGGGACTAATTTTTCCCCCTTCTGACTTGTAGCATTTGAGTGTGGCATGATTGTGTAGCATTGATTGTTCTTAGTAATAATGGGTTTTAACTTGTTCTTTTTAATATTAGATTTGAATTATATTGTATTGTTGTTGTTGTTGTGAGCAGCCCCAAGTCTTCGGAGAGGGGCGGCATACAAATTTAATAAATTATTATTGTTGTTGTTGTTGTTGTTGTTGTTGTTATTATTATTATTATTATTATTATTATTATTATTATTATTATACGAAGAATGGTTGCAGGAACTGGGCCTAGCTAGTCTAGTGAAGAGAAGGACCAGGGGAGACATAATAGCAATGTTCCAATATCTCAGGGGTTGCCCCAAAGAAGAGGGAGTCAAGCTATTCTCCAAAGCACCTGAGGGCAGAACAAGAAGCAATGGGTGGAAACTAAACAAGGAGAGAAGCTACTTAGAACTAAGGAGAAAATTCCTGACAGTTAAAACATTTGATCAGTGGAACCACTTGCCTCCAGAAGTTGTGGGCGCTCCATCAACTGTACAGCCATTTGAAATGGTAGGGCCACCTGTTTGAGCAAGAGCTTGGACTACAAGATATCGTTATTCCTTCAAAAAAGAAAGAAAAGGAATAGTGATTAAATAAAAAAGAACTTCACTCATTGTGGTAAGTCTCGCCAAGTTTAAGCAGCTCTCCTGTATGCCGTCATAACCAACCAAGTTTTTTGACTGCAACAAATCCTTATTTGGACCACGTGCTTTTTCCCACCACCTAGGACTAAGCAGTTGCAATGGAAATGCCTTCAAATCAGTAATAAAATCCATTTTTTTTTTACTACCGGTTCTATTTTTAAAAAAGAATAATATTTATTAAGTTTCTACATATAAAAACAATATAAACAGACAAAACATACAAAGAAAAAAAGAAAGAAAAATGAAAGAAAGCAGACAGACAAATCGGCTTATAAACTTATAGAACATATAAAGCGTTCAGTTTCAGGGGTGTTCGATATATGCATGTAGATAGTTATTTGCTTATCATCAGTTAATATTTTCTTTAACTATATACATATATTTATTTGTTATATAAAAGACGTATTTTGTCAACCATATTGTTGACTATCACCTAATATTAAGTGTTTGTATCTAGCATGTGGAATTGTGTGTTTGTTTTCTATCGTTCTGTATATTATATTGTATTCATTTTGGGTATTTCTGAGGAAGGTACAAATTCATTTTTAGGGGTTTTATGTTCTATCGATTTACGGTGCAGTGTTTCTATATTTTAATTTTATTTGGGTACGAAAGGAAGGGGTGTCTAGTTTTGCTTTTCCTTTAGGTTTTTAACATATGTTTTCTGTTTGAGCCATTTGTACCATTTTTCTCATATTTTGTAAAATTCAAATTTATCTTTTGCCTGTAATTCCAAGGTCGTTTTAGTCATTTCTACACACTCAAGGACCTTAATTATGAAGCTTAAAGTTATGGGGGCTGTTTCTGTTTTCCAATTTTGTGCATATAGCAATCTTACTGCCGTTATAATATGGAGGATTAAGTATTTTTCTTCATTTTTAAATTTCTGCCTTTCAGTGGTGAAATCCATTTTTTTTAAACTACCGGTTCTGTGGAGGTGGCTTGGTGGGGGTGGTAGGGGAAGAATATTGCAAAATCCCCATTCCTTCCCCACTCTGGGGCCAGCCAGAAGTGGTATTTGCTGGTTCTCTGAACTACTCAAAATTTCCACTACCAGTTTATTTATTTATTTATTTTGTCCAATACACAATACACATTGAAGAGAATAGACAAGTAGTAATATATATAAAGAAAAGGATAGAAGAAAAGATATAAAAATAGAGGAGAAGATATATGAAATGAAGAAAAGATAAATGAGATAAGGAGAGAAAATTGGACGGGACAGGAGGCACACTAGTGCACTTATGTACGCCCCTTACTGACCTCTTAGGAACCTGGAGAGGTCAATAGTGGATAGTCTAAGGGAAAAATGTTGGGGGTTTGTTCTGTCTGGGTGCCCCCAGACTTCAACACCAACTGGAAAAAACAGCCAGACACACTGGTAAAAGCAAAGGCACTTTATAGTTGGAAAAATAAACACAGAGAAAAACCTGTTCTTCCCAACAGGCAGGCTATGAGGCTTCACAGCAGAGTCCTGACGGCCAGACAATACAGCAGACTTCTTGCTGGCACACCCACCACTGTAGAGAATAAGACCCACGCCTTTCCCCCCAAGGTTTCAGCCTTCAAGGCCACAAGCCAGAATCAGAGACGCCAAAGATCACAGCCAGGTCCCAGGACTCCCAAAGATAATACTCCACAATACAGGAAGGGTGGGTCTGCCTTTTCAGCCTTTCTGGGAAGAACCACACCCAAACCCAGCTGTTGCCTATTTAGGGCTGGAAATATCTGGCTAATTGTCCCCTGCGTTGTGCTGCTCTTCTCTGCCTGAGATCGATGATGGCTTGTGCATTGTCATCTAAGGACTCCAGGCTGCTTGCTGGGGAGAGCTCCACCCCGGGGGACTCAGGCTTTTCTCCCTCTCCCTCGGCCTGATATTCCTCCTCCCCGTCTGCCTGGGCCTCCTCCTCCTCCTCCTGTTCCTCCTGCTCTCCCTCTGAGCATGGAGCCGGCAGAGGTTCAGCCGTTCCCTGAGGAGCCTCAGACGGAATCACAACAGAGTTGACACTACGGAGTCTGGTAATGAGTTCCATACTTTGACAACTCAATTGCTGAAGTCATATTTTTTACAGTCAAGTTTGGAGCGGTTAATATTAAGTTTGAACCTGTTGTGTGCTCTTGTGTTGTTGTGGTTGAAGCTGAAGTAGTCATTGACATGTAGAACATTGCAGCATATGATCTTGTGGGCTGTACTTAGATCGTGTTTTAGGTGTCGTAGTTCTAAGCTTTCTAGACCCAGGATAGTGAGTCTAGTTTCGTAGGGTATTCTGTTTCGAGTGGAGGAGTGAAGGGCTCTTCTGGTGAAGTATCTTTGGACATTTTCGAGGGTGTTGATGTCCAGAACTTGTTAGAACCTGCTGGATTTTACCCCAGCTTCAAATCCACAACTTTGTCAGGGTTGATTGCCCCCACCCTCCCCCCAAATAACTGCAAGGTTTACATGCTGCTGCAAAACCCAGTGCTGATCTTGAATTATTTTTTCTTTTTTTCCTTTCGGGGGCTGATGAAAGTCAGATCGCAGCTTCTCTGGCCTGGCTTGCATTAGAGGCTCCTTTCCAGCGGTAGGTCTCTTTTCTGAAGTGGGCTTTCGAGAAAGAATGTTTAATGGGGAACAGAAGTGCTAAGTGGCTTAAATGGCACATACAGCAAATGTACACTTAAGCTATCAACAGTTCCGTCATTCGTTCCAGATTGGAACCACCCGAGGCTGAGCTTCAAACCTCTCCCATCTTCGAGCTCCATCTGTGAGAAGCTGATGTGTTCAAAGGGCTGGAACTTTAAAAAAAAAAATAGGGGTTTTGAATGGCCATGTGCAGATTATTATTTTTTAAATGGGACACAATCACGGCCCAGCCAGCACATGGATATTACATTTGGAATAGTGCATCCAGCTTTGGATGCCACAATGTAAAAAAGAGTTTGATACCTTGGGAAAAGAACGCAGCCGCACGAGCCGTTATGGGTGTACTTAGATACACCCACACCAGTCCATCACTCCACGAGCTGCACTGTCTTCCGATTGGTCTCCAAACACAATTTAAGGTGCTGGTTATCACCTATAAAGCCCTACATGGCTTCGGACCAGATTATTTATGGGATCATCTTCTGCCTCACATGTCCCAGCGACCGGTTCGATCACCGATTAGAAGGCGGGGAAGGGCCTTCTCTGCTGTGGCTCCGGTCCTCTGGAACCAACTCCCCCCAGAGATTCCCATCACCCCCACCCTCCTGGCCTTCCAAAGATACCTCTACCGGTAGGCCTGGGACCGTTGAGCAATAACATTCTGCTCCAGCCAGTAGTATCAATGATTGACGGTTGTATGTTTGTTTAATATTGGGTTTTAACTTTGTATCATTTTATTCTAGGTTTTTTACATTTTTGTACTTACCTTATTGTTGTACGCCGCCCTAAGCCGTCAGGAGAGGGGCGCTGTTCTGTCCTGGTGCTGGCCCCAATAATTAGATGTACACAAATTGTCTAATTCAAACAGGATTTCATATATATTCAAAGTATATTTAAACCAACAATTCAAAGTGTTGGTTATGACCTCACTCTTTCCTTCTTTCTTTCCTTCCTCTTCCTTTTTAATAATAATAATTTATTAGACTTGTATGCCGCCCCGAGTCTCCGGAGAGGGGTGGCATAAAGGTGTAATAAATTATTATTATTATTATTATTATTATTATTATTATTATTATTATTATTATTATTAATAATAATAATAATTTTTCTTTCTTTCTTTCCTTCCTTTTTTCTTTCTTTCCCTTTCTTTCTTTCTTACTTTCTTTTATAGCAATAGCATTTAGACATATGCTGCTTCATAAAAAAAGAGAGAAGAAAGAAAAGAAAGAAAGAAAGAGGGACAGAGAGAGAGAGGAAGTAAGGGAGAAAGAAAGAGGGAGGGACAGAGAGAAATAGATAGAAATGGAGGGAGGAAGAGAGATAGAGAGAAAAAGAGAATTTTTTTTGCTCCATATAAACCAAATTTTTAATCAAGCTCCCCCCTCCCCCATCAATGGTCTCCCTCTTTAACAATGTAAAAATCTGGTCACTTTACCCAGAGTATAAGACGCATTGTAGTTTTGAGGGGAGGGAAATCGTGAAAAAAATCTACCTATCAGGTAATAATTAATAATAATTTATTAGACTTGTATGCCGCCCCTCTCCGAAAACTCGGGGCGGCTCACAACAACAATAAAGCAATACAGACATTCATCAGGCTAGCATCCTTAGTCTGGTCAGCTTCAGCACATTGTTTTATCCCCTAGCTAGGGCTGAAAAAAACTTTCTGAGAAGCAGTAGGAATGAAAGCAAGCCTGCAAAGACTTAGGGCAGGAAAAACTGCTTTGGAGGGAGTAGGTATAAAAATAAATGCCGCAAGCCAGGAAGATCGTTAGTACCGCGTTAGGACTGAAAAAGCCTTTTTCAGGGGGAGTAGGAATGAAAACAAGTCTGCAAAGACTCATTAGGGATGGAAAAAACCTTTTTTGGAGGGAGTAGGAAGCCGGGAATACACCTAGTTAGGGCTGGAAAAAAGAAAAGCTCCAGAAAAGCAACATTCGGAGTGTAAGACACACCCAAATTTTCAGGAGGAAAAAGGCGTATCTTATACTATGAAAAATACAGTAAATAACTGAATCCTTCTGAAGTTCATTTAATTGTGTGCTGGTCAGATGTGCTGCAAATCCTGACAGAACTGAAGGCAAATCCTTGTGATTTATACTCTGGGTCCATAGGGCCTTAACCAATCATAATACTTGAAAAAGCCCACCCAAGTATGGATAGGATAGAATAGAATAGAATAGAATAGAATAGAATAATAGAATTCTTTACTTGCCAAGTGTGATTGGACACACAAGGAATTTGTCTTGGTGCAGATCCTCTCAGTGTACATAAAAGAAAATATAGATTTGTCAAGAATCATGAGGCACAACACTTAATGATTGTCAAAGGGGTCAAACAAGCAATGAAGAAACAATCAATATTAATAAAAATCTTAGGATACAAGCAACAAGTTACAGTTATACAGTCCTAAGTGGGAGGAAATAGGTGATAGGAATGATGAGAAAAACTAGTAGAAATAGTAGTGCAGACTTAGTAAAAAGTTTGACAATGTTGAGGGCAATGTCCCCTCTAATTTTTTTCTGGTGTGGGCGGAAAAGTATAGTGTCTGAGTGGCAGTCCCTTCGGGACTGGGCAGCACTCTTTCCCTCTCACTCTTTCCCTCTCGGCTTCTGGGCAGGTTTGAAAAACTCTGAGTTGATGATGATTTTTAAGTGAGCGATTGCTCACTGCTCAGCTTAGAGGGAACTATGGTTGAGGGAATTATTTGTTTATTAGAGTGATGGTGTTCGGGGGGAAACTGTCTTTGTGTCTAGTTGTCTTGGTGTGCAGTGCTCTGTAGCGACGTTTTGAGAATAGGAGTTGAAACAGTTTGTGTCCAGGATGCAAGAGGTCAGCAAATATTTTCACAGCCCTCTTTTTGACTCGTGCAGTATACAGGTCTTCAATGGAAGGCAGGTTGGCAGCAATTGTTTTTTCTGCAGTTCTGATTCTCCTCTGAAGTCTGTGTCAGTCTTGTGGGGTTGCAGAACCAAACCAGGCCAACAATGTTCTAAGTTTCCCTCCAAAACAGTTGGAGTTAACAGTTAGGGGCATCTGAAGGTTGGTTTCACTTTAGCAAGGCTTAACACAACTATATACTGTATATTCAATACCTAACATTTGGGATTCAGTTAAAGTTTCCACAAGGATGTCGACCTGCACCTGTTTATCGTCAAAATGATTTTTTTCCCCTCCAAGCCCTGGTTTTAAACCTATAGGGCAGTGTTTTTCAACCAGTGTGCCGTGGCACACTAGTGTGCCCTGAGACATGGTCAGGTGTGCCGCGAAGCTCAGAGAGAGAAAGAAAACGAGAGAGAGAGAGAGAGAGAGAAAGCAAGAGAGAGAGAGAAAGAAAACGAGAGAGAGAAAGAAAGAGAGAAAGAGAAAAAAGCAAGAGAGAAAAAGATAACAAGAGAGAGAAAGAAAGAAAGCAAGAGAGAGAAAGCGAGAGAGAAAGAAAGAAAGAAAGAGAGAGAAAAAGAGAACAAGAGAGAGAAAGAAAGCAAGGGAGAGAGCAAGAGAGAGAGAGCAAGAGAGAGAAAAAAAGAAAGAGAGAGAGAACGAGAGGGAGGGAAGGTGGGAGAGAGAAAGACGTAGAGGGAGGGAGGGAGAAAGAGAGCAAAAAAGAGGAAGGAAGGAAGAGAGAAAGAAAGAGGGATGGAGAGAGAGAAAAAAAGAAGGGAGAGAAAGGAGGGAGAGAGAAATAGAGCGAAAGGGAGGAAGAGAGAAAAAAATTTTGTCCAAACTTTTTTTAGCCGCCCCGCCCCCCTCAATGTGCTCCAGGGTTTTGTAAATGTAAAAAATGTGCCGTGGCTCAAAAAAGGTTGAAAATCACTGCTATAGGGAAAAGGTGAGCAGCTTCTCTTGAGGGAGAAATGAGGAGGTGAAATAGGTCTAAGAAAGTAAGGAGGAGGTGACTTACAGCCATCTGTTCAAAAGCAAAAGCCTGCGCTTACGGCCGAGACCTAAAGCTGTACATGCAGCCCACCGGGAGCGACGGGAGCGACAATCCCCACCTGGCCTAGTCAGCCTCCTGCATCGTAGTGTGTGTGTGGTGGGGGTGTTTTTGCCTTCCCCAGACTCTGGAGGCTTTATTTATTTGAGTTGGTCTAATTTGAGTTGGTCTCCTTAGGGTCCCGTTGTCCAAACAATGTCGGCCAGCGGGGCCTTGGGGAAGAGCCTTCTCTGTGGGGGCCCCGGCTCTCTGGAATCAGCTCCCCTGGAGATTTGTACTGCCCCCACCCTCCTCACCCTCTGAAAGAGTTTAAAGACCCATTTATGCTGCCAGGCCTGGGGCCATTAGATCTTCCCCCCCCGACCAATGAATGTTTTAGTTTGATTGTTGAATGAATAGTACTGATAGTTTTTTTTATTAGAATTTTAAAGATTGTTTTTAATGTATTATTAATTGGATTGCTTATTATTGTCTCTCATACATGCTGTGAGCCACCCCAAGTCCTCAGAGAGGGGCAGCATACAAATCCGATTAAATAAATAAAAATAAACAAAAACAGCCTCCCCAGGCTCTGGAGGCCCTCCCAAGCCTCCATGTGTTCTGGACTTGAACTGGGATCTGGCTGGCTGCTTCAAGAATACGAGCTTTACAGGCTTGTAATTTTCAAAACAACAATTCTTATTTTATTTTTCCTTCCACATTGGATTTCGTCATTTACAGCTCCCGCATGCAAAATGCATTCCAATCTCACAGACTAAACTACGAAGTTATAATTCTTTCTAAAAGAACAGGCTATCTACTTCAAAACATCTTCTTATCTCAGGGTCAGGTTCACACTATTAAAAAAAGGTTTATCCTGCAATATAAAACTCACTTCTCCGGAGAAACGGCATACGCCCCCATTTTGTTTCTAGCACTTTGAAGAAAAGCATCCATCTCTTCCGGTCAATTCCGGATGTGATGTATTTCATTAATTTACACACTCTGAATAGCATATTAAACCCCCCCCCCCCAGTTCATCTTTCCTTTTCTGTGACCTTCTGAACTTCTGAACCAAGGACTCCCTTCTATACTCCCGTTATCTGAAGGAGCATTACTCTGCATATGTTTGTCGGATGGCTGTTCTATTTCATTTTCATCATCACTAGCCTCTTCCACATCTCTTAAATCAGGGTAATTGACAGCTTCTACATCATCTTCTGAATCTGAGCATTCCAAAGTCTCACAGGGAACACTCACAACACCATGTGCACCTTGCACTTACCTATGTACAAAACGGGCTGCATGGAGACTCCTGGAAGGGGTGGAGCGAGGTGGGCAGAGCCAGCCAGGAATGGGATTTGGGGGGCGCTCTCTACTGCACAGAATCTTAGCTATAAATTCTCCTGAACCCCTGCAAATCCCCCAGCAGCCCACCCCTAACCAAAGCTCTGAACAGCCGGAGGCTGAAGGGTCCGGCCCAGCTGTGGAAGGAGCCTGGGAGTAAAAGGTTCACTTCTCCCTTTCAAAGAGTTTACTGCAGCCTCCGTCAGCCTCTGCTGCACACAATTAAAACCAGGATGAAGATGGAGGGGCTTGTTATCACAACTGAGAGCTTTCTTGCTTTCTTGGCAAAGGAAAAGAGCAACTAACAAGCTTATGCAAGCGCTTGTCCCGCATCCCTCCGGTCTCAGGGGAGGGGGAAGGAAGGGCGATGGGGGGGGGGTCTTCTGCAGTGTGCAAAACCAGGTGGGATTTAGTAACAGTAGCATCATAGGCTTTCTGGTTCAGAAGAGGGCAAGACATAGAAACATAGAAGATTGACGGTAGAAAAAGACCTCCTGGTCAATCTAGTCTGCCCTGTATTTTATCTTAGGATAGATCTATGTTTATCCCAGGCATGTTTAAATTCAGTTACTGTGGCTTTACCAACCACATCTGCTGGAAGTTTGTTCCAAGCATCTACTAGTCTTTCAGTCAAATAATATTTTCTCATGTTGCTTCTGATCTTTCCCCCAATTAACCTCGGATTGTGCCCCTTTGTTCTTGTGTTCACTTTCCTATTAAAAACACTTCCCTCCTGAACTTTATTTAAATGTTTCAATCATGTCCCTCCTTTCCCCCCTGTCCTCCAGACTATACAGATTGAGTTCATTAAGTCTTTCCTGATAATTTTTATGCTTAAGACCTTCCACCATTTTTGTAGCCCGTCTTTGGACCCATTCAATTTTATTAATCTCTTTTTGTAGGTGAGGTCTCCAGAACTGGACACAGTATTCCAAATGGGGTCTCACCAGCGCTCTATACAGCGGGATCACAATCTCCCTCTTCCTTCTTATTATACCTCTAGCTATGCAGCCAAGCATTCTATTTGCTTTCCCTATTGCCTGACCGCACTGTTCACCCATTTTATGACTGTCAGAAATCACTACCCCTTAAATCCTTCTCTACTGAAGTTTTTGCTAACACAGAACTGCCAATACAATACTCGGATTGAGGATTCCTTTTCCCCAAGTGCATTATTTTACATTTGGAAACATTAAACTGCACTTTCCATTGTTTGACCACTTATCTAGGAAAGCTAAATCATTTGCCATATTACAGACGCCTCCCGGAATATCAACCCTATTGCACACTTTAGGCAAACCTTTCTAACAAACCTTCTCCTATGTCACTCACAAACATATTAAAAAGAATAGAACCCAGAACAGATCCTTGTGGCACACCGCTTGTAACCAGTCTCTGCTCAGAATACACTCCATTAACAACAACCCTCTGATATCTACACTTCAGCCAGCTGCAAATGCACTTAACTATCCAGGGATTAAATCCAATCTTCACTAATTTATCTATCAGCTCTTTATGTGGAACCATATCAAAGGCTTTGCTGAAATCCTGATAGGCAATATCCACAGCAATATAAAAACAGTTATTTGGGGAATTTCAAAGCTTCCAATGAAAATTCAGGAACTATGTTGTTCTTTCCAGAATTCACGAATTACAGTATTCCTTAATAGACACATACACAGGGGTGAGCTACTGCCCGGATGTGGGGGGCGCGCAGTAGGGTAGCGAAAATGGAGCTTCACCCCAGAGCACTCAATTTGCACTGAAAAATGTTGAAAGAAAATGCAGGGCATCCTGCATAAGCCACGCCCACAGTGTGGTAATAAAAATTTTGGTAGCCCTCCCTTCACTACACATACATACTGCCACACCAACCCATGCAAGTTGTGACTTCTGTGCGACTGTGATTGTGAGAAATCACTGTTCATTCGAAGCACTTTTCGCCAACTGGTCTTGATTAACAAAAAACAAGATGAAATTGAGATCACAGAACTTCTTGATTTGACTCATGTACATATTATGGCTGATTAGCGAGGTTTCCTTTTCTCTTTTGACTTAATTTTATCTGTCGGTTCCGAGTAAGACGAGAACTGAAGGCTTGTGTTTAAAATCAATTTCTCCAGTTGATGCCAGGGATATCCTTGGTATCTTTCTCCTCTGAAGAGTTGGTGGGGAACCCTTCCCCCCCTAAATGCTACACATCAAAATAATGGAGAAATTTACTGTAACACAAGCACAACTAAGGATGATTGAAATCAGAGCTAGGGACATGCTAGGTGTTTAAGAAAAAAGTGAATTTAGACACGTGAAAAGATAGTACGACACAATTCTATTGCACTGACAACTTGCGCGGGTGTGCATGTGCATCCCGGTGTGACATTCGGCTTCCTGCGGATGTGAGATTACTGCACATGTCAGATTTTAGCAATTTTCATCAATTTCTTTGCTTCCATTCACGCACAGGAGCAAAATGGTGAAAATCACCAAATTCCCATGCGGCCAAGTGTCCTAGTGTGAGATTTGGCTTCCGCCTTCATGCACGCCCACTGGTCATGCGCAGCTGTGCACACATCCTTGATTTTTCTTGCACACATCCTCAACTTTCTCGCACCCTTAGGGACAGGTAATGGCAAACTCCTTCTGAAAACTTTCCAGGAAATCTGTGACCAGGAAGTGGCCAGGAGCTGACAATGACTCAAAAGCAGAGGTGAAATGCTACTGGCTTTCCTGCTTTCTAGCTAATCTAAATTGTGTGTCACAGCTGACCCCCCCCCCCCCCGCTCACTGTTCTACTTATCTTTGCAGACTCTGAGGACTTCAAAATGCTCCTTTTTCAGCACTGCAGGGTAATGCTATGAACCAGCAGCAGATTTCAGAGGATTTCACTCCTGCTCAAAAGCAGTAAATAAATAAAACTTTGGAACTCTTTTCGATAATGCCTCCATTCTCAAAATCAAGTTTTAAATAGAGCCTTCTGCCAAATCCTTATAGATCTTTAAAACTAATACAGTGATACCTCTACTTACGAACCTAATTCATTCCGTGACCAGGTTCTTAAGTAGAAAAGTTGGTAAGAAGAAGCAATTTTTCCCATAGGAATCAATGTAAAAGAAAATAATGTGTGTGATTGGGGAAACAATAGGGAGGGTGGAGGCCCTGTTTCCTCCCAGGAGATTCCAAGAGAGGCCCCACGAAGGCTTCTCCCTGCCTTTTCTGGTTACAGTTTAGGAGGCTCCGGTGTGTAAGTGGAAAATGATTCTTGAGAAGGGGCAAAAAAATCTTGAACACCCGATTCTTATCTAGAAAAGTTCGTAAGTAGAGGCATTCTTAGATCAAGGTACCACTGTAACTTCAAGAAGAAAAGAGCACACACCCTTCTCCCTCGCCATCCCTTCTTTCCCCATCCCACAGTTTTGGCTTCTGCTGGCCACAACTGCTGCCGAAATCTCCACGGCTTCCAGGTTATGACCTCCCTGGGTGATCAGTGACTTGTGTTTTCTACCCTTCAAAGTGCTTTGAATTGATTCAGTTCAATTAACACAAAGGCAATGTGAACTTCAGTCGAAGGCATCTCTTTGGGAATCGCCCATCTCTCTCGCACGCCTGTGACACACATGGCATGGTTCTTCACGGGGCATCAAATGTGCTCAGATGACATGAGGAGGATCCCTTTGGAAAATGCTGCTGCTTGGTCTGTTTTCAGAAGAGATGCCCTATATTTGTTTATAGCCGTGTGGATGAACGTATGGCACGTGTGCCACAGATGGCATGCAGCGCCGTCTCGGCAGACATGCAAACCATCACCCACAGTTCAGCTGCACCGTGCATGCGTGTGCGCCTCCTGCTGGCCAGTTGATTTTCAGGTCTTTGTTGCACAGGGTGCATGTGGGAGGTGCACACATGCACAGGGGCGGAGGTTCACGTGTGCATATGCGGGATTACACATGCATGCATGGGGATGCATGCAGACACAGGGTTGTCTATGGAGCGCATGCATGCGTGGGGAGTGCATGCATGCACAGGGCAGGGGAATTCATGGGGTTGCACACATGCACAGAGTGGGGAGTGCAGGGGGTCATGTGCGCATGTGAGAGGTACACGGGGAAGGGCACACATGTGGGGTCGCACATTTATTTATTTATTTATTTATTGGATTTGTATGCCGCCTCTCTCCAGAGACTCGGGGCGGCTAACAGCGACAATAAAACAGTGTACACATGCGTTGCATTTCGGCACATGACAACAAAAAGGTTAGCCCACTGGTTCCCATTATCTATTTTTCTTGTTAAATAAGGATGAGAACATTGATAACTTCAGGGGGTCCCTGACCTACAAACAGTTCATTTAATGAGCGTTCAGATTTACAACAAAGTCAAATTCACTTAACAACCGTGTGACTCTCTTAGCAAATTCCACGATTCATTTAACAAATATGGCAAGAAAGGTTGTAAAATGGGAAAAAATTTACTCAACCCATGTCCCACTTAGCCACATAAATTTTGGGCTTGATTTGTGTAAGTCGAGAACTACCGGTTCTCACATACCAACAATATGTGGTGTGCAGGCTAGGGCTGCCAAAATTTTTACTGCCACACTGTGGGTGTGGCTTATTTTGTGGGCATGGCTTGCTGGCCATGTGATTGGGGGATGGCTTAAAGGTCATGTGACCGGATAGCAATAGCTTACATATCATGTGACTGTGTGGGAGTGGCTTGCCGGTCATGTAACCAGATGTCTTGTGACTGGATGGGAATGGCTTGAAGGTCATGTGATCGGGTGTGGGGGGTGGCTTGCAAGTCATGTGACTGATTACTGGGGGGGGGGCATAAGAGCTAAGCTTCTTTCTTCATGGCTTCCTGGTGGCTTGTTTCAAAAAATTGGGACTGTTTAAAAATGCCCCAAGACACGGGACAAATTGCGAAAAATTGTAACTGCCCTGCGGAAAGCGGGACACCTGGTCACTTTACCCAAAGGGCAAACCAGAGGTTCAAGAAAATGCTCTTCCGCTTTATCATTGTGCTGGGGTTTTTTTGCACTTTGGGACTTCAAGAAGCGAGTCCAGAGTACAAAAAAACAGCACAACAACAAACCGGAAGTGCCTTTTTCCAAACTTCCGGTTTTTCTGTTGGATGTTTTTTATTTTATTTTATTTTATTGCCTCTGGGGCTCCAGGGAAGGTTCCCTGAAGCATCTGTAGGGTGAAAGCGCCTTTTCCAAGGCCGAAAATCAGCTGGCCAGCATGCACATGTCCTCCGATATGGCTCTGCATGCCACCTGTGGCACACATGCCATAGGTTCCCCATCACAGGTATAGGATCTCCTGCTTGAACAGGGGTTGGACTAGATGACCTCCAAAGTCCCTTCCATCTGGAGGACAGAAGGGAAAGGGGGGACAGGATCAAAACATTTAAATATGTTAAAGGGTTAAATAAGGTTCAGGAGGGAAGTGTTTTTAATAGGAAAGTGAACACAAGAACAAGGGGGCACAAACTGAGGATTTTTGGGGGAAAGATCAGAAGCAACATGAGAAAATATTATTTTACTGAAAGAGTAGTAGATGCTTGGAACAAACTTCCAGCAGACGTGGTTGGGAAATCCACAGGAACTGAATTTAAACATGCCTGGGATAAACATATATCCATCCTAAGATAAAATACAGGAAATAATATAAGGGCAGACTAGATGGACCAGGAGGTCTTTTTCTGCCGTCAATCTTCTATGTTTCTTCTATGTTTCCATTCTGAATTGATTGATTGCTCACATTACTCACCCTCTAGTCACCTTCCAAATGAACTTCTTTTTTTGTGCTGGATCTTGCATGAAATCTGGCACCAATGAGTTCAACTGGGTGCCAACTGGCCTCTGGCTCCGCTCGCCCCTCGGAACGCCAGCTTTGTCCATGCCCTCTTGAAACAGCCTCTGTTCCCAAAGGATGATTGTTTTGCCTGTTGTGGTTATCAGGTTTTTTTTTACAGGCAGGAAGGAAAGGGCTGGGCTTCTCCTTTCTTTTTCCTCCCATCAAAGTCTAATTAGGGACAGAAGGCAGATTAGCGGATTGGCAGAAGGGAGGGGAAGAAGGACCATTCACACCAGTTATTTTTCCTTGCCGTAAGTGGTCTCAAAGCAGGAGACCTCATTGAGGCAGGAAAAGGGGGAGGGCAGCTTTTCTGCCCAAGGCGGTATCATCACCTCATTTGGCTCTCCATTAACATGTCGGGGTTCAGCCTCTTCAAGCCAATTAGCTGGTGGGCTGAGCTGACTTGGAAACCTTCTGTGGCCTCCTTTGCAAAAAGGGGAACTTTGGAAGAATGGTTGACCCAGGGATTTCATTGGGTGGTGAGGTGCCTACAAGCCTTTCTTGGGGTGGGGGTCTGCTTTTCTGAAAGGGCTCAAGGAGAACACTGGGAGAGCCCAGGGTGGATGGGTGGGAAGAGAAAGGAAGCAATTAGGAGTGAGAACGGGTTTCCTGTTGGTGAAGGGTTGGTTATACGCCTGCTCGAACTGCAGCCATGGGGATTGTGCACCATTCACACACCACAAAACAGTGGCCTTGGTGCAACTTATCAGGAAAGACTTCATGGACTCAATCTATCTAGTGTGGAGGACAAAAAGGAAAGGGGGGACATGATCGAAACATTTAAATATGTTAAAGGGTTAAATAGGGTTCAGGAGGGAAGTGTTTTTTAAAAGTTTTTTATTTATGATATAATTAAAAACAAAACAAACATGAAAGACAAAAAGACAAGTACATTATGGATAATCCAGTTTACATGTTTCCACTTGGTTACTTCTTCTTCTAATTACACATAATTATACATCCATTACCTTTCTTAAAGGGAAAATGAAATAGAGAAATAAAATTCTTTATTGCTAGTTCATAATCCTGGCTTTCTTCTTTCCCCCCCAATGATAAAATTTATCCCAGGTTTCAAAATACTCTTTTTCATTTTTCTCTTTTAGCTCCTTCATTAGTCTGTCCATCTCTGCATAGGACAATATTTTATATAAAATGTCTTCTCCTGCGGGGGTGTCAACACTTTCCCATTTTTGAGCAATGGCCAATTTCGCTGTGGTCAGGATATGTAACATTAAGTATATTGTGCCTTTATCATATTTATCTGTAGTGATTCCCAGCAGGAAGAGTGGGTTTTAACTGTAGTTTTACAATTAGTATTGCTTGCAACCATTTTTAAAAATGTTGTTACAGAATTCACGTGCTTTGGGACACTCCCACCACATGTGATAGTATGCCCCTGGTAATGTTTTACATTTCCAACATATTGACAAAAGATTGGGGGAGCATTTTTGAATTGAATTGAATTGAATTTATTAGATTTGTATGCCGCCCCGCTCCGAAGACTCAGGGAGGCTCACAACAAAACAGCAATACAGTACAATACAAATCTCACGTTAAAATTTAAAACTAAATTAAAATACATTGTCATAAAAACCAATTAACTACACAATCATACACATTCGGTCCAGCTAATCAATACAGAGGTCAGAGAAAAAGAGTGGGAGGTTAATCCCCCCATGCCTGGTGGCAGAGATGGGTCTTTAGCATTTTGCGAAAGGTGAGGAGGGTAGGGACAGTTTGAATTTCCAGGGGGAGTTGATTCCAGAGGGCCGGGGCCGCCACAGAGAAGGCTCTTCCCCTGGGTCCTGCCAGACGGCATTGTTTAGTCGATGGGACCTGGAGAAGGCCAACTCTGTGAGACCTAATCGGCCGCTGGGGTTTTTGCTAATCTTTTCGGTGGAAAATGCCATCTATAAGGTTTTCTTTATATGAGGTAGCTAGGGTAAGTTTTTGGTTCAGTTTTTGTTCCACATGCCAAAACGGTGTGGATTTGGATGTGCTAGCATGCGTGCATGTGCCCACAACCCTTTCTTCCCCATGCATGCACAGCCCCCCCACTGCCCCCCACGCATGCGTACAGGTCTTTCTGAAGCCTGGAAGGTGGAAAAAAATACCCAAACAGGCAAACCGGAAGTTTGAAAAAACGCACTTCCGGTTTGCCCATTATGCTGTTTTTGGCACTCCAGGGCTTCAGGAAGCTTCCCTGAACCCTCCGGAGTGCAAAAAACAGCACAACAGCAAACCGGAAGTGCGTTTTTCTGAACTTCTGGTTTGTCCATTGGGGGATTATTTTGCCTCCGGAGCTTCAGGGAAGCTTCCCTGAAGCATCCAGAGGATGAAATGGCCTTTCACAAGGCCAAAAATCAGCTGGGCAGCATTTGAATTCCTGCCGGAGCTGATACAAGGCAAAATATCACTTGCCCTCTGAAATGGCTCCCCGTGCCACCTATGGTTTGCCATCACTGCCATAGATCTTGCTATGTGTTTAGGACGAGGTTGCATCCAAAGTTCCTACTCCGTACTATCATGACCTTGGTGGAACATAGCAACGGTCATAAGTATGAACCAGTTGCCAAGCGTCCCTATTTGGATCAGGTGAACAGGAGGATGGTAGGAAAGAAAAGAGTCCCAAGTCACATTGTTCAGTGTTGTTGTACGTTTAAATGGTCACTGAGTGAACTGTTGTAAGACGAGTACTACTTGTATCATCCTTGTAAGAAGATGGTCTTGAGCAGTCTTCCCCCGGCTGCTAAGGGACAGCTCCACCATTCTGGGCCACGTCATACAATCTAGAGAAGGCCTTTAGATCCATGGGCGCATTCCAGGAAGAGATTTTCCTGGGTCCACAAAGGCCGTCTTGTTTCCACTGCCCGTCTGTATCTTGCAATTGATATGCTGATGTGGGAAGTCCAGAGGGAGGGAGGATCAGGAGAAAATGGCCCCCCATGTCTCTCCAGCCTTTGCCCACCCCTCTTTTCGAATGGATTCCCCCCACCCTCCTTCTCCAGCCTAGTTTACATTTTTGGTACAAAAAGGAGTTCTGTCTCCATTAATCTTGAGTCCTGCCTTTGAAAAAACATATGCTGCTTCTGGACTTCATGGAGAACATAGCCCTGTGTGCGGCCAAAAACTGTGTGAAAACGGTGGAAGGGTGGTGTCATTTAAAGCCACAAAAATTGAGGCAAATGTTTTATCTCTGAAGGGTTGAGAAGAGAAGGGAAGAGAAGTTGGAATGAAGAAGAGAAGAGAAGAAAAGAGAAGACAAGAGAAGACAAGAGAAATTGGAATGAAGAAGAGAAGGGAAGGGAAGTTGGAATGAAGAAGAGAAGAGGAAGAGGAAGAGGAAGAGGAAGAGAAGTTGGAATGAATAGAATAGAATAGAATAGAATTTATTGACCAAGTGTGATTGGACACACAAGGAATTCGTCCTGGTGCATATGCTCTCAGTGTACATAAAAGAAAAGATAAGTTTGACAAGAATCATAAGGTACATAACTTAATGATAGTCCAGGTACCAATAAGCTATCAAATTATATTAGGAACCAGTCCATATGAATTGTAAGGATATGAGCAACAAAGATACAGTCACATAGTCATTAGTGGGAGGAGATGGGTGATGGGAATAACGAGAAGAATAATAGTAATACAGACTTAGTATTACAATTGATAGTTTTGAGGTTAATTATTTGTTTAGCAGAGTGATGGTATCTGGGAAAAAGCTTTTGTTGTGTCTAATTGTTCTGATGTGCAGTTCTCTATAGCATCATTTTGAGGGTAGGAGCTGAAACAGTTTGTATCCAGGATGCGAGGAGTAAATATTTTATTTTATTTGTTTGTTTGTTTCTTTTGTCAATTCCGTATTGGAGGTATACAAACAGTAATGGGCAGCCAAAATTTTTACTGCCGTACGGTGGGTGTGGCTTATTTTGTGTGTGTGGCTTAATGGTAATGTGACTGGATAGGAGTGGTTTGCCAGCCATGTGACCAGGTGGGAGTGGCTTAAACGATCATCATCATTCAAGTCAACTGTTAAGTCCTCAACTTACAACCTCACCAGTGTCGTTCTCTGGGGTGACAATTTGATTTGCGTTTCCCACGCTATCCTCCTGGGTCGCCCCTTGCCTCAGGCTGGGTATCTAGGCGAATGTGTACTGATTAGCTGTTGAGAAAAGAGGGGGGAGGAAATGGGCCCCCTGCAACTCCTGCTGGTGCTGGTCTCCCTGCCGCTTTCCAAGGAGGAGGAGGAGGATGGGAGGGGAGGGTAGTCATCTGGAGCTGGGCACACAGCTTTATTTCCGCCAGTGGAACTGGGTTCCCCCCCTCCTGCCTGCTGCCCACCCCTGTATACAGTGTTCCCTCAGTTTTCGCGGAGGATGCATTCTGAGACTGCCCGCGAAAGTCAAATTTCCGCGAAGTAGAGATGCAGAAGTATATACACTATTTTTGGCTATGAACAGTATCACAAGCCTTCCCTTAACTCTTTAAACCCCTAAATTGCAATTTCCCATTCCGTTAGCAACCATTTAGATTATTACTCACCATGTTTATTTATTAAAGTGTTGTGATTCCGTCTGAGGCTCCTCAGGGAATGGCTGAACCTCTGCCGGCTCCATGCTCAGAGGGGGAGGATGAGGAACAGGAGGAGGAGGAGGAGGCCCAGGCAGACGGGGAGGAGGAATATCAGGCCGAGGGAGAGGGAGAACAGCCTGAGTCCCCCGGGGTGGAGCTCTCCCCAGCAAGCAGCCTGGAGTCCTTGGATGAAAATGCACAAGCCATCATCGATCTCAGGCAGAGAAGAGCAGCACAACGAAGGGGACAATTAGCCAGGTATTTCCAGCCCTAAATAGGCAACAGCTGGGTTTGGGTGTGGTTCTCCCCAAAAAGGCTGAAAAGGTAGACCCACCCTTCCTGTATTGTGGAGTATTATCTTTGGGAGTCCTGGGACCTGTCTGTGATCTTTGGCGTTTCTGACTCTGGCTTGTGGCCCTGAAGGCTGAAACCTTGGGGGGAAAGACGTGGGTCTTATTCTCTACAGTGGTGTGTGTGCCAGCAAGAAGTCTGCTGTATTGTCTGGCCGTCATGACTCTGCTGTGAAGCCTCATAGCCTGTCTGTTGGGAAGAACAGGTTTTTCTCTGTGTTTGTTTTTCCAACTATAAAGTGCCTTTGCTTTTACCAGCGTGTCTGGCTGCTTTTTTCAGTTGGTGTTGAAGTCTGGGGGCACCCAGACAGAACATTAAAGTTTATTTTAAAAAATATTTATTAAAGGCGGATGAAAGTTTGGCGATGATATATGACGTCATCGGGCGGGAAAAACTTTGTTATGGGGAAAAAAACCGCAAAGTATTTTTTAATTAATATTTTTGAAAAACCGTGGTATAGACTTTTTGCGAAGTTCGAACCCACGAAAATCAAGGGAACACTGTACAAAGATATAACAGTGTTTATGTACATGATACTAGTAAGAGAGAAACATTGGGACAAGGGACGGAAGGCATGCTGGTGCACTTATGCACGCCCCTTACTGACCTCTTAGGAATCGGGAGAGGTCCACAGTGGATAGTCTAAGGGTAAAGTTTTGCGGGTTAGGTGATGATACTACAGAGTCAGGTAGTAAGTTCCATGCATCAACTACTTGGTTACTAAACTCGTATTTCCTGAAGTCAAGCTTAGCTATTATTTTAGCTATTATTTATACATTATTATTTACTATTATTCATATATTTTATAAATAGAATTTATAAATTATGAATAGAATATAAAGTAAATATTTTATAATTAGATATTATTTATATATTTTAGATATAAAATAGCCCCCTTTTTTGATGAATTCATTGTGAAGATGAATTCCTTATATGTCCAATCACACTTGGCCAATAAATTTACAATCCCTTTTTTGACTCGTGCAGTCAATAGGTCCTCAATGGAAGGCAGGTTGCCAGCCATTGTTTTTTCTGCAGTTCTGATTCTCCTCTGAAGTCTGTGTCGGTCTTCTTGGGTTGCAGAACCAAACCAGACATTTATAGAGGTGCAGATGACAGACTCAATGATTCCTCTGTAGGACTGTATCAGCAGCTCCTTGGGCACTTTGAGCTAAGTCTTCGGAGAGGGGCGGCATACAAATCCAAATAATAAAATAAATAAATAAATAAATAAATAAATAAGTCAATTTTACTCAATTTTACGACCTTCCTTGCCACAAGTATTTTAGGGGACCAGCATTTTCCCTAGAGGTGTAAATAGAGTTCTTTTTCAGGGAGCCTTGATGTGACAGGAAAGATTCCCAGAAGTGTTTCTGGCACTTTTTCCTTCCTTGGTTTCCTTTCACTTGGTTAATCAACAATTTGTTCTTTATTGATCTCAGTTTCATTTAACTAGACTTGCAATATTTAAAATATTCATCGGGTTAATGCAATAGATGGTGCCGAAGAACCTAAGACAACATAGAAGTGTAGAAACATAGAAGACTGACGGCAGAAAAAGACCTCATGGTCCATCTAGTCTGCCCTTATACTATTTCCTGTATTTTATCTTAGGATGGATATATGTTTATCCCAGGCATGTTTAAATTCAGTGGATTTACCAACCACGTCTGCTGGAAGTTTGTTCCAAGCATCTACTACTCTTTCAGTCAAATAATATTGTTTCACGTTGCTTCTGATCTTTCCCCCAACTAACCTCAGATTGTGCCCCATTGTTCTTGTGTTCAATTTCCTATTAAAAACACTTCCATCCTGAACTTTATTTAACCCTTTAACATATTTAAATGTTTCGATCATGCCCCCCCCTTTTCCTTCTGTCCTCCAGACTATACAGATTAAGTTCGTTAAGTCTTTCCTGATCAGTTTGATGCTTAAGACCTTCCACCATTTTTCTAGCTTGTCTTTGGACCCGTTGAAATTTTATCCATTTTTATCCATTTTTTTTTTGGTAGGTGAGGTCTCCAGAACTGAACACAGTACTCCAAATGTGGTCTCACCAGTTCCATCACAATGAATTCAGAACTGGCTCTGCAAACTATAGACCATTCTTTGGGCACTAAAAAAAAGAAGGTTATTTCTCATTTTTGGCAGTCTAATTCTTTGTGCTTTCAGCTGCCGAATCCTTTACCCGTGACGATTCACTGTGACTCAGCCAGCCATCTCCCGTAGACCCTGACATGGTTTTTTTGCCTGCTGTGTCTAGCTCGGGATGTTCATTGATCCGTTGATTATTGGTGGATTCAATTCCAGCAGATACTCGCTGGGTGGTTAATATGTTGGAGGAAAGGAAAGCCAGGCTGCAAAATGAAACAGCCAAAGCTACGGGTACCACCTTCGCGTTGCCAAAGACTGTGGAAAGCCACGGTCCAGGGAGTTAAGCAACCATTCCCAGATATCATGAAAAATTGAAGGCAACAAAAGAAAGAGTCCTGGGAAGAAATGCAGGGGATGAAAATATAATCAGGGTATTGTTATTTCATGTTATTTAGAATGCTTGGCTGCATAGCTAGCGGTATAACAAGCAGGAAGAGGGAGATTGTGATCCCGCTGTATAGAGCGCTGGTAAGACCCCATTTGGAATACTGTGTCCAGTTCTGGAGACCTCACCTACAAAAAGATATGGATAAAATTGAACAGGTCCAAACACGGGCTACAAAAATGGTGGAAGGTCTGAAGCATAAAACTGATCAGGAAAGACTTAATAAACTCAATCATGGTGCATATGCACTAAAGACAAATTCCTTGTGTGTCCAATCACACTTGGCCAATAAAGAATTCTGTTCTGTTCTATTCCGTTCCATTCCATTCCATATTTTCTATTCTATTCTAATTTCTATTCTGTTCTGTTCCATTCTGTTCTGTTCTGTTCTTGCATTCTGAGAAACCAATGGAACGTGTTGATTTGAAGGAATTGTATGGCTTTTATTCCTACAGAAACCTGATGCCAAGGACCCTGGAAGGACAGATCACCATGGAGAAAACACCAAGTTATTTTGTGACCAAGGAAGCCCCCTGGCGCATTTACAACATGTCCAGAGACACCAAGTTGATCGTGGTGGTCCGCAACCCTGTGACCAGGGCCATTTCGGACTACACACAGACTCTTTCCAAGAACCCCGCCATCCCCAGCTTCCAAAACCTGGCCTTCAAGAATCTGAGCATGGGTCTCATTGATACCACGTGGAGCGCGGTGAGGATTGGCCTTTATGTGAAACATCTGGAACACTGGTTGCGTTACTTCCCTCTGTCCAAATTTCTCTTCGTCAGTGGAGAGCGATTGGTGAGTGACCCAGCTGGGGAAATGGGCCGCGTCCAAGACTTTCTGGGTCTCAAGCGCGTCGTGACGGACAAACACTTCTACTTCAACGAAACCAAGGGCTTCCCTTGCTTGAAGAAGCCAGAAGGGAGCAGCAGGCCCCGGTGTTTGGGGAAATCCAAAGGGCGGCCACACCCCAAAATCGACCTGCAGGTTGTCCAACGCCTGCAGGAATTCTACAGACCCTTCAACTTAAAGTTCTATCAAATGACAGGGCAGGATTTTGGGTGGGACTGAGATCTCTCCTGGCCCCCAAGGAGGCAGATGGGGGTGCCATGGCAGCAAACAGGGGGCCTTCTCCGAGGTCTCATGAAGGTCTCATGAAATACATACTTCTCCCAAGAACATGTTGGGCAAAGGCACATCTGAAATGTGACATCCAAGGGACATTTTTCTGACCCCCTTACTAATTTATATAATTTCCTTCCGATAAGAGAGAATCGTTATGCTTACGACGGTGTACAGAGAAAGTCTTCAAGCCTGCCTCAGCTGAAGAGCAAGGGACGGAAAACAATAGATTGGTTGAAATATTCTGCTAAATAAATCTGGCCGAAATGGATTTAGATTTCTGAATTTGTGTTGGGGGAGAGAAAATATAAGTCAAAGGGGGCTTGCCTGCATCTGATGTGGCCTCGACGTCATCCAGTCAGTTCTTCCTCTTGCAAAAGTAGTCCTCCACTTATGACCACAATTGAGCCCAAAATGTATGTTGCTTGCTAAGCAGGGGTGGGCTGCTACCCAGATGGTGGGGGGGAATGCAGTGGGGTGGTGAAAATGGAGCTCCACCCCAGAGCACCCAATTTGCACCAAAAGATGTTGAAAGCAAATGCAGGGCGTCCTCTTTGGGCAGACTCTGCAGTCTTCCCGAAAGCGTTTAAAAACCCCAAAGCTGGCAATTCTGCTACAAACAAAAGTGTCTAGGAAAAGTATAAGAAGATAAGATCTGGAATTCATTCTATGTGATCTGCGTTTTTGCCTCCCCCTCCTTTCCAAATGGCTATAGTATTCTTTAGAACAGAGGTCTTCATAGCAGGCTGGAGAATTCTGGGAGCTGAAATTCACAAGTCTTAAAGTTGCCAAGTTTGGGGACCCCTGCTCTAGAAAAATGAAATGAATAATGCTTGAACCCAAATGTTTTGCCAGAAACTTTGATTTTGTTTGGTAGTCTGCAGGAAGGAGGATTAAGATTGTTATATGGAATGGAACATTTTGGGATGTTCACTTAGGCTGTGAAAGTAGCAAGGAACACTTTAGATTGTTGCCTTTGAGTGATTATTTTGTGAGTGGCCACTTTAATCATGAAGGCCCCTTTATGACAGTGCTCAAAATGGCCTTTCAAAATTCTAAGTGAGATGTTTCTGTCCTTTCACTGTTTTACAGCTGGGGGGTGAATTCGATGACCTGCTTGTTTTGAGTCCATTGATATGGGGATTGTTTTGAGGTTCTTGGAAAATCCTTGGTCAAGTCACATGATTTTCAAGCCATTCCCACCTGGTCACATGGCCAGCAAGCCACTCCTACCCAGCCACACCCACAAAATAAACCACGTCCACAGTGTGGTAGTAAAAAGTTTGGTAGCCCTCCACTGTCACTAAGTGAAACATTGTCAAGGTCCCCTTTAAATGGATGAACACCATCATCATGTTGCTCGCTGTGAGACATTGAAGTGAATCGGACATAATAATAATAATAATAATAATAATAATAATTATTATTATTATTATTATTATTATTATTATTATTATTATTATTATTTATTGGATTTGTATGCCGCCCGTCTCCGTAGATTCGGGGCGGCTAACAACAATGATAAAACAACATGAACAATCCAATAATAAAAAACAACTAAAAACCCTTATTATAAAACCAAACATACACACAAACATACCATGCATAACTTGTAATGGCCTAGGGGGAAGGAATATCTCAACTCCCCCATGCCTGGCGGTATAAGTGAGTCTTGAGTAGTTTACGAAAGATAGGGAGGGTGAGGGCAATTCTAATCTCCGGGAGGAGTTGGTTCCAGAGGGCCAGGGCCGCCACAGAGAAGGCTCTTCCCCTGGGGCCCGCCAAACGACATTGTTTAGTCGACGGGACCCGGAGAAGGCCAACTCTGTGGGACCTTATCGGTCGCTGGGATTCGTGCGGTAGCAGGCGGTTCCGGAGGTAATCTGGTCCAATGCCATGTAGGGCTTTAAAGGTCATGACCAACACTTTGAATTGTGACCGGAAACTGATCGGCAGCCAATGCAAGCTTTACATGTTTTACATCCTTCGTCTCCACAGTTGTTAAGTGAGTCACTGCAGTTATTAAATTAGTACCACAGTTGTTCGATGAATCTGACTTCCCCGTTGAGATGGCTTGCCAGAAAGTCGCAGAACATAACCTGGGGACATTGCAACCGTTGTAAATGTGAATCAGCATCTAAATTTTGATTGGGGGATGCCACCACTGTCATAAGTGTGAAAAACAATCGTAAGTCTCTTCTTCAGTGCCATTGTAACTTCCAATGGTCACTAGCTGTATGAAGTGTCATAAGTTGAGGACTAGCTGTATTTCATGTGGATGGTGTCAAGAAGACAGGTTATAGTTTCACTCCAAATCAAATAACGGGGCTTAATGGGGGGGGATGGGGCATTGCGAATGTGGAATTTACCAATGAGACAATGCGCTTAAGTCCACATGCATTTTGGGAAAACCGTTGTCATGCTCTCCTTAGACTCAGGGCGGCTGACAACATGTTAGCAGTAGCACTTTTAACAGAGCCAGCCTATTGCCCCCACGATCCAGGTCCTCATTTGACCCACCTCGGAAGGATGGAAAGCTGAGTCAACCTTGAGATTTGAACCGTTGACCTGCAGATCTACAGTCAGCTTCAGTGGTTTGCAGTACAGCACTCTACCTGCTGCGTCACCCCGCCTCTACCTGCTGCGCAACCCCGGTATCGCTTCTGCTGCTTTATCAGGGGGCTGGACTAGAAGACCTCCAAGGTCCCTTCCATCTCATTCATTTTATGCTGTGCCGGGGAAGCCAAATCACAAAGCTGAGCATCTCTTTTCACCTGTGAATCAACCTGGTCCTTGTAAACTTTATTTTTTTCGTGTGCTCTCTTTCACTTACACTCAAACACACCCATCCACACACAGGCTTGCCATTGTGCCAGTGGAAATGACATTCCAGATGCCCCCTGCCTGGGGGGCTGGGGGACTTGGGTATCAGAAGTCTTGGGGAGAAGGGAGCCTCCATTGTCGCTTTCACTGGCAGCCTCCCATGATAGACTGTCCCCATCTTGTTTAGGTTTTGTTTCCAGGCTGACATTCGACCAAATTATTTCC
The DNA here is from genome assembly GCF_031021105.1 of Erythrolamprus reginae. NCBI lineage: Eukaryota > Metazoa > Chordata > Lepidosauria > Squamata > Dipsadidae > Erythrolamprus > Erythrolamprus reginae. Next base: position 37,259,602 of record NC_091958.1, on the reverse strand, counting down.
CACCCAGGTCTTTCAAGATTCCTGAATGCCTGCATTAAGGCCGAGGGAGCCATTGAGATGCAAAGAGACCCATGGAAACTTGGTCTCTGTCTCTTATGAAAACCCAGGGGCAGGCACACGGTGGGGGGGGTGTCTCTCCGTCTCCCCCGCTTTGACAAAAGCAAGCTTGAATCTCCAAAGCCTCACAAAGATGGATGGAGAGGGGCTTTCAGAGGCACTGACACCCGCCCCAAAGGTCTGGGAGCTGTGGCTGGCTGGCACATTAAGGTCATTCTGTGGTCCCGGAGGAGACTGCGAAGGGCGGTGGTGTCAGGAGGGGAGGGCGGGGAAGGCAAGCTGACCGCCCAGATTAAGACTTTGGAAGTACTCCATGAACCCCCTGCTTAAACTAATTGCTGCCCTGCAGCTCGAGGGGTCAAGTGGTTGCATTCATGGCATTGAGCAGCCGCCACTTGTGGGGTTGACCAGGTGGAGCATGTACTTCATTCTGCGAAGGCCATGAAAACAGCCCTTTGCATGCACAGGAGAGGGGGGGGGAGAGAAGAAAAGAGACCGATCTATCTATCTATCTATCTATCTATCTATCTATCTATCTATCTATCTATCTATCTATTTATTTATTTATTTACTTAATACTTATCTATCTATCTATCTATCTATTTATTTACTTACTTACTTACTACTTATCTATCTATTTACTTACTATTTATCTATTTACTTACTTACTTACTATTTATCTATTTACTTACTTACTTACTTACTTACTTACTTACTTACTTACTTACTTACTTACTTACTTACTTACTTACTTACTTACTTACTTACTACTGTATTTATCTACCGGTATTTACTTACTTACTTACTTACTTACTACTGTATTTATCTACCGGTATTTACTTACTTACTTACTTACTTACTTACTTACTTTTTATTTATTTACTTACTTATTGACTGACTGACTTACTTACTATTTATCTATCTACCTACCTACCTACCTACCTACCTACCTACCTACCTACTTACCTACTTACTTACTTACTTACCTACTTTTTATCTGTTTATCTATCTATCCATCCATCCACCCACCCACCAACCCACCTACCTATATATCTATCAATCTATCTATCTATCTATCTATCTATCTATCTATCTATCTATCTATCTATCATCTATCTTCTATTCCGCCAAGTCCCAAAGGACTCAGGATGGCTTACAAAATAATAATACAAATACAAAAGATACAAAGGAACAAGAAGAAGTCGAATATAATATCTAAAACTAACCCCATGATAAAACCCATTTATTATATTTTTAAAAGACATAATCGCATGCATGCACACCATTCATACAGTTTGGCCATGAAAGATGTACAATTCATGGCCCCCAGGCCTACCGGCAGAGCCAGGTCTTCGTGGCCTTATGGAAGGCCAGTAGGGTGGGAGCAGTTCGGACGTTGGGGGGGAGTTGGTTCCATAGAGCCGGGGCAGCCACAGAGAAGACCCTCCCTTGCGGTCCCGCCAACCTGCATTGCTTAGTCGACGGGGCCAACTCTGTGTGTTCTTATTGGTCTCTGGGAGGGGTGTGGCAAGAGGTGATCCCATAGATAGTTTAATTTAATTTAATTTATAAATTAAATTAAATTAATGTATAATTTAATTTAATTTATTAAATTTATAAGTCGCCCAATTCCTGCTGGACTCTGGATGGTGTACAACAAAAACCTTCGATATACAATTTTTTAAAAAAATTGGCAGGTATTGCTGGGGCGGGGGTGGGGGCTTTAAGGAATAGGCCATTTTATGGAGGTCAGAAAGAGCCAAATTGCCATCAGATTTGTGGGTAAGCCCTCCGGCCACTGCTTGCTACATCTCCCTTTGAAAGGGAATAAGTTATAATGGGAAGTCTGTAGAGACTCTCAGTCATCCAGTTGTCCCAAAGCTGCTTTTTCAATAGGCAACTGGACTTCCTGGTTTTTTCATCATCGTTAGATTAGATTATTAGAGTTGTAGGTCATCTAGTCCAACCCCAAGTCTGCTCCAGCAGAAGTTCTTACACCATTTCACACCTTGAGCCTGGTGAGATTCAAACTGTCAAATTGCAGGCAACCGGCAGGCGGCAGAGGTAGCCTGCAGGACTGCACTTTAACCACTGTGGCACCGAGGATCTGAATGTTATTTAATATGAAATTAATGTGAATTTAATATGAAATTTAATGTGATTTACTATGAAAGCTTTCATCCTGATCACTGAGAGTGTTGCAAAATCTCTCCTCCATGAATATTCCTTTGGTCAAGAAATACACCATGCTATAAGGGTTCATTAGCATCCATACCAACATCACTGGCCTCCCCCCCCCTCCCCCAATCATGCTCCTGGAGTTTTCTGCTGGGATTCTCACCATTTCAACACTGGGGAACTGAAGTGTCAGTTACAGTCACCTTTTCTGGAAGGGTCAGCGAGTGATCATGTGACCTTGTCACTCACTCACCTCCGATTCCCTCTCCCTGGCTTTCTTGTCATGTGACCCTGTCAAGCATTTGGACAGGGGGCAGGACTTGCTGTCAGCCGAGATTAACTTGCCTGGGACAAGAGTTGGACACACTGGTGAGAATGTTTGGTACCTGCGAGATAAGGATTCCACCTCCGTAAATTCACTGCACCCAAGCCATTAAGTAAGAAGTGAAAAGATTTTATTTTATTTCATTGATGGGCCATCTGACATCCCAAAATGAAGAGCTGGTCTTGAATAACAGAGTAACAGTGTTGGACGGGGCCCTAGAGGTCTGTTAGTCCAGCCCCCTACTCAAGCAGGAGATCTTATACAGGGTGCATTCCAAAAGTAATGCAATTTTTTTTTTTTAAAAAAAGTAAGTTATTGAACAGATTTGCACAAACACTTAAAATTCTTCAAAGTACTGAGCTTGGGCCTCTACACATTTTTTCCAGCGACTCTGCCATGATCGGTACAAGCCCTGGAAGGCGTCTTCGGGGACCTCTCGCAAGGTCTTCGTCACGGCTGATTGGATCTCTTCTATAGATGAAAAACAGGTTCCTTTCAGGGCTGCTTTAATTTGAGGGAACAAAAAGAAGTCTGCTGGGGAGACGTCAGGACTATAGAGGGGGTGGGGCAGCGTTGGCACCTGCTGTTTGGCCAGGAACTCACGGACTCGTAGCACGTTGTGGCAAGGAGCGTTGTCGTGGTGGAGTTGCTAGGTAGCGGAGATGTCTTTTCTCGTCCTGATTACCCTTTTTCAGAGTCTTTCCTGCACATATACGTAGTAGGCAGCGTTACTGTCCTTGAGGAACAAACTCCTTATGGACCACTCCTTTACTGTCAAAAAAGACAATGAGCATTGTTTTCACTATTGATTTGCTCATTCTTGCCTTTTTGGGCTTGGGGGACTAGTCGGTGTGCCACTCAGAGCTTTGCTGTTTTGTTTCTGGGTCGTATTCAAAAACCCAGGTTTCATCACCAGTGATGACGTTGTCCAAATAATCAGGTTCAATTTCTATACATTGCAAAAGTTCACTTGAAATTTCTGATTCCATTTTTTTCGTGACATGGTCGGCGCACAGAGGTTTATAATAACTGATGTCCTGCCTCTTCCACATCTTGGAGACCACTGAGACCAGTTTCCCAGCAAAGCTTAGCGTCCCCCCACCTACTCCAAGTGTTTCGGTCCCATTCCAACCAATAGGAGTGGCACGGGAAATTCAATTGCATTACTTTTGAAACGCATCCTGTACCATTCCAGACAAGTGGCTGTCTAATCTCTTAAAAGCCTGCAGTGCTGGAGTATTCACACAACTTCTGGATGCAACTGTTCCACTGGTTAATTGTTCTTACTGTTAGGAAATTTCTCCTTATTTCTAGGTTGTTTCTCTCCTTGGTTAGTTTCCATCCATTGTTTCTTCTCTTGCCTTCTGATGCTTTGAAAAATAGGTTGACTCTCTCTTCTTTGTGGCAGCCCTTGAAATATTGAAATGGTGCCATCATGTCTCCTTCTTTAGACTAGACAGACCCAATTCCTGCAACCGTTCTTCAAATATTCTTCGTAAGATTAAGATTAGGATCAGTGGTGAAATCCATTTTTTTACTACTGGTTCTGTGGGCATGGCTTGGTGGGTGTGGTGTGGCTTGATGGGCATGCCTTGGAGGCCTGAGAGGGGAAGGATACTGCAAAGTCCCCATTCCCACCCCACTCTGGGGTCAGCCAGAGGTGATATTGGGATTTCTCCAAACTACTCAAAATTTCCACTACCTCTCAGGAACCTGTCAGAACCTGCTAGATTTCATCCCTGGTTAGGATTAATCCAACGGTGAAATCTGTTTACCTTCTCTACCAGTTCGGAAGTGCACTTCTGGACTGGTAGGTGTTGTGAGTATTCCCTGTCAGCCACAGGAAGTGTCAGATTTGGAGGAGGATGAAGAGACAGAAGCCTTAATGCACCCTGATTTAAGAGAAGTGGGGGAGAGCAATGGAGATGAAGGCGTAGGTGAAAATGAATTAGACGTTAGCATGGAAAGCAGTGCTTCTTCAGAGAATGAGGGTGAGGTAGCTGACAGTCCCTGGGTGGATCTAAGATTTAAGAGATTCGCCAAAAGAAAGTAGATGTTTGGGGGAAAGTTGTGAATCTGCAGTTTAGAACCGTGTAAATCAATCATTGCGTCACATCCTGAAATGTATCGTTCAAACTGCATGTTGGAAAATGGACAGCTTTCCTCGCTTCCAAGACACAAGCTTTTGATATCTTGAGATAAACTTTGCAAATTTAGATTTAATATGCCTCAGAGATAAGCTGCTGGCAAGGAGTTCCTCCTCTGCTCATTAGAAAGAATTTATAGCTTGCAAACTCAGCCTGTGAGATTGGAATGTTTCTTAGCAAAACAGCATTGTAACTGTGACGATCTTCTCAGTAAAGAAGAGAAATAAAGATTTACTAGTTTGAAATCAAAGCCTTGGAAAAAGAGGTTTTTGGAGTCGCTTCAGCTTGACCAGAACAGTAGGGAAGGTAAAATGCCCTTCATGGCATCGGACCAGAATACATCCGAGTCCGCCTTCTGCCGCACGAATCCCAGCGACCGGTTAGGTCCCACAGAGTCGGTCTTCTCCGGGTCCCGTCAACTAAACAATGTTGTCTGGCGGGACCCAGGGGAAGAGCCTTCTCTGTGGCGCCCCGACCCTCTGGAACCAGCTCCTTCCAGAGATCAGAATTGCCCCCACCCTCCTTGCCTTTCGTAAGCTCCTTAAAACCCACCTCTGTCATCAGGCTTGGGGGAACCGAACTACCTTTTTCCCCCCTAGGCCTATGCAATTTATGCATGGTATGTTTGTGTGTATGTTTGGTTTTAAATAAGGGTTTTTAATTATTTTAAACATTAGATTTGTTATATGCTGTTTACTACTGTTGTTAGCCGCCCCGAGTCTACGGAGAGGGGCAGCATACAAATGAAATAAAATGAAATGAAATGAAATGAAATGAAATGAAATGAAATGAAATCAAATCAAATCAAATCAAATCAAATCAAATCAAAAAATAAATAAACAAACAAACAAACAAGAAAATGGTGGCATCCAGTTGGGGGGTGGAGCTTCGCACTGCCGCCACTACCATTTCTCCAAACCACAGACAGCCACCACTACCGGTAGATCCAAACCGGGCCAAACTGGTAGCATTTCACCCCTTGATTAGTCCCCTAATCATTTTTGTTGATTTTCTATACACTCTTTCCAGAATCTCAACATCTTTTTTTTAATATACAGTGATACCTCTACTTACGAACTTAATTTAAATATTAACTTAAATATTAGATTTGTTTACATTGTATTATTATTGCTGTGAGCCGCCCCGAGTCTGCGGAAAGGGGCGGCATACAAATCTGATTAATAAATAAATAAATTGTTCTGTGACCAGGTTCTTAAGTGGAAATGTTTGTAAAAAGAAGCAATTTTTCCCATAGGAGTCAATGTAAAAGCAAATAATGTGTGTGATTGGGGTGGAGGTCCTGTTTCCTCCCAGGAGATTCCTAGAGAGGCCCCACGGAAGCTCCTCCCTGCCTTTTCCAGTTACAGATTCGGAAGCTCGGGTTTGTAAGTGGAAAATGGTTCTTGGGAAGAAGCAAAAAAATCTTGAACACCCGATTCTTATCTAGAAAAGTTCGTAAGTAGAGGCATTCTTAGGTAGAGGTACCACTGTATTGTGGTGACCAAAATGGGGTGCAGTATTCCAAATGCGATCTTACTCGTGCTAATAACGTAAAGAAATTTATATTTTTTCAGAGATAGAAAAAGAAACCAGGGTGATTTCTGGAACTGTACCTTCCTCCACGCTGACATCTGAAGAATTCAACCCAGGTTTTGAGACGAGAGAAAGAGCATTTTTTTAAAAAAAAAATAACCCATCCAAATCAACAGTAAGTCTGCTGGTTTGAACTGAAGTGCAATCGTCTGACACAGAATAAACTCATGCCATATTGCCCACCCTCCAAAAAACGAAAATAAAATAGCGAATGCCCATGCCTTGGGGGGAAAGAAGGTAATGATAGCCACATGTCTGTAAATTCTTTCCAAACCTTGTCAAATTGAAATATGTGAAGTTACTCTGCTTAACCCTTATCACATGGTATCATCTGAAATGAGCATATAAGGAAAAGTACTGAACTGGAAAAGGAAACCCAGCTGCCTCCTTTGGATGTACCGTTAAATCCATTATGAGATTCCTCATAATTCCTTGTGATTCCTTCATTGAATGAAGGTGTGACATTGGTTTAGAAGATGCTGTTTAATTCAAGCCGGAACATCAATTTAATCTCATCTTGGCTGACATCAGTTCATTTAGTGACCGTTTCAAAGTTATGACGGCACTGAAAAATGTGACTTACTGTTCTGGTCTAGCTGTGCTGCTCCAAAAATGCTCTCTTTACAGGCTTGTAATTTTCAAAATTACACTTCTTTCTTTATTTTCTTCCACATTGGAATTCCTCAGTATACATTTTTGGCGTGCAAAATGCATTCCAAACTCACAGGCAAAACTACAGTCATAAATTATTTTAAATGAACAGGCTGTCAACTTCAAATATCTCCTTATCGCTGGGTCAGGTTCACTCTACTTTCAAACAATTTTATCAAGCAATATAAAAACTCACTTCTCTGGAGACAGTGAAAGCTTGTCTATTTCACTTTGCAGAAAAGCATCCATCATTTCCGGTCAATTCCGGATGTGAGGTAATTAATTAATTTACACTCTCTGAATAGCATTTTCAAAACCTCTTTCCCTCAAGTTAATTTTTTCTTTTCTCTGACCTCCTAAATTTGGCACAATCAAATACTATTCTCTACACCCCCATTATCTGAAGAATTATTGCTATCCATACTAACATCTGCTGAATTTTTTATTTTCTCGTCACCGCTATCTTCCTCCACATCTCTTAAATCAGGGTAATTGACAGCTTCTACATCTTCTTCCTCTTCTGAATCTGACATTTCCAAAACTCACAACATGAGATGGGTACGCAGAGCCTCCTGCCGCCACCACTACTGGTTTGCAGGACTGGGCTGAACTGGGAGCAACCCACCACTGCCGCTTCTCCACACTTTATGGCAGGCTGCCATCAAAGCGAAGCAAAGTGGTTTGATGGCAGATCTGACATTACGTGTATGTCAGTTCAAAAATCCATAGCCAGCATGTAGGTTTTCTTACAGCAAAAAACTCTCTCTTCAAAAATTCTGGGCCTTATCCTATAAAATCAATCGACCTAGTTTGAATTGGTTTACACTAGCTCCATTTGGCTCCATTTGTTTTTGTTTTTATTTATTTCCCATTTATCTTGCTCCTGTTGCAGAAAGAAAAATCTTTATACAATTAATTACTGTCAAAGGCAACCTGATAATGCTTCATTAACAGCCTTAGTTAATTGCCTCCTATCTGTTCTATAGAGCTGGCTATTCCAGTGATGGCGAACCTTTTTTTCCTCGGGTGCTGAAAGAGCGTCCGTGTGTGCTATCGCACATGCACAATTGCCTACACCCATGATTCAATGCCTGGGGAGGGTGAAAATAGCTCCCCCCACCCGAAGGCCCTCTGGAGGCCAGAAGTGGCCTGTTTCTCAACTTCTGGTGGGCCCAGTAGGCTCGTGTTTTGCCTTCCCCAGGCTCCAAAGGCTTCTCTGGAGTCAGGGGAGGATAAAAACGCCCTCCCCCACCTCCCTGGACTCTCTCTGGAAGCCAAAAACACATGCATGTTGGAACTGAGCTAGGGCAACAGCTCGCATGCCAGCAGATATGGCTTCACCATCACTGGTATAGGTTCTCCAAAGAGGGCTGGAATAGAAGACCTTCAAGATCCTTATTCTATTCTATTCTATTCTATTCTATTCTATTCTATGCCATTCCATTCCACTCCAACCTAACCAACCCAACCCTAACCCTAACTTACCATGTTATGCTGTGCTGTGCTGTATTGTATAGTTTATATGTTATGTTATGTTATGTTATGTTATGTTATGTTATGTTATGTTATGTTATGGTATGGTATGGTATGATATGATATGATATGATATGATATGATATTCTAACATAGATGATAAGGGGTCTGGAGTCTAAGTTATACAATGAATAGCTACAGGAACTATGTATGTTCAACCTAATGAAGAGAAGACTCAGTGTCAGTGGAGGCATAATAGCAGCAATCCAATACTTAAAGGGCTGTCACAGGGAAGAGGCAGTCAAATTGTTTTCCGTACCACCTCCCAATGCCCACTCTAGCAACATCAATTAGGTTCAGGCAAGATGTTTTCCTGACTGTCAGTCCGAGCACAGTTTGGTATGTGGCTCCCTCCTTCTTCCAGATGGGTGACCTTGAGGCAGCATCTCAAGGAGATACAGCACTTACTTTCCTTTCCCCAATCATTCTCGCCTTCATTCCTCTTCCCCACAATTCACGGCAGACTATCACCACGTACAGTGGTACCTCTACCTAAGAACATCTCTATTTATGAACTTTTCTAGATAAGAATTGAGTGTTCAAGATTTTTTTGCCTCTTCTCAAAAACCATTTTCCACTTACAAACCCGAGCCTCCGAAACTGTAACTGGAAAAGGCAGGGAGAAGCCTATGTGGGGCCTCTCTAGGAATCTCCTGGGAGGAAACAAGGCCGGAAAAGGTGGGGAGAAGCCTCTGTGGGGCCTCTCTAGGAATCTCCTTGGAGGAAACAGCGCCTCCACCCTCCCTGTGGTTTCCGCAATCGCACGCATTATTTGCTTTCACATTGATTCCTATGAGAAAAATTGCTGCTTCTTGCAAACTTTTCTCCTTAAGAACCTGGTCACGGAATGAATTAAGTTCATAAGTAGAGGCACCGCTGTAGCAGTGAAGCACAAGCCATTCAGTTGGCGGATCTTGGAGCGGTTAATATTAAATTTGAATCTGTTGTGTGCTCTCGTATTGTTGTGGTTGAAACTGAAGCAGTTGCTAACAGGCAGGACATTGCAGCATATGATCTTGTGGGAAATACTTAAATCATTTTTTTAAATTAATTTTTATTTGTCATTCAAATATAGTATTGTATTGTAGTACGTCTAACATAATAAAGGATAAAGTAGAGATAGAAAAGATAAAAGCACATTAGGACAGGAACAGTAGGCATCATGTTGCACTTATGCACGCCCCTTACAGATCTCTTAGAAAAGGGGAGAGGTATATTGTAGATAATGTAAGGTTGAAGATTTGGGGAAGAAACAACAGAGTCCGGTAGTGAATTCTAGGCGTTGACCACTCTATTGCTGAAATAGTATTTTCTCTTGTGTTGTTGTTGTTAAAGGTGAAGTAGTTGCCAACAGGGAGTACATTGTGATGTATGATTTTATCAGTTTGGAGGCAGCGTAGCTGTAAATTTTTTAAATATAGTAATTGAAGTCTGGAGGAATAAGGTAATTTGTTGCGTGAGGAGGAGTGGAGGACTCTTCTTGTGAAGTATTTCTGGATTCCTTCAATTGTATTAATGTCTGTTATGCAGTGAGGATTCCATACAGGTAAGCTGTATTCAAAAATTGGTCTGACAAATATTTTGTATGCTCTGGTGAATAGATCGGTGCTTCTAGAGAAGAAGCTCCGTAGAATTAAGTTTGTGACTCTTAGTGCTTTTTTGGCAATGCTGTGGGCTCTGACACTTAGGTCATTGGAAATGAGTTCTCCAAGGTTTTTGACTGAGTGAGGATCTTCTGCGAGTTCAATTTGTCCAAGTGTGTATTTAGTATTTGGATTCTTTTTACCAATGTGTAGGACAGAGCATTTTTTGGATGAGATTTGCAGTTGCCAGTTGTTAGACCATTCAGCTACATGGTCAAGGTCCTTTTGAAGGGTAGAAGTATTATCGGATATTAAAGTATTAAAATCATGTTTAAGGCATTATAGTTCCAAGCTTTCTAGACCCAGGATTGTAAGTCTAGTCTCATGGGGTATTCTGTTTCGAGTGGAGGAGTGAAGGGCTCTTCTGGTGAAGTATCTTTGGACATTTTCGAGGGTGTTGATGTCCGAGATGCGGTATGGGTTCCAGACAGATGAGCTGTATTCGAGGATGGGTCTAGCGAAAATTTTGTAAGCTCTGGTGTGTAGAGTGAGGTTGCTGGAGCAGAAGCTACATAGGATCAGGTTAACAACACTAGAAGCCTTTTTGGCGATATTGTTGCAGTGGGCTTTGGCACTTAAGTCATTTGATATTAGTATTCCAAGGTCTTTTACTGAGTGGGGGGTTATCTGTGAGATTATGTTTATTTACTTTGTATATGAAGTTCGGATTCTTTTTGCCAATGTGAAGGACAGAGGGATCCAATGCTAGAAAGAAGAAGAGTGAAATGGAGGAGTTTTGCAGCTGGTGCTCTGGTTAAAAGGGAGAAGGGATGGGATTGTCTGAAGGCTATAGAAGAGTCGGCTTTTAATTGCAAGCTTCGGAATCCCTCTCCAGCTGGTTCGTGTCATTGTCCCATATTGGAATAGTTTAAGAACAATGCTTTTCCGCTAGGATTCTTTTTCCTTCTTCTTTCATCATATGTTCTCCCTCCCCTCCTCCCTCTCTCTCACACACATGTGCCATTTGTTCCATATGTACATCTTTAATAGTTTGAAAATAGGCAAGCATCAGGACATCAAGCCTATATCCTTGTTTGCATTCTGAAATATTCTTATTTGAAATTGGAAGCAAAAATGCAGGACCAGAAAGATATTAGGTTAGAAGGGAGAATCAGAAGAGCAAAACTGTTGGATAATCTTGCCAAGGAAACCTATAGTAAAACTACCATTGAGTTCAAGGAGTGAAAGCCTCTATTTCTTATTTCCTCAATGTTAGACTTTTCTGGCCTGCTTTATTGAGATTAAAATCCTGCAGTCAAATCAGAAGAGCCAGGCAGTTCAAATGTGTATAAAAATTCATTGCAGGCTTAAGCTCCCTACAAGAATCCGAACTACTAACAGCCAAAGCAATTTAGCGGTAGGTAAGGAATTCATGGTGGGATGGACTTAGATCTCTTGTTGGTGAGAAGGGACTGACTGATAATGCATTGGTATCAGATAGCAGCAAGGAGGTATAGAGTTGCTCTGTCCATTCTAAGTACAGTGGTACCTCTACCTAAGAATGCCTCTACTTACGGACTTTTCTAGATAAGAACCAGGTGTTCAAGATTTTTTTGCCTCTTCTCAAGAACCATTTTTCACTTACAAACCCGAGCGTCCGAAACTGTAACCGGAAAAGTTGGGGAGAAGCCTGGATGGGACCTCTCTAGGAATCTCCTGGGAGGAAACAGGGAGGAAAAGGTGAAGAGAATCCTCCGTGGGGCCTCTCTAGGAATTTCCTGGAAGGAAACAGGGCCTCCACCCTCCCTGTGTTTTCCCCAATCGCACACATCATTTGTTTTTACATTGATTCCTCTGGGAAAAATTGCTTTTTCTTACAAACTTTTCTACTTAAGAACCTGGTCACGGAATGAATTAAATTTGTAAGCAGACGTACCACTGTGTTTATAAAATACTGGTGAGATGAGGCTACTGCTCAATACTGCAAGCCCTTTTTTGTTCCAAGACCATCTATGGTCAGTGGTGAAAGGCAAAAAAAAATATTACCGGTTCTGTGGGCATGGCTAAGTGGGTGTGGCAGGGGAAGGATACTGCAAAATCTCCATTTCCACCCCACTCTGGGGCTACCCAGATGTGGTATATGCCAGTTATCCGAACTGCTCAAAATTTTCACTACCAGTTCTCCAAAACCTGTCATAACCTGCTGAATTTTTTAAAGAATAGAATATAATTCTTTTTTGGGCAAGTGTGATTGGACACACAAGGAATTTGTCTTGGTGCATCTGTTCTCAGTATATATAAAAGAAAATATAGATTTGTCAAGAATCGTGAGGTACAACACTTAATGGTTGTCATAGGGGTCAAATAAGCAATGAAGAAACAATCAATATTAATAAAAATCTTAGGATACAAGCAGCAAGTTACAGTCATAAAATCATAAGTAGGAGGAGATGGGTGATAGGAATTATGAGAAAAAACTAGTAGAAATAGAAGTGCAGACTTAGTAAAAAGTTTGACAGTGTTGAGGGAATTATTTGTTTAGTAGAGTGATGGTGTTTGGGGAAAAACTGTTCTTGTGTCTAGTTGTCTTGGTGTGCAGTGCTCTGTAGCAATGTTTTGAGAGTAGGAGTTGAAACAGTTTATGTCCAGGATGTGAGGGGTCAGTAAATATTTTCACAACCCTCTTTTTGACTCATGCAGTATACAGATCCTCAGTGGAAGGCAGATTGGCAGCAATTGTTTTTTTTCTGCAGTTCTGATTATGCTCTGAAGTCTGTGTCGGTCTTGTTGGGTTGCAGAACCAAACCAGACAGTTATGGAGGTGCAGATGACAGACTCAATGATTCCTCGGTAGAACTGTATCAGCAGCTCCTTGGGCAGTTTGAGCTTCCCAAGTTGGCGCAGAAAGAACATTCTTCGTTGTGCTTTTTTAATTATGTTTTTGATGTTAGGTGACCATTTTAGGTATTGAGATATGATAGAACCTTGTTTCCACCCTGATCTATGTGTTAACCAGCCTATCCACATCAGTCACACGTTCTGGGTGTGTAAGGCGTTACCTGCAGTGGTATGCGAGTGAATGTACAAAAGCAGCAGGACTTTTTTTAAAAATCGATGCTCTGATTTACTGACCTGTGTTTTAATTTGGTTTCTCTCTTCGTTCTGCTTCTCACCTTGGCCTGACATTGACGGGGCGACATCTGGCGTGAAAGGCAGCCACCGAATGTGAACATGACTTAGCCATGTCAGACAAGGGAGAAGGTAGAAATCAATGGCCATCTCTAAGCACCGCACCACTAATCAAATACTGATGGGCTGGCACTATTCGAAGGGCAGCCGGTAGCAGGACAAGGAAAATGAGCTCCCTTGTTCATTCATTCTGTGGTATTTTTAAAAAATAGCAAAAGACAACACAATGCACCTTTAAGTGCTTGTAATTGCACAAACGTATTTCAGTCTAGACGACACTGGGATGCATTTAACGAATAAATATTAAACTATGGGCAGCTTTTATTATATTTTATATCCTTACATGTGGAGAAAAATGCAACACAATTGGTAATTTATCATTGGTGAGATACACTCGAATAGTCTAGATCAGTGACGGTAAACCTTCTCTTCTCCATTCTATTCTATTTTAATTCTATTCTATTCTAATTATATTCTATTCCAATTCTATTCTATTCTAATTCTATTCTAATTCTATTCTACTTCTATTCTATTCTATTCCAATTCTATTATATTCTATTCTAATTCTATTCTATTCTTTTCTAAATTCCTACCCTATTCTAATTCTATTCTATTCTATTCTATTCTTTTCTAAATTCCTACCCTATTTTAATTATATTTTTCATTCTAAATTCTATGTCATCCATCAAGTCCAGATTTGAACTCGTCTAGAGTGGAAAGATGTTGTGTTATCATTTTCTTGCTTATTTTGATTTGTATCCCTAATCTGTGTTTTACCATACTGCTTTTGATAGGTTGGATTGTTATTGTTTTTCTTCCTTTTGGGTAAAGAGAAATGCAAATAATGAATTAAAGTAAGTAGTTTGCTTTTTTCCTGCTGCAACCCATTTCTTTAGCTGCATTGTTTGCAAACTTTCAGTAATTTTCCAAAGTCAATTTTCAGGCAGTCCAAAAAGTATTACTATTAAAGCAAAACAGGTGCACGGTGTATGTTTCCAGGTGGCAGGAACAAGCTACCTTCCTTTAAGACCCGCTAAAAATCTTTTTTAATTTTTTAAATTTATTTTTATTTATTTGTCATACAAATATAGTATTGTATTGTAGTATGTTTAACATAATGTAAGTATAAAATAAAGATAGAAAAGATAAGACATCAGGACAGGAACGGTAGGCACGAAGCTGCACTTATGCACGCCCCTTTTTTCACATTAAAATGTAGGCATTCCCTTGATCCCAACATTTTCCCCTTCCTCTTGTTTCATAACTGGAAGACAGATAGAAATCTAAAGAAATTCATCATCCAAGAAAAGAAATTTCCCACCCAACTCTGCATGCACTGAAATAGGGCTCAGGAAACGGTGTGACTGCTTGGTCTGACAGACGGGACGGATGGTTTGCTACTGATGATTAAATTCCTCATTTAATGCAGGCTGAAGTGGGGTCTTCTCTTCCCCATCCATCCCAGCCCCGTGCGCGCCCCCAAACGGTCCCCTGATCAAAGCCGTTGGACTGACTATCACCCACCCCTCTGAAAAGGAGCCAGGAAATGAAGAGCCTTTTCAATCACACAAAAAAAGTTTCCCAGCTTGAAATTCCACTGCCTGTCAAATGCAATGATATGGCCAGTCTTTTTTTACACTGTATTGAATTTTTTTTCCACCTTTCTCAAAAGGGAAAAGGGGGAGGGGGGCAGGAAATCTATAGGGGAAAAAAACTAAAATGAAACTTTTAACACTGTAATATCATAGAAATTGATGGAAAGCCCCGCCAGATGGAACAGCCAGAAGATAAAAGGCATGCTGAAAGGCCCATAATACAAAGCAAGCCAAAAAAAACCCCAGTATCAGCCAACCCTCACCCTGGTCACAGATTTCTGGAGCACTGATGAATATCTTTAGAAATAAATTCACAATCCCAGAAGCAACAGAGCTGCATGCTGATCGGAGGGGAAATGCCATTTTTCCCTGCATGCTGTGGACCAAAGCAATTTTTTTAAAAAAAATTAAAACAAAGTTGCCAAAATGTATTTTTGAAAACCCATTTCTGTATCTTGCTCCTTCTTACCACCGGTCTCCAGAATTTCCAGCAAGCCAGAGTTGATAACAGACTAGATTCAAAGAGGAATGCAATCCACAAAAGGGATTAAAAAAAGGAAATGTGTGAATTTAGCGAAAGATGCTGACTGCAAGGTAGTTATTTCCTTATTTTCCAGAACATAAAACCCTCCAGAGATTGCTTTCTTGTAATCTCCTCACTATCTGGAATAAACTATCTTTGTTTCCTGGTCTACATGCTGGTTCTCCATCCAAAAATTAGGTTAGGTTAGGGTTCGAGTTAGAGTTAGGGTTAGGGTTAGGATTAAATTGAGTTGGGTTGGATTGGGTTAGGGTTAAATTGGGTTGGTTTGGGTTGGGTTAGGGTTGGGTTAGGGTTAGGACTGGACTGGGTTGGGTTGGGTTAGTTTAGATAAGGTAAAGTTAGGGTTAGGATTAAATTGGGTTAGGTTGGGTTGGGTTAGGGTTAGGGTTAGGACTGGACTGGGTTGGGTTAGTTTAGATAAGGTAAAGTTAGGGTTAGGTTAGGTTAGGTTAGGTTAGATTACATTGGATTGGATTGGATTGGATTAGATTAGATGTTGTGGTTAGCTCTGGCCCAGCTCCTGCCCCAAAGAATGTGGAGGTAGATGTGGGGAAGACATCCACATGCCACAGGCCTGTTTTGCTCCCGGTTGAATCTGCCGATGAAGTCTCCTCTGACCAAGGGAGCATGAGTGACAGGGAAGAGGGGAGTTTGGCAGACAGCCCAGGAGGAGATCAGTCATCTGTATCATCCCTGGATTCTGAACAAGAATTAATGACACATCCACGCATGCGTAGAGTGATGCATAGGAGACAACAACTGAAGGATTATTACAAGAGAAAATTAGGCCACCTGTGGTTGGGTGGGGCTGCTGTAATTAGTGCTACAGATAAAAGTGCAGCCTGGTGTTTTAGCCTCATGGCAGTTTATCTGATTCATTGTTTTGTCAATATCGTGGTTTTTGCTCTTCAGGATTGTGTGTGTGGACTCTCTGGACTTTAGAATTGGACTCAATTTCCCAGTTATTGGGTGAACGATTGGACTGCATTTAACCTGTGCCTTGTGCGTACCAGACATTTGACATTTAAAAAGGGAGCTGTTTCTGTTTTTCTGTTTATAAAAACCTTTGGGTTTTCCTTTTATCCTGTGGTGTGTGTCTTCCTGGACTAATTACACCTGTAATTACAGGTGGTTGAAACATGCTGGCAGAACAATTAGATTAGATTAGATTATTAGAGTTGTAAGGGACTTTGTAGGTTATCTATTCCAACCCCGCTGCTCCAGCAGGAGTCCCTACACCATTTTGGACAAGTGGTGGTCCAATCTCCCTTTGAAAGTCTCAAGTATTGGAACTCTCACAACCTCCATATAGCAAGCTGTTCCACTGGTTGATCACTCTCACTGTCAGAAAGTTCCTCCTTATTTCCAGGTCGCATCTCTTTGATCAGTTTCCATCCATTATTTCTTGTCTGGCCTTCTGGTGCTTTGGAAAACAACCTGACTCCCTCCTCTCTGTTGCAGCCCCTCAAGTATTGTAACACTGCTATCATGCATCCCCTGGTCCTTCTCTTCACTAGACTGTCCATGCCCAGTTCTTGCAACCACTTTTTGTATGTTACAGTTTCCAGTCCCCTTATCATCCTGGTTGCTCTCCTCTGAACTTTCTCCAGAGTCTCAATGACGAAAATTGGATGCAGTACTCAAGGTATGGTCTAACTAAGGATTTATAGTCCTAGAAAAGCCTACCATTTTCCCCCTTCGGGGAGGTGGAATTTCAATTGGATGAATAAATGAATTCAGGCAGTAATGGTCCATCACTCCTTGATTCTGATTGCTGCCTGATTTTGAGTGTATGGTCCCTGGCAAAGCACTCTGAAATTTGATCTAGAAAACCTCAATTTATGTACTACATACAGTGGTAATAATAATAATAATAATAATAATAATAATAATAATAATAACAACAACAACAACAACAACAACAACAACAACAACAACAATAATTAGCAGTACCTCTACTTATGAACTTAATTTGTTCCATGACCAGGTTATTAAGTAGAAAAATTTGTAAGGAGAAGCAATTTTTCCCATAGGAATCAATGTAAAAGCAAATAATGTGTGCGATTGGGGAAACCACAGGGAGGGTGGAGACTCTGTTTCCTCCCAGGAAATTCCTAGAGAGGCCCCACAGAGGCTTCTCCTCGCCTTTTACGGCCCTGTTTCCTCCCAGGAGATTCCTAGAGACACCCCACAGAAGTTTCTCCCTGATTTTTCCAGCCCTGTTTCCTCTCAGGAGATTCCTAGAGATGTCCCACAGAGGCTTCTCCCTGCCTTTTCCGACCCTGTTTCCTCCCAGGAGACTTCTAGAGAGGCCTCACAGAGGATTCTCCCCGCCTTTTCCAGCCCTGTTTCCTCCCAGGAGATTCCTAGAGAGGCCCCACGGAGGATTCTTCCTGCCTTTTCCGGTTACGGTTTCGGAGGCTCGGGTTTGTAAGTGGAAAATGGTTCTTGAAAAGAGGCAAAACAATCTTGAACACCCGGTTCTTATCTAGAAATGTTTGTAAGTAGAGGCGTTCTTAGGTAAAAGTACCACTGTATATATAAACCAAACCAGCAGATCTGTGCTTGATTTTTTCCCCCCAAAGGGAAATAAAGTTATTTAGATAACCACATAATTCATCCTTCCTTTTTACCTCTGCGTCCTCTTTTTGAATAAGCTTTTTCATGATAATTCAATCCATGTTGGTGTCAGGGGAAAAAAACCCCATGAAAACTATACACTATATTCAGCCAAAACTAGGTAATAGACAGAAGGCACCAACAAAACAAAAACCAAAAACCACATATCTGGAAAAATGTCATATGGCTGTAATTTGATCCCTGCCTTTTTCTTCCCTCCTGCTTTTTGTTTGAATGGAGGCGGTGAGTTGAAAACAAATGCAAGAAACTTGAATCTCTCTTGTATGGACTCTTCTGACAAAAGATGAAAATATGCTCTAATTGGAAGAGATTTCCAAGTGCATATAGCATCATCTTCCAGTCTGCTTTTGCTATCTGGTTGGAAGTCAACTCTAAAAAGTCAATGAGCTTATGGATGGGGGGGTGGACACACACAGATTTTCAGAGTAAAACAATATTGGTTGGGGTTTTTTTTTCCAAACGAAACACTAAATGTTTCCGCATTACAAAGTTTGGGGCTGTATGGAACCCACATTGCATATCTGACATCAACACAATTGAGAGAGTCCAGAAATATTTCACAAGAAGAGTCCTTCACTCTTCTTCTCACAACAAAATACCTTACTCTGCCAGACTTGAAATTCTTTGATTAGACAGCTTACAACTCCGTCATCTCCATTCTGACTTAACTATAGTTCATAAAATCATATACCAAAATTTCCTACCTGTTAGCGACTACTTCACCTTCAACTGCAACAGCACAAGAGCACGAAATAGATTTAAACTAAATGTCAACCGCTCCGAACTAGACTGCAAAAAATATGACTTCAGCAATAGAGTAATCAACACCTGGAATGCACTACCTGACTCTGTGGTTTCTACTCCTAACCCCAAAACCTTTAACCTTAGACTATTTACAATTGACCTCTCCCCCTTTCTAAGAGGTCTGTAAAGGGTGTGCATAAGCGTACCATTGTGCCTACCATCCCTGTGCTATTGTCTTTCATTACTTTTTATCATTACTTATCTAATGTTTTATTTCTACAAATTACCAAGCTATAATTGTTTGACAAGTAAATAAATAAATAAAATAATAAAATAAATAAATACATAAATGTTCTTTCCTTTTTTCCTTTTGCACAGAGACCCAGAATTCAGAGCTTTGGGCATCCTTGTATACAAACTTAACTTAACTTAACAATTCTGCTTACATTTGACCAGTGTGTGCAGTTTTAGGCCATTGCACTTCAGAAGAGTATTTAGGTATCATCATCTCCTTTTTATGACCCCATAATACCTTGTGGAGTGGAGTCTGTGCAATTGAATGGAGCAGAGTGTTTACTGACCGGATGCCCTTCCCTGTCGCCAATGAGGAGTTTTATTCAGCAGATAAATTCTCATTGCGCCCAGAGAGAGAAATATCTGCCTCTACCTAGGATCGAACTCAAAGCCTTCTGATTGGGAGGTGAGAGCTCCACCTCTAGGCCAGGGATTGGCAAAGTTGCCTCTTCAATGACATGCGGACTTCAACTCCCAGATTTCTTAAGCTTGCATGATTGGCTCATGAATTCTGGGAGTTGAAGTCCATAAGACATAGAAGAGTCAACTTTGCCTATCCATGCTCTAGGCCAGTGTTTCCCAACCTTGGCAACTTGAAGATATTTGGACTTCAACTCCCAGAATTCCTAAGCTTGCATGATTGGCTCATGAATTCTGTGAGTTGAAGTCCATAAGTCATAGAAGAGTCAACTTTGCCTACCCATGCTCTAGGCCAGTGTTTCCCAACCTTGGCAACTTGAAGATATTTGGACTTCAACTCCCAGAATTCCCCAGCCAGCATTCGCTGGCTGGGGAATTCTGGAAATTGAAGTCCAAATATCTTCAAGTTGCCAAGGTTGGGAAACACTGCTCTAGGCCATCACAGGTTAGGTATCTACACGTATAGCCACCTAAAATGATCAGAGGTTAAGGAACCTTCGTATGAGGAAGGGGTATCTGCTTGGAATGAGGGGAGATGGAGATTAGGATGATACACACTTCAGTCCATGGAGACTTCTTTATCATACCATTACTTTTATTACATGGGGTTTCCCCTACTACTTCCCAGTATAACCTGTGTAACGTATAAAGAATAGTGGCTGGAATTTGATATGTCTAGTTTAGTGAAAAGAAGGACCAAGGGTGACATGATAGCAGTCTTCCAAAATCTGAGGGGCTGCCATAAAGAAGGCTGCCAATCAGTTTTCGGTCACAATTCAAAGTGTTGGTAATGACCTATAAAGCCCTACATGACATCGGACCAGAATACCTCCTGAACCGTCTTCTGCCACACGAATCCCAGCGGCCAATTTGGTCCCACAGAATGGGCCTTCTCCAGGTCCCGTCGACTAAACAATGCCGTCTGGCAGGACCCAGGGGGAGAGCCTTCTCTGTGATGGCCTCGACCCTTTGGAATCAACTACCCCCAGAGATCAGAACCGCCCCCACCCTCCTTGCCTTTTGTAAATTATTAAAGACCCACCTATGCCGCCAGGGATGGGGGAAGTAGATATCCCCAGGCGTATATAGTTTATGTATGGAATGATTGTGCTGCAAGGTTTTAATATTGGGTTTTTAAATATTTTTTAATATTAGATTTGTTTACATTTGTTTACATTATTATTTTCCTTAGAGCCTCTCTGAGTCCACAGAGAGGGGCAGCATACAAATCTAATAAATTATTATTATTATTATTATTATTATTATTATTATTATTATTATTATTATAAGAGGGGGTCAACCTATTCTCCAAAGCATCAGAGGGCCAGACAAGAAGCAATGGATGGAAACTAATCGAGAAGAGAAGCAACCTGGAACTAAAGGAGAAATTTCTTGACAGATAGAACAATTAATCAGTGGAACAACTTGCCTCCAGACGTTGTGAATGCTCCAACACTGGAAGTTTTAAAGAAGAGATTGGACAACCATTTGGTATATAAGATATCTTGCTTGAGCCAGGAGGTTGGACTTTCAGCACTATTACTCTATTATTCTGTTAACCTCCTACTTCTTGGTAGTCTCTCAACCAAGCACTTAGCTTTTTTTATACAGAACTTTATTTTACAATATTGTCAAGAAAAATGCTTAATTATTCAACAGTTTTTCTTGCCCAGAGTACCCATTTCTTGCCCATGCTGTCTTAAAATAATATAATAAAACAACGCTTTAGTCTTCAAGTGCCTCTTTAGGTAAAAAGTATGTTCTTTTCAAAATCCTCTCATTCCACTGTGTTTAAGTAGAAATCAATTTAAAAATTGTAAAAACTACATTCAAATCAAATCATTTTATTTTCTCAGTCTCACACCATTCTCCAGAAAAGGACTAGCAATACAATGAATAAAAAGAATAATAAAAATTATGATCAAATAAGCAATGAGGAAACAATCAATATTAATAAAAATCTTAAATAAACAAGCAATAAGATACAGTCATAAGTGAGAGGAAATGGGTGATAGGAGGGATGAGAAAAAACTAGTAGAAAAAGAAATGCAGACTTAGTAAAAAATCTGAGTGTTGAGGGAATTATTTGTTTAGTAGAGTGATGGCATTCAGGAAAAAATACAGTACTTGTGTCTAGTTGTCTTGGTGTGCAGTGCTCTGTAGTGACATTTTGAGGGTAGGAGTTGAAAGTTTGTGTCCAGGATGCGAGGGGTCAGTAAATATTTTCACAGTCCTCTTTTTGACTCGTGCAGTATACATAAGGTGACCAGATTATGCTACTATTTTTTCTTTCTTTTGTTCATTTGTTTCCCTCTTTAACATCTCTCATTCTCTCCCTCCATCATTTTCTCATTTCTTTTTTTCTTCCCTTTTCTCTCCTCTCTCTCTCTTCCTTCCCATTTCTCTTTCCTCTTTTTTTCTTTCTCTCTTCCTCCTACCCTCCCCCCTCTCTCTCCCTCCCTCTGGCTATTTCTCTCTTCCTTCCTCCCTCTCTCCCTCCTTCCCTCCCTCTCACTCCCTCTCCCTTCCTCTCTTTTTTTCTCTCTTTCTCTTTCTTTCTCTCTCCCTCCTCCCCTCTCTCTCGTTCTCTTTCTTTCTCTTCCTTCCTTCCTCTCTCCAGGTTGCGAGGGATCAGTCAATATTTTCACAGCCCTCTTTCTGACTCGTGTACTATACGGGTCCTCAATGGAAGGCAGGTTGGCACCAATTGTTTTTGCACTTGTATCCTTAAGGGAACACAGGACGTTGTTGTCTCAGGTTTAGGGTTTGGCACGCTGTGCGAACCCACCAAACTTCCTTCCACAAAAGCTCTAAACTTGAATTTCTCGAGAGCAAGCAAGACGGGAATCCCATTCCTGCAAACACAAAGGCTGAACCATTCTAAACACATCGCCTCCGGTAGGGGGCGTCGCAACTGCCCGCGGGGCACTTAAAAAAGAGACCGGGAGAAAAGGGGAAGCGCGCCTGCGCGGTGCCAATCCAGCGCTTCGGACTGGCGCGCCTGCGCACAGAGAGACGCGCTTCTTTTCCCCCCTCCCCCCCTATCCCTGCGCCGATTGTTGCTGAGGAGAGTTGTGCTCTGAGACAACTTGTTTAAAAGTAAAATAATAAAATAAAAATTCTTTACGCACGTTATTCACCCCCTCCATATTTCTCTATTAGAAAAGCTACGTCTGGGCTGCAAGCATAAACAAACCTTTTTTCTTTCTCCACATTTTGTGAGGGGGCATTGGCGTTGCTCGCCCTCCTGCCCGCAAACGACGGTGGTTCTCAAAAACACCTGAGAACATGCCAGGTGGTGGCTTGTGGCCTCCTTTCCCGCCTTCTTGTCAGCCAAATACAATAGAGAGACAATTCTCCAAATTCCCAGCTGTCCTTGACCATGTAGGCTGGGGATTCTGGGTGCTCTAGTCCTTACATTTGGGGGGGGGGGGGTATGTGTGTGGCTAAATTAAAGAAGAAAATTAAATACGCAGCTGCTCCACACTCGCCACACTTGCCATTTACATTTATTATATTTAAGTTACGTTACACCATAAGTGAAATATAGTAAATGTAAAAACAGAGAGAACTTTATAGAAAATAGTTTCGTCATAAAGCCCCACAATTTTGCATGAGAAGGATGCCACTTTTTATGCTGCTTTTCCCCCCTATACGGATCAATTTTTCAAAAGGTTCTGAGGTAGCCTACAAATAGAATTTCAAAACTACCCAAACCACAATAACAACTAACTTTCTAGCCACTGGCACACCATTTCTATCCTGTTTATGCCAACCAAAAGACAACAGTAGAAGAATTAAACTATAAAGTGTAAAATAAAACTCTTGCAATTAAAAATTAAATCAACGTAATTCAAAGGGTTTTGCTTCCGTGAGGAATTTACCTCAATCTCCAAGAGATTTCTCCTTCAATGGCATTTAGAATATTTCAAATGTATGCCACATATTTTTCTCCTTTTTAACAGTGACAGTTGTACCAAATCATTTGCCCTTGGCACAATGTATTGTATGAACTTCACATGAATGTGATGTGTAAACTATGGTTTGTATGACGGAATTGATTCAGATATATGTTGAACTAAGTCTTGTTTGAGCCACGTAAATAATTTGTTTCAATTATTATGCAAAACCATACAGCATGTGCAAATCACAACATATCATGTAAATATGCTAATTAAAATGAAGTCATGGACTAAATCACTATATCTTCTTCAACAACCCATCGTTAAAACAGTTATAAGATGGGTAAAGCCAACTATAAATCCTTTTATTGGGAGCCCAATTTGTGTCTTCTTTCTCAGCCCTTGCAGATAGAGTAGATAATATATCTAAACAGAGTTTTAGGAATAATTAAATGCATTAAATAATATGAGTCTACGGAGAAGGGCAGCATAGAAATGCAAACAAATATATATAAATGATTAAAACTGTTTTTAAAAGGACATTCTGACATATCTTTCTCCACCTTCAGGTAAAAAGAATGGCGTATTCCATTTCGTCACAAAATATTGTAGCCATTTCCGATCTGAACCCAAGCCTTGCTCATCCTGTAGGTCTAAGTACCATAACAATATGTTGTTCTCCAATGAAACTGTATATAAATGTATTCTGTTATAACATTATGTAATTGCTCATACCATTGGCAAAATTATTAAAGACTAAATATTCCTGTGTCTCATGTATCCTCAGAAACTGAAAACTGACAAAAAAGAATGGCTATTACAATCATCTAGGACAGTGATGGTGGACCTTTTTGTCATTGGGCACCAAAAGAGTGTGTACACATGCTATTGCACATGCACAAGTGCTCACACCCATAATTCAATGCCTGGGAAAGGCGAAAACAGCTTCCCCTGCCCCCCGGAGGCCCTCTGTTGGTCCAGTGGATTCGTGTTTTGCCCTCCCCAGGCTCCAAAGGCTTCCCTGGAGCCAGGGGAGGGGGAAATGTCCTCCCCCATTCCCCCAGAGGCTCTCTGGAAGCCTAAAATGCCCTCTCAGTGTTTCTGTGCGAGCCAAAAATCAGCTGGCTGGCACACACATACATGTTGGAGCTGAACTAGGGCAACAGCTTGTATGCCAGCAGATATGGCTCCACGTGGCATCTGTGCCACCCGTGCCATAGATTCGCCATCGCTGATCTAGGATGATTGCACTAAGTTAAATTATGGAATTTTACGAAAGGATGAATGGGTTTGCTCTCCCTTGGTTAACCCTTGGTTAATAAAAGGGCAATTAATACATACTTGAAATAAATTATAAAATGGCTGATTGTGATAGCCTGTTTGTGTCTGACTTTCCACAGCATGAAAAAAAAAATCTATGCCATTTTAGTGAATATTAGTTTCTCAAATTAGTCACTTTAGCCACCTCAGCAAGTTTTGCAACTCCCAGCCCTTGCATAAGTAAATATAAACTTCTTGTGTGTGCAAGAAGTTTTTATTTAAGGTTTTTTCCTACACACAGTGGCTGAGAGATGCTCACAGTGAGGTGCAATTTGGGGGTGGCAGGTGGGGATGGGGCAGGGCAGGCCACGAGATGCACATCTTACCAGAGACTGTCAGCTCCAGATCTTGTGGCTTTTTCTGGGTTT
The DNA here is from genome assembly GCF_031021105.1 of Erythrolamprus reginae. Classification (NCBI taxonomy): domain Eukaryota; kingdom Metazoa; phylum Chordata; class Lepidosauria; order Squamata; family Dipsadidae; genus Erythrolamprus; species Erythrolamprus reginae. The sequence continues at coordinate 37,234,519 of NC_091958.1, read as the reverse complement.
TCTTTTTTGAAAAACGCCTCCCCAGACGAGCTTGAAAACTTCCTAGGTTGCTTAGAGAGGAAGCAGCCGGGCAAGTGTTTCCCCAGTCCCTGCCCAAAACTTGGTTTTTAGATAAAAACTCACATTGATCTTCATGAATAAAGTCTTATAAATTTATTTTCAACCATTCATCCAAAATCATTTTAAACAACTTATATGATTCAATAAAACAACTCATGATTCAGTAAAGATATTGGTTGACTGTTTCTTGTTAAAGTCAGGTCCTAGAATTGTTTACATATATGAACAGTATATTTGCTTCTTTCCAAGGGTCAGGAATTTTTCTATTCTATAAAATAAATATCCATTGTTTGTTTGTTGTAAAGGTTGTAAAATTTAATCCTCAAAACATAGTAAATCGGGAGACCATCTGGGGTAGATACTTTTCTGATTTTAGTCTTTTTAATCATTTTACAAACTTATCTTATTTTTGCAGGTACTATACATCCAAAATTTTATTCATTCATTGGATTTATATGCCTCCCTTCTCCAAAGACTCGGGGCGGTTCACAACATGTAAACAAACAGTGCAAAAACAATTCTAAGGCCAATTATAAAGTTGATCTAAAAAACCCAAGTTATAAAGTCATACAACCCCACTCATTCATATCACAATCATACTGATGGCCGGAGTAAGATTTTAGAGTTCAATATCCCCAAGCCTGCTTATTGATTCTCTGTAATCTTTAGTAAATTTTGTTTATGTAAATAATCATTTTTCCAAAGAAATTTCTGGGTTGTCATATAAAGTAGAATAATAGTGGTGAAACACTTCCTCCGAGTCCTCGGAGAGGGCAGCATATAAATCAAATACAATAAAATGAATGAAAGGATGGATGGATGGACGGACGGACGGATGAACAAACAAACAAACAAACAAACAAACAAACAAACAAACAAATAAATAAATAAATAAATAAATAAAGTATATGTTGTTACAATGTTTCCTTCTTGTAACATTAGTATAACTTTCTTTTGTTTTTCTTTGTGCAGCTCATATGCCAACCATTTTCCTGGTTTATTTGTAAAGTCAAAATTTCGCTGTTTTGCATAATGGTCTTTGTTTCCATCTCACTGTTAACATAGATAATTGCTTCTGTAGAAAGGAAGTAATTGTCCTATCTGAGGGCTATTTAAACTTTTTGCTTTTGATGGAACCCCAAATAACTTCTGTAGTATGCGTACTATCAGTGCAAAGTGCAAAACCTTTTTTAATTTAACACAAAATCAGATTAGCAATTCCCTCCTAACAGAAATTAAAGGATATTATTCACCCATAATTTTTAAAATGATAATTTTCATTTTTATCCCACATTTATAAATAATGCAAGGTGGTGAGCATACCTAATACTCTTTTATTTTCATATTTTTCCTACAACAACAACCCTGTGAAGTGGGTTGGGCTGAAAGAGAGTTACTGGCCCAAAGTCACCTAGTTGTCTTTCATGTCTAAGGTGGAACTAGAATTCACAGTTTCCTGGTTTCCAGCCTGGGTTGTTACCACATTATAATCACAGAAACGTTTCCAAAGTATGAACTCATGTGTCAGCTATATTTGTCCAAAAAGGTTTATTTATTTTACAGCAATGAGAAGAGATTAAGTATTAGAAAAAGGACTGAGCCAGAATGTAGTTTTTGGATAAACAAAAAATTTAGTAAACAAATCTTGCTTTCAGTCTGGGAAAAAAAGGTTTATTTAATGCCAGGCATTAAGAGATTCAACTTTTAGGAAGTTAATAGCAAATAGTTAGATATGTGTAAATGTATGTGTTTCCTTAAAAGTAAACAACTAGCTCCAGAAAACTACATTGTAAAGCATTACTTCAAAGAGACAATATATAATTGGGTCACTAAGTCACTGTTTTAAATTATGCAAATATTGTATCCCATACTCTAAATAATGTTACTTGAAGACAGAAAAGAAAAATAACAAAGAGTTGTTTGGCAAATGGACACAGAAGTTTTTCCTTTTTCCCCTTGATTAGCTGAACAGTGTGGCTACAATCCCAATTGTACACATTTGGGAATCATTCACTCAAAATTAAAGATATATACAAAAGATTTAGGAATAGATCTCATGCTTTTAATTTTGAATTATGGGATTTTGCTTGCTTAAAAGAGACTAAATAATTTTGTAAAGATAAAATTTAAGAAGTCTTTGAAGTAAATACTGCTGTAAGTCCTAAGGCATTAAATGACATTTTGGATTCCAGGAACCAGTTCTTTTATTATCAGTAGAATTATGCACAGGATATGTTGCCATCTAATTAAATTACTGTGAGTAGGAAACTAAAAACATTTTGAACACAGATTAATAGAATATGCTTTAAAAAGCAAACTTTTGGATACTTTAAGGAAATTATATTCTATTACACAGATACTCTGAATGAACTCATCCAAATAAATGGAGGAATTGTTTTCTTGCCCCACCTAGTGAGTAAAATGATCACAGAAATTTAAGAGACTGTTTTTCAGTACTTGTTAATTGTGTTTACCAGTGCTGGAAATTAAGAGAAATTAAATTATTGATTTTTTTAAATCCTTTGAAACTTTTTATTTCTATGATATACTTGTAACAACTGCATATATTTACTTAAATGAATCCTTCTGCATCTGGACAACAAACTAAAAATTGATTAAATAACTGAAGCTCAGAATAGCTATAACTCATAAATGAAAATAAGAATGTTTTCCCTCTAATTTGGATATTCATCTCTCTACACATGCATGCTTAGAAGCTGCTTTTAGTTAGAAAGATGGGGGGGGGGTTGATTTACACATGCTTGAATATAATAGGAAGTTTGTCCTTGAAATAATCCATTCTTGAGAGCTCATGTAGGCAAAATAAAATGTGAGTTATATTAAACATGTGAAGAATTAGGACCACCCACCATTACTTCCTGGAATGTACAAAAAAACTATAAGCCTTTATTAAGTGGACACAGTTTTCCCCCACCCGTAATTAGTGCCATCCTCATTTCTGTTATTCATTCACTATCATTAAAAGGGTTCCTTATATTACTATTTATTATTCATAATAATAATATCCCTTATTATTTCTCACACTTTTGTATATTGCAAGAATGACTTCTGTTAATAAGTTAATGTTTCTATCAAGTATGATAAAATAGTTAAAACATGTTTTTAATTAATGAAGGAATATAAAGATTCTGTGAAAAGAAATCCATCTTGTACATCTGTAGTTGATGTATATATTCTGCAATCTTTTTTTTCCCCTTCTTCCTTAGAGTATAATTGGTGTGGTGATTGGGAAAACAGATGCCAAAGGCTTTCCGGACAGAAAAAGTAAAGTAGTTTTTAAGTACCTTATTCTCAGTTTCCCAGGCTCTATGTTTCTGCCAGTGTCTTGACTAATTTAAAAAATATCTGATGCGATCTTTTCTGTACAAACTATGTTGAAATGACAATAGCCTCAATTGCACAGGTACACTTTGCACAAGTTATATGAGATCATGAGAAATAATAATAACACTCTATAGCAGGGGTGTGAAATTGAAAGTTGCAGCTGGCCCACAGGACTGGCCTGGAAATAGCAAAAGACCAGCCTGCAGTGCCTCTGGCAGCCAAAACAGGGTGTTGGGGGCTGCATACAGCCCCCATGCCCCATTTTGGTTGCCAGAGGGCTGCAGGAGGCTGTCCAGGCATCCCCCATGCCCCCTTTACAGCCTGGATAACCTCCTGCAGCAGTCAGCCAAAAAAGGGTGGGGTGGGGGCTGTGTACATCAGAAGGATAGAAGGGTGAGTCAGCTTTGGTCAGGATCAAATTGCTGGCAATCAGCAGAATTAACCTATTAGACTGCATTCTAACAGGAAGGGAGGGAGGGAGGGAGGGAGGGAGGGAGGGAGGAAGGAAGGAAGGAAGGAAGGAAGGAAGGAAGGAAGGAAGAGCACTTAGATTTATATACTATTCTACAGTGATTTACAGCCCTGTCTAAAGATGTTTATAGAGTCAGCCTATTGCCTCCAAGAGTCTGCGTATTCGTTTTACCTATTTTGGATGACTGGAAGGCTGAGTGAACCTTAGGCTGGTCAAGATGGAACTACCAAATTGCTGGCAGCTGGCAATCAGCAGAAGTAGCCTTAAGTACTGCATTCTAACCACTGCACCACCACAGCTCCTCATATACTATACTAAAGAGGCCACACTTGGAATACTGTGCCCAATTCTGCTCACTAAGGTACAAAACAAGATGCTGAGATACTAGAAAGAATTCAAAGAGCAACAAAGATGATGAGTCTAGAAGCTAAACTGTATGATGAAATGTGAAAGGTCCTTAAATCTAAAAAATATCCAAGTTACACAAAGTTCCTCTTCCTGAGACCATTTTTGTAAGCTATGTTTAAACACTACATTGTGATTTCTACTATGTCACAGAGCTCCAGACTACGACATTGAACATGCATATCAGTTAATTTCACTTCTAACATGGGCAGCCTCCAGCCCATATCCTCTCATCTTTCTTGGTGACCTAAATCTTTCGCCTTTTAAAAGGTCCCGTAACAAATGTACAACAGAACCTATACATTCTTCAACCCTGTACAATGCTGTAACTAATCTGGAACTGGATCAACTAGTAACCAACAAAACTAGACTCAACAACAAAGGAGTTAGATAGGTGTAGCCTAACAAAGAAGGATTAGGGATAACATGACAGCTGTCTTCTGATACATGCTGGACTGGTACAAAAAGGTGGGGTTAACTTATTCTCTGAAACACCTGTTGGTAGGACAAGAATCAATGGGTGGAAACCTGTCAGAAGGAGATTCAACCCAGAAATAGTGAGAAAATTCCTGACAGCAAGAAGTATTAATCATTGGAACGCCTGCCTATCAGAGTTCTGAGTGCTCCATTGCTGGAGGTTCTCAAGAAAAGATTGGACAATTTGTCTGAGATGGAATAATGTCTCCTGACTTGGGCAAGGGGTTGGACTAGAAAATCTCCAAGGTCCCTTCCAACCAGGGGTGGGCTGCTAGCCAAAACGCTAAATTGGACTCGCCGCCATGGCTCTTGAGTGCTTGCGGCGCCAACGCAATTTTGTTTCTGCACCTGTGGTCGCTAGCAAAATTGCGCACGGAGCTGCAGGTGTGCCCGTGTTTGGCATGCGCGGAAGAAAAAAACATGGGCGCACCTGCAGTTCCGTACGCAATTTTGCTATCTCCACAGGTGCAGAAGCAAAATCACGCTGGCCCCGCAAGTACTCACGAGCCGCAGCGGCAAGCCCAATTTAGTGTTCCGGCTGGAGCCCACCCCTGCTTCCAGCCATATGGATTCTACTGTATTCAACTGGTAATAAGAATTTAAGGGGAGCAAGTTTCCTGTCATTTTTGTTGATGTGCCTTTCAGTACTTTTAAAAGAATACATCCCTGTTCCTCAGTAGTAATAATAATAGGAAAAGGCATTGGGGCTTTCCCTATTTTAGAAGAAATTAACATAAGCGAAATATTTTATTCATTATAAGATTCAATACTAAAGTTCACACTTGTTTCTTTTCCTAATCTTTTTCTTCTCCTTTCAAAGAAAGTTTTAAAATTATGACCTCTAGTGGTATGAATGAGATTACTCTGCAATATTTGCATTGCAATTCCTCATCCCTCAACATTTATAGTACATATAGTCCTTGACTATAACAGTTTGCTTAGTGACCATTCAAAATTACAATGGTACTGAAAAAAGTGACATGACCATTTTTCACACATGACCATTGCAGCACCCCCGTGGTCATGTGATTTACATTCAAACGTCTGGCAATTGACTCATATTTATGACGGTTGCAGTGTCCTGGGGTCATGTGATTCCCTTTTGCAACCTTCTAACAAGCAAATTCAAAAGGAAAACCAGTTTCATTTAACATGTGTGTTACTAATTTAATAGTGGCAGTGATTCTCTTAACCAATGTGGCAGGAAAAGTTGTAAACTGGAGCAAAACTCACAACAAATTTCTCATTTGGCAACATAAATTACTGGCTCAATTGTGGTCATACATTGAGGACTACCTGTGTATCATTTCCTCTTTGTTGCTGCTACTTGTATCTTAATTTCCCTGTTTCCTGATATATTATGTGTTTAAATATAACAGAATGGGCCTCTGAAATTGAAGTGCTGACAGTTCACACAAACAACCAGTGTCAGCTACAGATGTCAGGCTCCAGAACTCAGTTTGATTGAAAACCATTATTCATAGTATGTTTTAAGTTTTCTAATAGCAGACAAAATATCATCTATGTATTATATTATGTATCTCACACTAATTCAAATGTTAAATAGCGTTCTTAAATATACCCCCCTCTGCAGATATTGGATCAGAACGATATACTTTTTGTTTTACTATTCGTGATTCCCCATCATGGTTCATAAATGTGAATTCCTGGGGAAGGGAGGACTATATTAAATCACTTTCAGAAAGCTTTAGACTTGGTGATTGTGGTAAGCTGGAATTTATTCTGAACATATTTCAATATGTTTTTCTCTTCCTTAAATCAGTAAAATGTGGCTGTGATTTTAGGGTATTTTTCTTCAAGGAATTACAGACCTGTTTAACTGGAACCAATTTTTTTCAGTTAGACTAATTGAAAGAAGTTATATTCACATATTCTGATTAGTGAAGCTGTCATGAAGATATATAAACTTAGAATATAATTTTTTATATTCCTTCTTAGATCATTGTACTATGTTTTTTACTCTTCTAAAATGTTTCATAAGTATAAATGTAACTGGAGTCATCCCCTACAGTAAATGTGGGAATAATCTAGTAATTCCCATTGAAACAATGAGAATTATTTTTGAATAAAATACATACATGGCATTATATGTTACACAGCCTTTCTTTCAGTTAATTATTTTCACTAGAACAAATGAATCTTTAAAAGATCCCCAGTGCTTTCAATAAAAGTTTATGTAAGCCTAGAGATTTAAAATATAATTTAATGTTATTATTTTTTATTATTTCTAATAATTATTTTATGTGTATATTAAGATCACAGCTAGCTCTTCCTAATTTTCTATAAGGTCAAGTAAAAGCTATTCCACACCTAGTTTATCTTCGCTGGTCACAAAAACCTTAAGACAGGCTAGATCTAGTTAGTACAGTACTTGAATTCTGCAATAGAATCCCAGAGCTGTAGGCTAGACTGAAAGAAAACATTTTTTTAAGAAAATGTCAAATGGCACCGATGGCAAATCACATCCTTGTTGCGGCTAAAAAAAGCATGGAGGTGATTCCTGCAGTTACCATGAGTTAAACCTGGTTCCAGAGCATCTTTATTATTTTTCTCTCTCTTTCATTTGAACAATTAAACCAGGAGAGATAAATTTAATACAGGAAAAAAGCCATTTTCTCAAGTGTAGACAGATATTTGAGGATCGGATTGTTCAAAGATCTCTCTCCTTACCAAATTATATTTGAGTTGGAATTACTAGAAGGGAAATTAAAAATTATTACCACAACCTGAATCCTTTTAGCTGTTCAAGGATCAGCCAGAGATAACCTGTATTATTATTGCTGTCCTTAACATTGCTAATAAAAATATATTTTCAACACTGTTGATAGCTGATATGAGCCTAAGAAAAGCATGGGCAGGGCTGCCCCATATGGCATGGGCTTATTAATAATAATAATAATAATAATAATAATAATAACAACAACAACAACAACAACAACAACAATAATAATAATAACCTCACCGATGGGTACATCTTGTCATGGGAGTGGGGCTTGCGTGCTTCAATGAAGCTGAGAGCTGTGCCGGCGGTAGTGTAAACTACTGGTAGGCAGGGCCACCATCAGGAATTTTGGGGGCCCATACAGCCTAAGTGTCTGCCCCCCCCCCGCCATTTTAAAAACTACTTTATTTGCGACATACCAATTATGTATTAAATGCCCCCCCCCCCATTTTTCAATTTGGCCGGGCCCCTGACGCCAGTAGCAGTAATACTGGCCTATCGGCGGCCCTGCTGGTAGGTCTAACCTTGCCGGACTGGTCAAAGCAGAGGAGCCAGACTAAACGTACCTAACCCATTTAAACTAATGGAGAGACAAAACAAAAAGAAGTCCATACTGGCTCGGTCGTCGCCCAGAATAAAAAGAACCGTGGTGGCTGCTGTGGAACCTCGGCAGCCATCAACAAATGAGCTACAGGAACAAAGCAAACAAAGCTTACAAATCAAAAAGCGGCAGAAATTCTCAATGTCAGAGAATCGCACAACCATGAAGTGTTATTGCAACTCGGAGCCTGAAAAACGTGGATGTCAAAGATGGATGTACCAATTATGGAAACAAGAATATGCAGACTCAAAAATAACAGAACTTCGACTGGCCGATCAGCGACGACTCATAACCAGGAACCAAATGTTCAGTGAAGTCAAATTAGAAGAAATACAGAAAATTTGCAAAATAGAAACACCAAAATCTGATCTGGCACCAGTAAAACCTCCAATAAGATCTGGAGTCACTGCACAACTGGAACCTGATGAAAACTTGGAAAGACAGCAAGAAGCTGCAGATGAGACACTTGGCATTATGACTCAAAGGCAGCAAGAACTGAAGGACCAAATACTTGCTCATGCAGGGTCCAATGCAGAGTGAAAGAGACTGCCAGCCTTAAAAAACATAAGCAAGAAACGACTTGTCCCACTGATGGAAGATATTAACTCTGCGCTTGCAACTGTCAATGTAACTTCAATTGAAGAATTGAATCAGCTTGCCTACAGTACAGCTGTGATAGTAACTGAAGAACTAGGGTTACAGCAACAGAAACCAATCGGAAAACCAACTGGAAAACCAAAATGGAAAATCCGACAAGGATTGAAAATCAAAAGCTTGAGATCAGATGCAAGTAACTTGAAGAACATTAAGGAGCAGAAACTGAACAATCAGAAGATCAAAGACTATTTGACAAAAAAGTACTGGCTTAGTACAAGAAAGATCGAGGAAGCTCTGGAAATTGTAAAGCAGCAGATAACAGCGGCAGCCAGGAAAATTGAGCATATGAAGCTAGGATCACCCAGTACAGGCAGAATCAAACATTTCAATCCAACCAGAGGCAGTTCTACCAGAACCTGCTTCAGCAAACAGATAAGAAAATTGAAAAGCCAGAGGTGAAAATAACAACAAAGTTCTGGAAAGATATCTGGAAGGTCGAAAAGGACTATTTGGACAGGGAGTCATTGCTCACAGTCACTCATGCCCTTATCACCTTGAGGTTCGATTACTGCAACGCTCTCTACATGGGGCTACCTTTGAAAAGTGTTCGGAAACTCCAGATCATGCAGAACGTGGCCGCGAGAGCCATCGTGGGGCTTCCCAGATTCGCCCACGTATCTACAACACTCCGTGGCCTGCATTGGCTGCCGATCAGTTTCCGGTCACAATTCAAAGCCCTACATGGCATTGGACCAGAGTACCTCCGGAACTGCCTGCTACCGCACGAATCCCAGCGGCCAATAAGGTCCCACAGAGTTGGCCTTCTCCGGGTCCCATCGACTAAACAATGTCATCTGGCGGGCCCCAGGGGAAGAGCCTTCTCTGTGGCGGCCCCGGCCCTCTGGAATCAACTCCCCCCAGAGATTAGAACTGCTCCCACTCTCCTTGTCTTCCGTAAACTACTTAAGACCCACCTATACCACCAGGCATGGGGGATTTGAGACATCTTTCCCCCAGGCTTATTATAATTTATGTTTGATATGTATGTGCTGTTTGGTTTTTAATTATGATAGGGTTTTTAGTTTTTTAATATTAGATTTGTGTCATTATAATATTGTTTTTATCGTTGTTGTGAGCCGCCCCGAGTCTTCGGAGAGGGGCGGCATACAAATCTAATAAATTATTATTATTAATATTATTATTATTATTATTATTATTATTATTATTATTATTATTATTATTACAAAACTGCTGGGTAGATAAAGGAGTTTGAGAAAAAATTCTCAAAGAACAATATGCAGCAGCTGGAAATAATACCTGAAATGATTGCAAAAAGATTGAAGAAAGTAAAGAACTAGACATCCCCTGGCACTGATCAGGTGCATGGTTTTTGGCTGAAATACCTGACCAGCCTGCATGCAAAAATGGCTGAATTGTTCAACAAAATGCTGTAGACAGGAAATATCAGTGAATGGCTTACTACTGGCAGAACATATTTAATACAGAAAGATGCAGCGAAAAGAGCCATACCAGGAAACTACAGGCCAATAGCATGTTTGCTGACCATGCTCAAACTGCTGACAGGTATCATAGCTGACAGAATTCAGGACTACCTAGAAGAAAATGACATCATGCCAGTGGAGCAAAAGGGCAATAAAAGACGAAGCAGAGGTACGAAAGACCAGTTCCTAATTGATAAAATGATTTCAGAGAACTGTAAGAACAGGAAAACAAACCTATACATAACCTGGATTGACTACAAGAAAGCCTTTGACTCATTGCCACACAGCTGAATCATAAAATGCCTGGAAGTCATTGGAGTCAGTGAAAACATCAGGAAATTCATAGAAAAGGTGATGAAATATTGGAAGACTGAGCTTTTTGTTGGGAATGAAAGCTATGGACTGATCAACATCAGAAGGGGCATCTTCCAGGGGGACTCTTTGTCCCCATTGCTATTCATAATCACTATAATCCCGCTGTCACTCATCCTACAGAAAACAAACCTAGGCTACCAAACTGCTAGGAATTCACCAAAAATTTCACGCCTGCTCTATATGGATGACCTAAGGTTGTACGGAAAATCAGAAACTGAGATACAGTCACTAACCAACAATGTGCGAATCTTCAGCAATGACATCAGCATGGAGTTTGGCCTGGATAAATGTGCCACAGTGGCACTGAAAAAGGGGAAAATCACTGAAAGTGAGGGCATTGAAATGCCAAATGGTCAAACCATCAAGTGCCACTAGCCAGAAGCTTACAGATATTTGGGCATCTTGAAACTGGATAATATCAAGCATGGTCATGTGAAAACTGTGATCAGCAAAGAGTACATACATCCAGAGGACCAGAAAAAATTTGAAGAGCAAACTGAATGGTGGCAACACTATCAAGTCTATAAATACTTGGGCCATACCTGTCATTAGATACACAGCTGGCATAGTGAATTGGATTCAAGCAGAGCTGGACAACTTGGACAGGAAAACCAGAAAATTAATGATGATCCATCATGCACTACACCCCCGCAGTGACATTGACAGGCTGTATTTACCAAGGAAAATATGCAGCAGAGGAAGCAGATAGTGGAAGAAGAGAAGCATGCACTAGCTGACTATGTGAAGGAGAGCAAAGAGTCAGTGTTGATGGAGGTCAACAATAGGAAGCTTCTCAAGGTGAAGCAAACTAAGGACCAGTACAGAAAAACTATAACTCAATGTCATATGGACAGTTGGCGGAACAAAGCATTGCATGGCCAATTCTTGGAAACGATTGAAGGCAAAGTGGATAAAGAAAAGACCTGGTCATGGCTTACAAGTGGAACACTCAAAAAGGAGACAGAAGGACTAATACTGGTGGCACAAGAACAGGCCATTAGAACAAATGCTGTCAAAGCCAGAATTGAAAAATCAACAGACGATCCAAAGTGCAGACTCTGTAAAAAAACAGATGAAACAATCGATCACATCCTCAGCTGCTGCAAAAAGATCGGACAGACTGAGTACAAGCATAGACATGATGCTGTGGCACAGATGATCCACTGGAACTTGTGCCGGAACTACCATTTACCAGTGGCAAGGAACTGGTGGGATCATAAGCCCAAAAAAGTGGTCGAAAATGAACAAGCAAAACTACTGTTGGACGTCTGACTTCAGACTGACCAAATTCTGAAGCATAACACACCAGACATCCTGATTGTGGAGAAAAAGAAAGTATGGATCATCAACATCGCAATCCCAGGGGACAGCAGAATTGAGGAGAAGCAACTAGAGAAATTAATGAAATACGAAGATCTAAAAATCAAGCTGCAACGACTCTGGCATAAGTCAGTGAAAGTGGGCCCAGTGGTACTTGGCACGCTGGGCGCAGTGCCAAAGGATCTCAGTGGACATTTGAAAACCACTGTAATTGACAAAATCTCCATCTGTCAATTGCAAAAGGCCGCTTTACTGGGATTGGCAAACATAATTCGCCGCTACATCACGCAGTCCTAGGTGCTTGGGAAGTGCCTGACTGGTGATGAAATACAAAATCCAGCATAGTGATCTCATTTGCTGTGTTGTATTGACATAATAATAATAATAATAATAATAATAATAATAATAATAATAATAATAATAATAATAATAGTAATAGTAATAGTAATAATAATAATAATAATAATAATAATAATAATAATAATAATAAATCAGTCCGACTTCAGACTGACCGAATTCTGAAGTATAACACACCAGACATCCTGACTGTGGAGAAAAAGAAAGTATGGATCATCAACATCGCAATCCCAGGGGACATTAAAGAGTAGATATTATTATTATTATTATTATTATTATTATTATTATTATTATTATTATTAATTAGACTTATATGCCGCCCCTCTCCGAAGACTCGGAGCTGCTCACAACAAAATACAAAGCACAAATCTAATATTAAAAAACAATTATAAAAACCCATTATAAAAAACAGTCATACCATCCAATTAAACCATACATAAAATAAAACAGCTAAAGGTCAGTTATGTCCAACAAGCCTGGTGGCATAGGTGAGTTTTCAGTAATTTGTGAAAGGCAAGGAGGGTGGGGGCAGTCCTAATCTCTGGGGGGAGTTTATTCCAGAGGGCCGGGGCCGCCACAGAGAAGGCTCTTCTCCTGGGGCCCGCCAGATGACATTGTTTTGTCGATGGGACCCAGAGAAGGCCAACTCTGTGAGACCTGATCGGTCGCTGGGATTCGTGTGGTAGCAGGCGGTCCTGAAGGTATTCTGGTCCGATGCCATGTGGGGCTTTATAGGTCATAACTTTGAATTGTGACTGGAAACTGATGGGCAGCCAGTGCAGGTCATGGAGTGTTGGTGTTACATGGGCATTTTTGGGAAAGTCCATGATATCTCTTGCGGTCGCATTCTTCACAATCTGAAGTTTCCGAACACTTTTCAAAGGTAGCCCCATGTAGAGAGAATTACAGTATACATCCATATTGGGTGAAGAGTAGATAAAAGCCACAGGTCACCCATTCCTGGTTTAAATGGTATAATCTGTGCAAGATTACTGGTGGACAGAAATTAGTAAAGTAAATCTAAAGTTTAAGTATTTCTAAAAAGCATGTACAATTTAAAAGCCTATACTTTAGTCATGCTGCTTTTTACCTTGCATGTTATTTTGTATTCCAAGGTAAAAAGATACTATGCAGCATATATCTGCATACAGCATGTGTCTGCATATCATTAAAGGTACAGCATCTTTCCAGGATAGACCAGCTGCCTTTTGCATGTGTGGTGTAATCTTGGGAAAAGCTACATTTGATTTAAGGTGTTGGGGTGTTGCAGGCAGGAGATACATGTGCCAGATGTTATGTAGTGGTGCACAGCCTGCTTCTTTTATTTTCTTTTACTAATCATTTTGTTTGGATTGAAAATAATTCAATTCATTCACTCTGTAGATTTGGTTTATAGCAAACCCTAAGGACTGGTTTGCAGGTACAGTATATTGATTCATTTGTAAACTGTCGCTTGATTTTTTTAAAATCACAGTCATAATTGAAAATCCTCTAGTACAGACAAAAGAGGTGGAAAAAGAAGAAAAGTTCAACCCTACTACAACAAGGTAAATAAAAAATAGAATCCATGTGGTTGGAATAGATTATTGTGATCAGAAGATGCAGCGGATTATGACTGCACAATTATACAGGTAGTCCTTGACTTACAACAGTTTGTTTAGTGACTGCTCAAAGTTACAACAGCACTGGAAAAAATGACTTATGACTGTTTTTCACACTTATATCCATTGCAGCATTTCCCGTGGTCACAGGATCAAAATTCAGAGGATTAGCAACTAGTTCATATTTATGACAGTTGCAGTATCCCAGGGTCATGTGATAAGCTTTTGATACTTTCTGACAAGCAAAACTAATGGGGAAGCAAAATCTGCTGAACAACTTAACAAATGCAATGCTTTATTAACAAATGTGGCAAGAAAAGTCATAAAATGGGGCAAAACTCACTTAACAAATATTTCACTTAGCCACATAAATTTTGGGGTCAATTGTGGTCATAGGACTACCTGTATACAAGCTAGGGAAAATATTCTATATGAATATTGCACATATCAAAACAGGCACAATGTACAGTATAATTATTTTGGCTTCTGGTTTTTTGGAGTAATATAATTAATAACCAAATCAATGTATTTTTTTTCTTTATTTGGTAACAAAATGTTGAAGCATTTTTTCTGCAAAGCACCGTGAGCAAAAGTTGCCACACATAAGACAAAATCTTGAATAATGCACTTACTTATATTCATCTTTTATCCCTATCCAAAAAAGTATAGTGATAGTAATTTCATTTTCTATATCCAGCAAATGGACATAAAATATAGCCAAAGCAGAAGGAGGTCAACCTATTTTCCAAAGCACTTGAGGACAGGAATGCAATAATGGGCGGAAGACCATTGAAGAGATATCCAACCTAGAATTAAGGATAAATTTTCTGACAGTGTGAACAATTAATCACTAGAATGGCTTGCCTTCAGAAGTTGTGGGTGCTCCATCACTGGAAGTTTTCAAGATGAGATAAAGCCATGATGGCGAACCTATGGCAGATGTGACAGAGGTTGATGCAGAACCCTCTCTGTGGGCAGGTTCCTGATGCCCTGGCATGCACAAAGACCAGCTGACTGGCGTGTATGCATGTGCCAGAAACCAGAACACCAGTGGCTGGCATGCGCATGTGCACCAGTCAGATGGTCTTTGGGTTTCTGGGGCTCTGATGAAGATCAGCTGGCCAGTGCATGCATGCACGAGAAACCCAAAGATCAGGTGCCTGGTGCACGCATGTGCACCGGCCAGCTGGTTTTTGAATTTCCAGTGTTCGGGCACACACACATGCATATTCCAGTTTGATCACTCAGTGCAGCACTGAGATAGGGCAATCATTTGTCCAACATGACATAGGGTATTGGACTAGAAGACCTCACTCCTCCCTTCCAACTGTTATTCTTTGTTTTATGTCTTTTACAAGTTGTGAATTCATGCCATATTTATGCAGTACCTCAGTAAATTACCTTGATGTTAATAAATGTTAAAAAATATCCTAATTATCATCTACAATAGGATTGGAAGCATTGATTTGTTTTGCTTTGCTTTGTTCTAAGGTAATCAGTAGCTTATGTTACCTTCTTCACAGTGAATGGCCTCGTAGACAATTTAGGAAGTTGAATACAACAGTTCCGTGGCTCACAACCTGTGGTCTTTGGACCCTGGAGTGGGGCACAATGTCATTACAGGCGGTCCACAAAGGCTTAAAGAAATGTTGTGGTTTAAACTTTGAGTTAAATTTTGAGAGTCTGTGGCTGGAGCCGTAATTCATTTCATTGGGTTTGCATCTAGGGTTCAGAACTGCAGCCTAAAGAATCCTCAGTCGGTAACTATAATGGATAGCTGCACTTCTAAAAGATGTATTTGTTGTATCCTGTAATGGCTACCTTGTAACGCTGTAAATAGTTTGTTCCTCTTTTCCAGCGCTGTCTGAGCCCAAGCAGGAAGTCGCTCCTGATTGGCTCAGACGCGGCCGGCTCTCGCTTTGGCGGGAACCGCAAAAGTATAAAAGAAGCGGCTTCTCCCTGCAGAGCCAGTCGGTACTCGCTGAATCGTCACTTTACCTTGCTGAGCTGTCACTTATTCTCTGAGCTGAATAAAAGTACCGATTGCTCAAACCCTGTCTCTGGGTCTACTTCACTGGCGACGAACGAACGGAAGAACTTCGCGTGCAACATGGACAAAATCCAGATCGGCCAGGCTCCAGAACTTTTCGATGCCGAGAAAATGACTTGGGACGAGTACATGGCCACCTTCGAGATATTCCTCGAGGCGGCGGGAATGCAGGACGCCGGAGCCGATCGCAGACGGGCTATTTTTCTAAACTACTGCGGCGCAGAGATCCGTAGACTTGCCCAAACTCTCACCGAACCAGAACAAGCAAGAGCCACAGCGTGGGACGTCCTTCAACAGAAACTAGCGAGCCATTTTAAACCAACCAGACCAGCCGTGGTTTACCGGCATCAATTTCACATGATGGCTCAGAGAGAAACCGAGTCGATAAGCCAATTCACAACGCGGCTTCGAACGGTACTCGCTCAATGCAAGTTTCAAGATCCGGAAGCTCGCCTCACCGACGCCTTGATTTTCGGCATGAAGAACCACACAGTGAGAAGTAAACTCCTCACCGAAGACGAGCCGACTCTACAAACCGTAATCAAATTAGCGCAAACCGCGGAAGCAGCCGACGCAGCGGCAAGAGAATTAAAAGAGCACGGAAGGCGAGAAACCATTGCCAAAATCGACGCCGAGTCTCCCAGCGCCATGGGAACAGACGTCCGCGGCCAGCTAACTAGCAACGGGGACGACTGCCTCCTCCTGCAAGACCAACCGAGACACCCTAGAGCTACGCATCCAGCCCCCTGCGCGGGCTGCCGGGGAAATCACCAGCGCCATCGATGCCCGTTCCGCGACACCACTTGCCGCCGTTGCAACCGGAGAGGCCACATCGCCATCGCATGCAGGGCAACGGCACCAGAAGAAACTTTTGCCACACAACAATACCAGCAACCCCAAAACCACCCCCCCCAATCGCGAGAAAGGAGACCGTTCCGCAACTCGGGTCAAAGGAATTACCCCACCGCTAACCGAGACTACAATAGAGGTAACTCTCAATATTCCGTGAATAACACGGCAACCAAAAAGGGGGCTAAAATTGTTATCTCGTTGTTGCTAAATAACCAGCCTTGCTCAATGGAGCTAGATACGGGTTCGAGATATACCATCATGCCCTGGGAAAAATTTAAGCTATATATGCCTAATGTGTCTGAGGCTGACCTAATTCAAACCTCTTTGGTGATCAGAGACTTCCAAGGGGGGATAATCTCGGTCCTGGGAACTGCAAATGTACCTATTGTATTTAAGAATGTCAAATGTACCCTTCCCATGCTTATTGTGACGGGGGCCAAACACTCCCTGCTAGGGCTAGCATGGATGGAACCGTTGGGGATTGAAATTTCGGGTGTGTGTAATGTAAACTGTGATATTATGCCTAACTTTGTGAAAGAGTTCCCTGAAGTGTTCAGCCCCACCTTAGGATTGTATAAGGGAACCCCCATATCTTTCTCTATTGACCCCAAGGTCCCACCAGTTAGACTGAAACCTCGCAGGGTTCCCCTCCCGCTTCTCCCCAAGCTAGACTTACAGCTGGACAAACTCATTAGTCAAGGTATCTTGGTCCCTGTGGAACAGGGGCCATGGGAAACTCCCATAGTGACACCCCTGAAGCCAGATGGCTCCTTAAGAGTTTGCGCTGATTACAAATCAACCCTGAATAAGGCACTCCAACACCACCCCTACCCCATTCCGGTTGTGCAACAACTCTTACACTCCCTGGGGGAGGGGAAAAGGTTCGCAAAGATCGACCTGGCGCAGGCTTACCAGCAACTTCCGGTCGATGAACAAACAGCAAACGCTCAAACAATTGTAACGCACAGGGGGGCTTTCAAATGCACGAGGTTACAGTTTGGGGTGAGCATAGCCCCAGGGATATTCCAGAGCATCATGGAACGCCTATTGTCAGGGGTAAATGGGGCCATCCCATATTTTGATGACATCTTAATTGCAGGGGAAAACCAGGAACAAGTGAACAAAAGAATAAGGGAAGTACTTAAGAGGCTACAGGACAAAGGGTTACGAATCAAGCCTGATAAATGTGTCTGGGGAACTAACAGTATTGAATTCCTAGGATATAAAATAGATAAGGAAGGTATCCACCCCACAACTGAGAAGCTGAGAGCAATTAGAGAAGCCCCAGAGCCACGAGATAAGAGTGAGTTGCAAGCATTTTTGGGCCTCCTTAATTTTTATTCCGTTTTTTTAAAGCAGAAGGCAACAGTAGCAGAGCCTCTCCATCGTTTACTCCAGAAGGAAGCCCGCTGGACATGGGGGAAAATTGAACGTGAAGCCTTTGCTCAAATAAAAAATTTACTAACTTCTAAAAGTGTAGTAGTCCAATATAGTGCCTCACTACCCATTAGGCTCACGTGCGACGCTTCGCCGTACGGCATAGGAGGAGTCCTAGCTCACGTTCTACCTAATCAGACAGAGGCCCCAATAGCATTTTTTTCAAGAACCATGACCAGCACAGAGAGAAATTATAGCCAGTTAGACAAGGAGGCTCTGGCATTAGTGGCAGGGGTAAAGAAGTTTCACAATTACATTTTTGGAAGAAATTTTGAGCTAGTCACTGACCACAAACCCCTACTAGGCCTGCTAGCCCCCAACAAGCCCACTCCACCTTTTATGTCTCCAAGACTAATCAGATGGGCCCTTTTCCTCTCTGGGTATCAGTATGAGCTCACCCACAAGGGGGGGAAGGAAATCAATCATGCAGACGGCCTCAGCAGATGCCCCATAGCAGACTTGGTAGAAGACCCTGTTCCAACCACAGACGTGCTAATGATAGAACTCGAGGAAAACCCACTAACCACAGCAAAAGAGGTAGCTGCACACACGCAGCAAGACCAAATCCTGAAACAAGTAGTGAACTGTGTTCTAAAGGGATGGCAAAATGATATTGTTAAACCTGAATTGTGTGATTTTAAGAACAAAAGGCTTGAATTGTCATATGTAAAAGGTTGTTTGCTGTGGGGGGATAGAGTGATCATCCCCAAACGCCTAAGGGAAAAGGTACTCAGAATGTTACACGTGGGCCATCCTGGGATTGTCAGGATGAAGAGCCTAGCAAGGGGGCATTTATGGTGGCCAGGGCTTGATGCTGATATTGAAAGTTGGGTTTCAAAGTGTGACCCGTGCCAAGAGTCTAGGCCCAATCCCCCCAAAACAACTCCGGCTGAGTGGGAACAGCCTGCTGGCCCTTGGTCTAGGATCCACATTGATTTTGCTGGCCCAGTGGGGTCTCAGTATTTCCTAATAGTGGTTGATGCTTTCTCCAAATGGTTGGAAATAATAGCAATGAACAACATAACCACAAGTGCCACTATCAAGGTATTGAGCAGACTGTTTGCATCCCATGGTTGCCCTGATCTATTGGTGTCTGACAATGGACCACAACTAACAGCCAGGCAATTCGAATTATTCCTAGATGGCCTGGGGGTCAGACATGCCCTCATCTCGCCTTACTCGCCCTGGGCTAACGGGTTGGCAGAACGTTACGTAAGGGTGGCTAAAGAGGCATTGCACAGGTCAGGCCCTAGAGATGTGCAACAGAACTTGGACCAATTCTTATTAACCCAGCACATTACCCCTAACTCGCACACACATGTAAGCCCTGCAGAGTTATTGATGGGGAGAAAGTTGAGGTCACCACTAGACAGGTTAAACCCAAGGTTCTGTTTGAATAATAACCAAATGTGCATAAAACCAGAAAGAGAAATGTATTTGGGTCAAAATGTATATGTAAAATGCTTTGATGGAAATGTAAACTGGATGAAGGGAATTATTGTTAAGCAAAATGCACCCAAGACTTATATTGTTAAACTGGAGGATGGTCGTTTGTGGAAACGACACATAGACCACATTCGGAAACGAACTGAAAACCAATTACAACAACCCGCTGACTCGGACTCTCCCCCCTCAACAGACTTTTATACATTGCCCGAACTAAGAAACACGCAGAGAGACTTATCGGGCCAGGGGGAACCATCCAGCGACGCCGAGCCATCCTCGTCCTCCGAGGCCTTCGTTGGGCCCGCCAGGCCTAGTCCGCCGCACCGGGAGAACAGCGGCGAGCCATCCTCCACAGTCAGTGGCGAAGGAGAAAATGGACTGCGCAGGTCAGCGCGAGAGTCTCGAAGGCCTCACCGATTGGACGACTTCGTCACGTGGCTTTCTTGATGGATGGGTCCAACTATGAGGGGAGGGGTGTTGTATCCTGTAATGGCTACCTTGTAACGCTGTAAATAGTTTGTTCCTCTTTTCCAGCGCTGTCTGAGCCCAAGCAGGAAGTCGCTCCTGATTGGCTCAGACGCGGCCGGCTCTCGCTTTGGCGGGAACCGCAAAAGTATAAAAGAAGCGGCTTCTCCCTGCAGAGCCAGTCGGTACTCGCTGAATCGTCACTTTACCTTGCTGAGCTGTCACTTATTCTCTGAGCTGAATAAAAGTACCGATTGCTCAAACCCTGTCTCTGGGTCTACTTCAGTATTCATAACATATAAGGGCTGTAAAAATTTTGATGAGATTTTTGTTCCTCATATATGATAGGCTTGCCTTGTTACAAATCTTAACTACAGTGTAAAAGACAATCTGTTTCCAATAGTGTTTTCTTTTTAGTTTTGAATGTCAAAATAAATTTAGATGTCAGAAAAGTAATTGACAATTTTTATTTTTAATGGTTTCATCTGTTACTCATGCAGTATTCAAATATAAAAAGTTTGATGCAACCAGTAGAGTACATATGTATTTTAAAGTTGTAAAATATTATGTGCCCACTTGTCAGCAGTTACAAACTATTGCTTAGTGAGAATCACTCTGTGGTCAGAATCTATGAAGACACCAGATTGCTGTCTCTGTTACATATACCTGTAAAGAACTCTCAGGACTTTTACTCATTGGGTGATATTGTAGCCAATGGACAAAACCTGGATGGAAAAATAATTAACGTTCTTGCTGCTGTTAAATCAGTAAGTCATGCCAACTGTAACAAATCAAATAGATCACACATTATAGCCTGAAAATGTAATGGCACTAAGAAAGGTTAATGAATAACATCAATGAAATATGTTATAAATAATATTCTATAAAACCTTCATGAATTTAAGGTACTAAAGGTTTATTTAAAATTTCTGCATAGGTTAATTAGTAATCATTAGGTTAAGTATTAATGCTAAATGCAATATTCAAATTAAGTTGAATCTCACCCTTGTATCTTTATCCCCTTTCCTGCATAATCCATGTAAACTCTTCTACACATACCATACTGAAAAGTACATAAGCTTCTATTAAATGCTAACATTGGAGGGAAAAGGGATAAATAGTGGGTGAGAGTTTCTAAACCAGTGGTTCTCAACCTGGGGGTAGGGACCCTTTTGAGGGTTGAATGACCATTTCACAGGGGTCCCCTAAGACCAAGGGAAAAGGTAAATGTCCCATGGTGTTAGGAACTAAAGCTTCTATTCTGGCATGTTGGAACATATTTTTACAATCCAATCAATCAAGCATTTACAGTGGGGGTGTCCCTTTGACCTTCCTGCCAATCAACGTAAAACTCTGTTGGCAGAATTGGCATTAGACTTATGCTTGGGGGGTCACCACCATATGAGAAACTATTAAGGGGTCACAGCATTAGAAAGGTTGAGAACCACTCTTCTAAACCATTCCTGCCTTCATTTATTGAGTTTAAACTTTTCTTCAGCTGGACTTTGGTGAATGGAAAAAAGTAAAGAACTCTTATAATATATGTGTGCCTATTGAAATAGAGACAAAGAGAGTAGAGTCATTAACTATACGAAAAAAAATCTTGTTTTACCTAAAATATGCAGTTCTTTCATTTCAAAGCTTTAACTGGTTGTTAAACATTTAAAGTAATATCATAGTTTTAACCATTCAGTCATGTCTTGGTGACTTTACAGGCAAGTGCTCTCTATGCCAGTGTTTTACAACCTTGGCAACTTGAAGATATTTGGACTTCAACTTCCAGAATTCTGGGAGTTGAAGTCCAAATATCTTCAAGTTGCCAAGGTTGGGAAACACTGCTCTATGCTATCCTGTCAAGCACAGCTTCTATCAGTTGTTGGATGTTCATCTATGATAGTATCAAACCAGTGAGTTAACCATTAATACTTCTAAGTAGTAAGAATTACTAATTAGTAATAAGAATTTCTAACAAATTCTACAGGAATTCTTATTGTTTTATAAGTGACAGGGTGAAATGAGAACACTTCATTTCCTATAGCAATATTGCACAATTTGATAATATCCCACAATTTGAATTATTACCCACAATGTAATTATCACCAGTGCTTCTATTGCTTAATTCTTGCTGAAATGGGCTTAAGTTTGAATAGAGGTACCATGAATATGAGAACAATTTCTATTTAACAAAACAGATATACATGGAACATTATGATCAAGATCAACTTTTGTTTTTCTTTTTTTCCCTTTACAAAGGTTGGTGAACCAAAATATTTTGCCACTTCAGACAGGCGGAAAGGCCAAAGGTGTGAAGTAAGGCTGTATGATGATAGCGAGTCTTCCTTTACAATGATATGGTAAGCACTGGTTGAAGGCATAATTCAGCTATATACGAATGATTACAAAAATATGAAGCAACAATGGGTATAAATGCATTCAATGATCACTAACTGAACCCTCTTAGTTGGGTGACCTTTGTGAAATAGAGGATTAATTAAGGCATGCGTTCCTTAAGATTTCATTTGTGTTAATCTATTAGGAAAAGTTCCGTATCCAGAGCTCTCTAAAGAGAAAGGGAGTTTGCTGCATCTGTAGGCTTTTAAATGTATTGTTTGCATACAAGTATAAAAAATAACGAAAATTACCTCGATGAAAATATGCAAGCAACGTTAGAAAGATAAAGGGAGCTGTAGTCCTGAATAAAAGAGATAACATTCAGAAATAGCTCAGGTAGATGTCTCCTTGATTCATTGGAGATAAAGGAGAGCTGGGGGAGACCCAGCACAGACTTGTCTCAATAAAAGAAGGGACTGGACAGTCCAGATGGAAAAGGATTCCTCCTTGCGCAGAGGGTTGAACTTCTAGACCTCCAAGTTCCCTTCCATCCTTATGACGCTATTCCTATTTCTCCTATAGAGTTGATTCCCTGGTTTGTTCTATCTACAGTACCAGGGTTTACAACAAGATAGTTAATTGAGATTAACATTTTAGGAAAATGTGAGCAAAATATGCAACCTGGAGAGACAAAGGACACGTGCATTCTATGCTATTTGCTGTTAGTATGACCAATTACTGTATTTTTCGGTGTATAAGATGCACTGGTGTATAAGATGCACCTAGATTTTAGAGGAGGAAAACAAGGAAAAACGTATTCTGAACCAAATGGTGTAGTATTATATTGTTTAATAAAGTACCAGTGTAGCAGAATACTTTTTACAACCATGTATACTTTTTAAAACCATGTACACTTTTTACAAACTTCAAACTTGACAGCTTGAAGACTTGTGGACTTTAACTCCCAGAATTCCTCCACCAGTCATGCTAGCTCAGAAATGGGAGTTGAAGTCCACAAGCCTTAAGCTTGCCAGGTTTGAAGACCCTTGTACTCCTAACCCCTAACTCAGGGGTCTTCAAACTTGGAGGTTGGTCTTCAAACCTGTCAGGCGGCTTGCTTCAGGCAACAGAGGCTCCTCAGATGCAGGCTTCATCCAGCGGTGGCCAGAAGCAGTGGCGGCAGTGGCAGCTTTCCCATGTTTCTCACGTGCTTTGGTGGTGGCGGTCAGCAGCAGCAGCAGCTTCCCGCAACGGCTTTTCATGCAGTTTGGTGGCTCGTTGCCACCGTGGCCACCAAAACATGAGAAAGCTGCGGTGAAAGACCTGCTGCTGCTGCCCTTCCTGCGAGGAGTTGCTGCCCCCGTTGCTGGCCACAACCGGCCGCCACTGCCAAACTTGGATTTTCTTCAAAACATTCTACATGACGGAAACATCCTGGTGGCCATCAAGCTTGGTAAGTCTGCGGAAGAGAGAGCCAACCTGTCTGCTGCCACCAACTAACCAGCGAATCATCTCGGCATGCCTGCATGACGGACGGGGAAATGAAAGAAGGTGCACTGATCTGCCTGGGAGAATTTGCGGGATGGAAGAAGTCTTGACGGGGTTCCCGGTTGTCTGCGACTTTGCACCTCCTGTTCTGTAATGCTCTATTATTTTTTTTAAAAGTTACAGTTTACAGAAATATTAAAATTCACTCGAGTTGTAACGCTGGATGTTTCTGTCATGTAGAAAGTCTGATGAAAATCCAAGTTTGGCAGTGGCGGCCGGTGGTGGCCTCACAGGCTTTGAGCAGGAATGGTGGCGGCAGCAGCTTTTTCTCTGCAGTTTTCTCATGTTTTGGCGGCCGTGGTGGCAGCCAGCGGCCAAACTGCATGAAAAGCTGCCACCCTCGGACTACGGGAAGGCTGCCGCCACTGCTGCTGACTGCTGCCCAACTCCCACCCTGCAACATTTGGTGTATAAGACGCATCCAGTTTTTGACACACTTTTTCGAGGTAAAAAGGTGTGTCTTATACACCAAAAATATGGTACTTCAGTCTTCAAATGCATTTAGCTGACAGTTCACTAGCTTTATGCTTTCTGGGTTTTTTTGAGGTTTGTGGAGAACTTTAGATTCAATTCCAAAAAAGGGTCTTCAGAGCATATGGAGATATAAACTTATCACCCACCTATCACTGTTTTAAACAGATCCAGATATGTACTACATTCATGTCTTCCATATGTTCAGAAGCATCTTTTTAAAAGCATATCCAAAGTGCTGTACAGCCCTAATATTTTGAACCTCTTAAATCTAATCTGTCTGCCTGTGTCTTCCCATATGAAAATTTCTACTTATTGATAATAAGGACATCTTTCCATACCAGATGCATATGGGAAGATAAAAGAAAGGATCTTTCCATTTGCTCTGGAATGCGTTTAATGGGATAGCTCCTGATTGTGCAATTTTTAGGAAGGGAGGTAGCAGAGAAACATCTGATCAAGTATTTGCTTTTGCTTTTTTTATTGACTAATTTTAAGTATGTATGTGCTTACATGCTTTTAATATTTAAATACTTCTCTAATAATATATAACCATAAACATTTTAAATAAATAAGCATTTATTTATATTAACCTAATGCTATTGTTTTCTCCAGCTGGGACAATGAATCTATCCAGTTTGCACAGAGCTGGGTACCCCAAGAAACAGGTATCATTTTTTTTTTCATTTTTCACAAACATTACCAGATTTTGTTAAAGTATCTTAAAGCCTGCCTCTGATATTTGTTTGTTTGTTTGTATTTATATGCCGCCCCTCTCCGAGGAATCAGGGCAGCTTACAACAAAACACACTGTATTTTCTTTTCTCAGTAATATTTGCATCTGATATAAGAATAAATTTTGACAAATTTAGAAACCGTATGATTGCAACTGTAATGTCAAAGACCATCATTACTATCAACCCTGGTAAGTAATTGTTCTTAAGTTCTGTTTAAAGTATCATAAATGCCTTATTCTAGTCCTTTTAATGAACAGAAGGTTGGGAATTTAAAGTCAGTGGTTTGAATCTGAAATAAAACTATAAGTATAAATAATGTATCATAAACAATTGTAGCTATGCATATACTATACAAGGATTTGACCTCCAGCTTTTTTTTTTAAAGAAAGCAAGTTTAATATAAATCCCCTGCTCAGTCTTATTTTTCTTTATATGGCCATTTTATAAATTTGAAGTTATAATGACTCTGTTCCCCAACCATCAGTATAGCCCCATTTATAAAACTTTCATGTAAAATCCTTATGATATGTTGCGGCATTGCACTTATTTACTTGTATTAATATTATATTGAAAAATATTTATTCAAGATACAGCGGAAGCCAATGTTTTATTCAACTTTATAAGACAAAATCCAGAAATGTTAGACTTGGATGATGAAATGATAGATCAGTGGAGATCAGACTCTGTAAATTGTGAGTTTTTAAAATGCCAATAGTCTGCTTTTTACACAGTCATTGAGATCTTAATTGTCAATTCTGTCTTTTAAAGAGTAGCCATGCCTTATAACTGATTGGAACTTTGCTTAAACAACTATTTTATCTATTTATGAAAGAAAACTCACTTAACAAATGTCTTAACAACAGAAATTTTATTATTTATTTATTTATTTAATTTTTATGCCGCCCTTCTCCTTAGACTCAGGGCGGCTTACAACATGTTAGCAATAGCCCTTTTTAACAGAGCCAGCCTATGGCCCCCACAATCCGGGTCCTCATTTTACCCACATCGGAAGGATGGAAGGCTGAGTCAACCTTGAGCCGGTGATGAGATTTGAACCGCTGACCTTCAGATCTACAGTCAGCTTCAGTGGCCTGCAGTACAGCATTCTACCTGCTGCGCCACCCCGGCTCAGAAATTTTGGGCTCAATTGTGGTCATACGTTGAGAACAGTGAAGGGCTACCAAATTTTTAGTACCACACTGTGGGCGTGGCTTATGCAGGACGCCCTGCATTTTCTTTCAACATCTTTCAGTGCAAATTGGGTGCTCTGTGGTGGAGCTCCACTTTCGTTACCCCTCTGCGTCCCACTCCATCCGGGCAGCAGCCCACCTCTGGTTGAGAACTACCTTTATGATGTATGAATTTAGCCACTGTGGTTTATAAATAACGATTAGTACATTATTTGCTTATTTTAGGAATGTGGTGGTGATTTAGAAACCAGGAGACTGAGTTCTACATGAAAGCCAGATGATTTGGGGCTAGTTTTTTTTCTCTCTCAGCCCAGCCCAACCCACCTCACAGGATGGTTGTGAGGAAGATAGGAAATGGAATGTGTATTATGAATGTTCCCTGCCTTGAGTTACTTATAACGTAATAAAGGCAGGATAAGAAAGAAAGAAAGAAAGAAAGAAAGAAAGAAAGAAAGAAAGAAAGAAAGAAAGAAAGAAAGAAAGAACATTATGCTGCCCTTAGAGCCACCTGGTTTTGCAGATTGAGCTATTCATAATTGAGTCTTAGGCTGTGGTGCAAATTCTGTTGTTTTCATATATGCTTTCCTACCCATTTTTAAATCTATAGTGCAGACAATAGTTGACATTTATACAGTGGAACAATTAAAGATGAAACCTTTGCAAAATGAAGGAAAACCAGAACCATTTTATGGCATTATTTTTGCCTACATTTCTACATTGAATATTGATAATGAAACAAGTAAAGTAATACGAAACAGATGGTAAGCACCTCGTTAAGGGAACCTGGGTAGCATTGTGGACATTTATTCTCTTCTCAGTTTCAAATTAGCCTGAAAATGTATTGAATTTGTACATTGAAATAAACTCTTTAGGCCCTGCAATCTAACCCCCTGCTCAGTGCAGGAAGCCTAATTAAAGCATGCCTGCCAGATGGTTACCCTGCTTCTGCTTTAATCTATTCAGTGAAGTCTACTATCTCCTTTGATTATGGATTCAACTGTCAAGCCACTTTCCATTCATCAGTCTGCCTAATTTGAAAAAAAGAGCTATAACACAGAAAAATCAATTTGAAAATCAGTTAGCGGTATACCTATTAATCTTTCCTTTTTTTCCTTTGTAGTGTTAAATGCCATTATGTTATCAACGAAAAGACAAATACATGTTCTTTTTGTAGCAGCAATAACTCCTTAGATGCTGATACTATACCAATGTTTGCCAGCTTTGATTTACAAGTTGACCTAACTGACCATACAGGAACTCTTCACTTTTGCAGTCTCTCAGATACAATAGCAGAAGAAACTTTAGGTCACACGGTAAGAATGTAGGAAATAGTTTTCTACTTCCTGAATGTATTCTTTTAGGTTTGTTATGCCAGTAAAAATCCTGGAATCTCTCATCAATGTTTGAGGCCAATTCAGATTATGGGAATTTGTGGATACCAAAAGGCTTGTCAATCTGCTGCATTTAATGAAGTGGGCACCATTCAAATAAAATCTATTCCATCTTAAATTTACTAAACTCTTATAATACCAAAAGGCACTATTAGTTATCACAAGTTAGATATCAAAAAATTTCATTAGAGTTAGTTTAGCCTAGTAGTTAAGGCACCAGGCTAGAACTGGTGCCTTAACTATCTGGCCTTAGCCATCAAAACTAGCTGGGTAACTTTGGGCTAGTCACTCTGTCTCAGCCCAACCTACCTCATAGAGTTGTTGTTATGGGGGAAAATATGAGACAAAGGTGTCCTGAATATGTTCCCAAATTATTTCTAAAAACAATCAAGGCAGGATACAAGGAAAGAGTTTTGCTTCACATATTTTAGGACCATTCTATAGCAATCAGTTGGATATAAATAATTTATTCCTGAGGTAGCATTTATATTGAAGTTATAATTACAGATGTTTAATAATTTTGTTTCATTTTAATGTATTTTCTTTCCAGACAAATTATGAAAATAGCATTTACTGCATTATTTGCCCTGCAGAAAATTTAGCTTTCTGACCTTTATATCACATTCTGGGGATGAGCATTTTATTGTGAATTATCTTTGATAGCAGACCTACATGTAGTTTTAACAAACTGATCTCTGATCACTCTACTAGGTCCAAGAATTTCAAGCTCTGACAGAGACACAAAAGACAACATTAAAATGGCAACTCCTTCTAGAAAGAAGCAAAATTTACTTTAAGGTAATAAATAATAATAAACGTTGATAAAATATAGAAGAGACAGTTAGATGTAGTGATTAAGATGTTGATCTATAAACTAGAAGACTGAATTCTAGGTCTTCTTTAGCTGTGAAAGCCAGGTGGATGGGCCATTCACACCCTCCCTCAGCCCAATCTCACTTCATGCAGGTCATTATGGGGAAATATGAGGCAGGAATATTAAATATGTTTGCTGCTTTGACTTTATATATATATCTAGTAATAGAGTAATCATCATCATCATCAAAGCGCAGACTGTGCAAAGCAGAGGAAACAGTAGATCATATACTCAGTTCATGCAAGAAGATTGCACAAATTGATTACTAAAAAATCAGTCACCAAAATTATTACTGGAACATCTGTAAAAATTATCATGTTCCAGCACAGGTAGTCCTTGACTTACAACCACAACTGTGCCCAAAATCTGTTGCTAAGAGAGTTAACTGAGTTTTTGTCCTGTTTTATTACCTTTCTTGCCATAATTGTTAAGTGAATTGCTACAATTAAGTTAATAACATCTGGCTTCCTCATTGCTTGTCAAAAGGTTGTAAAAGGAGATCACGTGACACTGTAACCATTATAAATATGAACCAGTTATCAAGCATCCAAATTTTGATCACGTGACCATGGGGATATTGCATGTGAAAAATGGTCATGTCACTTTTTTCACAGGTGTTGTAACTTTGAATGGTCACTAAACAAATATTTGTAAGTCAAAGGCTCTGTATGACATCTTAAGTTCTTGGGAAGAGATTTGATGCATAGGAGAGCCAACATCAGCTGTGATTCCACATTGTTATGAATATAATTACACAGTAATACAATCCTAAAGATACTACTATTTCTCACAACTTAACCAGTCTACTAACATCTCAAAATTTATGATCAGTTTCTCTCACTGAATGAAAAACTGATCTGCACGAAAAAGATATTTTGGAACACAGTATTTAGAAACTTTTTAAAAATCAAAGGTTTTTCTAAACAACATAAAATGTTTATGAATTCTATGTCGCTGCTCAAATATTTTGTCAAGATTCTCTAGCAGTATAAAATCTTAGAAGATACAGATGGAACAGAGGATGCTTTCATGCTTTTCAAATAAATAATATTTATTACACAGTCTACGTAATGTAAAATGTTGTCTGTCAACCTAGTAAAAAGAGAAAACCTTTAAAAATTGTTTGCAAAAGTGGTGATTTGTACATTTACTCCCATAGGGTATTTTTTCTACCACAGCACGAACTGGGCTAAGAGTGAAGCTACTTTCTTGCATGCTAGCAGATCCAGCGGAGGCTTGTCAAAACTTGCCTGAAAAAGGAAAATAACTACATTATGCATCTTTATAACAATTGGAAGGAATTGTTGTTTTATCATAGCACGGCAAAATGATATCTGTAGATGAGAATGCAGACTCCATGCAAAGGCTTGTAAAATATACTTTATTAAGGTGGCAAGATTTTATCTGGCTTTGAACAGTTTGTTTCACTTTCTAATTTAGTTTCCCATTATAATGTGGAAGGAATATATGTTTTCAATATTCTTCACAAGCATGTTTAATTTCAGATGACCTGAAAAGGAAGAATATTCAGGACTTTTTGTAGTGAGAAATGTTCAGTAGCTTAGAGTTTCAACTGGGACAGAAGCACCATCTTCATGTGTTGCACAAGCCATGAACTTATTAAGTGTCATGAAGGAGTGTCCTAGTTCAGCACTTCCCCATTTCCCCAATTTTAAGTGTTCAACAGGGAAAATATATCTATGACCTGTGTTGCAAAAATGCTGTTTTTTGTTTCATAGATAAACACAAGTAATATTATGAATGGATTGGCATTTATTCAGAGAAACAAAAAGACAAATTTGGGTTTTATTTCAAAGTGCTTTTAAAATCTCATAATATAAAATACAATTTTTAATCAATATAATTTGTCGCAAAATTCTTTCATTACTTGATTATGGTTTTAAGGAAGGTAGATTATACTTATAGCATACAAAGTGTTTTGCAGTCTTACAAATATAGAGGCTTTTTATTTATAGTAATAGGCTGGCCTTTTTCCAGACAAACCAGAAATAGGAAATAGACAACCAATATAGCTTCTAAACTTGAGTTTGCCAAAGGGATAGAGTCAGATATCTTATCTGCAAATCATAGCTAAAGTCTTTCAGTATTCAGGTCTACTTAAACTGCTCCAACTAAGTAACTGGTGTATGCTTGTCAGCATATTGCTTTATTCTGGTTTATCTTATGTGGAAATAAAGTCACTGTATCTGGCAAATAATAGGTCGGGATCTCTGCGTGAGAGAAGGACATATTATCGAAGGCTCTTCTGAAAGCCTACTATTTTCCATCTTGGAGTGCGGAAGAAATCTGGCCTTTTGTAGGAGCTATGAACCTTCTTTTTTCTTCCAGAGAAAAGTCTACAAAGGTGCTTTTTCATCTTCAAAGTGAAACATCTTCAAGGAAAATCCAAGAAAGTCCAGTTGCCTTTTGAAAAAGCACCTTTGGGATAACTATGCCCTAGGTGACTGAGAATCTCCTCAGATGCCTCCAGAGAAAAGGAACTTCCACACATCAGGGCCAGCTTTTTTGCCGCGCTACCTGAAAGCATACACTCAGCAGCCCCTCGATCCCAGCTTCAATTTCATCCTTCTCTTGCACAGCAGAAACACCTTCGGGGGATCCCGTTAAGATGATATCTCCTTCTTCCAAGGCAACAATTCCACTGATGTAGCTGATGATGTACGGAATGGTGAAAATCATGCTGGATGTCTTCCCTTCTTGCCGCAACTCTCCATTCACTTTGAGCCAGATCGTCAACTGATGTGGATCTGGGACTTTCTCCTTGGGCACAAAGTCGCTCACTGGACAAGAGGTATTGAATCCTTTGGCCAGAGTCCAAGGAAGCCCTTTCTTCTTGCACTCCTCCTGAGTATC
This sequence comes from Erythrolamprus reginae, assembly GCF_031021105.1. Classification (NCBI taxonomy): domain Eukaryota; kingdom Metazoa; phylum Chordata; class Lepidosauria; order Squamata; family Dipsadidae; genus Erythrolamprus; species Erythrolamprus reginae. The sequence goes on along the minus strand of NC_091958.1, from coordinate 37,202,998 downwards.
CCTGGCTGTCATGTCCAGGCAAAGTGCATAGCCTGCCACGTGGCCCATGGCTGCTTCCTGAGGGACGGCCTGGGCTCTCTTCCCAATCACCACGCCCAGTTCTACCTCGTGGTGCAGCTTATGACAGTAGTAGGGCTGGATGATGGGATGGCCTTCCTTGACGTAGGCAGAGGAGGGCTTGAGGAAGAAGATCGGCTCAGTGGGGGGGTCATTCTTCAACTCCTTGGCATGGGCTGCATAATTCCTCCCCACGCAGAAGATGTTCTTGCCCCATTCCCAGAACCTGCCTATGGGCTTAGAAGCAGCCATGCTGCAGTTATCAGCTCTTCCAAACAGTCGACTCTGGAGGCAGCAGCGGCTGGGTGGCTTTGCTTGAAGAGCAACAGTTTCTCCACGCAGCTATCTGGATCTTGATTTCCAATCTGGGGGTGAAGGGTGGGAAGAAATCTATTAATATATAATACTTTTTTTTTTAAATTGCTTAAAAGTTCTACACCCAGGTCATATACAGGTAGTCCTTGATTTTCAAGATTTGTGACACTGAAAATTGTGACTTGCGCCCAGTTTCCAGTTACGACCTTTGAAGCTTCCCCCATGATCACATGATCAAAATTCAGAGGCTTGGCAACAGATTCACATTCATGAGGGTCGCAGTGTCCCAGGGTCACATGATCCCCTTTTGTGACCTTCTAACAAGCAAAGGCAATGGGGAAGCATCTGCTCTTTGGAAGACCAATCCCCCCCAAGATTAAATTTGTCATGACCCTGAGGATTCTTCATAATTGGAAGGGACCTTGTAGGTCATCTAGTCTAACCCATCGCCCAAAGCAGGGGATCCAATTTGAGGACCTGAAGATCTTCCTGGCCAGGAGGGGTGAAATTCTTAGCTGGAGCCTGTGAGGTTGTTTTAAAGGCCAACACAGACGTGGCCAAAGAAGAGGTGAGAGGTTCTAAGGTTTTCAAATCTTTCAGGTTGGGAAAACCCCTGATCAAAAGACAAAGGTCTAATGACAGAAAATGTGCTACATTCAAACTTTTTTTTCAGGGGGGGAGAAGGTTGATTGTTGCTGTTTTGTTCTTAGCCCCTAATGAAACCCTATCTAGTACTTGCTAAAAAAAAAAACCAACCCTCCGTGGGACACAATTTAAAAACTCCTCTATATGTAAACTAGGACAGATCCATTCCTTGTCTTTTTGAAACTTAAAAGTCATCTGGAAAAGCAGAAATATGGAGGGAATCCAGATTTCTGCTGCTTCGTGGTACATCTTATTCAGCAACTCCCTTCACACATCTGGATTTGCAGAACCACCATCCCAATTGCTACTTCTAGCAGCAATGAACACTGATAAAAGGGGGCAGATAACCGCAATACAGGAATATCAATAACATTAATTTTCTTATTTTTCATTTTCTGAAAAATGTTTTGAAGCAAGAGAAGAGCCTTCATATGCTGGGATTGAACTCTGCTCGAGAGAGCCTTCCTGCATTTGGTCACTGATTAATTATTCCTATTAGGTCAGTTTGCACTCAGATTCTCTGGAAAACCTCCCTAAGTTACACATCCCCTCATCCCAGGGGTAGGCAAAATTGGCTTTTCTATGACATGTGGACTTCAGCTCCCAGAATTCCTGAGCTAGGATGAATTCTGGGAGTTGAAGTCCACGTGTCATAGAAGAGGCAACTTTGCCTACCCTTGCCTCAGCCTGATGTGAAATTGCAGAGGAAACCCTTTGTGGAGTTTTACTAAATAAAGGAAGTGGGGAATGGGTCCCTGGCCAGGCAAGAGAGCCCCTGTGTGAGGTTCAACCTCAGCAAGCCTGGCCCCCACACTCACCTTCTGCTCTGCCAGAGGCTTCATTTCTATAATATAAAAGAACAGAACAGAATATAGAATAGAATTAAATATGGATGGGAGAATAGAGTGGAGTGGAGAGGAGAGGAATTATGCAGGAACATGAAATGAATAGGGAATGGAATAGGAGTGGGAATGAAGAATAGAATATAATATTGGAATGGAGAATAGACTAGAATATTAAAGAATAGAATAGAATGAAGAATAGAATAGAATATTGAAATGAAGAATAGAATATTGGAATACAGAATACCTAGAACAGAATAGAATACTGTATTGGAATGAAAAATAGAACGCGAGCCTTGGACGTCCTCCCGTCCAGCCTCCTGGTCAAGCAGCAGAACCTATAACCATCCCAACTTCTTCCGAAAAGCCTCCAGGTGAGAAGGGTCATAGAGTCATGCAGCCCTACCAGAAAAGCCGCATGCATCCGCCGCTCACCTCCCCGGCGTGGCCACTCCAGCCGTTTCCTTCCTTAACTTGCCCTTGGCACGCGCACTCCCGCTGAAGCCCCGCCTGAGAGGGCGGGGTCCTGCAGACAGCGCGGCCATAGGACGGCGGCGGGGGCGTGGCGCCTGCGCCAAAGAGAGCGTCAGCCGGAGCGGCCAGAGTCGGGGCGCGCGGGCTTCGGTTGCGGCGCCTCCGCCTTGGACCATGGTCTGCGCGGGCGGCGGCGGCAGGATCGGCCCCGCTCTGCTGCTGCTGGTGGCTGGCCCGCTTCGGAGGGGTACGTGTCGGAAGGCCCCGGAAGGAGGCTCTCGCTCGGGGAGGCCCCGCTGCCCTCCTCCAAGCGCTTCCCGCGGAGGCTCCGGGCGGAAGAAGGGCGGGAGGTCGGGAAGGAGCGAGCGGACCCCGCCGAGGGCGGCTGGACGGGGGAGGCGTTGCGGCGGCGGGTCGAAGGTCCCGCGTTCCCCTCTGCGCCTAGGCGGCGGCCCTCGACACCCATCACCGCCGCTGACACCCGAGGGGAAGAGTCGCCCTGCCTTTCCCAGGTCAAAAATTAGGAAAAATCCCATTGGGAATTCTCTCCCGGTCTCGCTGTCAGGTTGCTTTATCTGCTCCTCCTCCTTCCGAAAACGTCTCCCTTCCATCTATAGAGCAGAGGGGGCAGTGGTGCCTATTGGGGAAAGCTTTTCAACCGGAGTGCCCCGCTGGACAGCAGCCGATTGGGGGGGGGGGAATGAAGGGTGGTGGGTGTCACGCCAAGGGAGCCTCCTTTTTCATTGGTCAACCAATGGAACAACTGACTTTATGAGCATTTAGCAATAGCATTTAGACTTATCCACCGCTTCACAAGGCTTTACAAGCTCTCTCTGAGCGGTTGGTTGGTTAGTTGTTTGATGTGTGTGTGTGTGTATGTATGTATGTATGTATGTATGTATGTATGTATGTATTTATTTATTTATTTATTTATTTATTTATTTATTTATTTATATTATTAGAGTTGAAAGGGACCTTGCAGGTCATCAAGTCCAACCCCTGCTCAAGCAGGAACCCCTACACCACCCCAACCAGATGGCAGTCCAATTTTCTTTTGAATGTGTCAAGTGATGGGGCGTTCACAACCTCTGCTGGCAGGCTGTTCCACTGGTTGTTCCCTCTTACCATCAGAAAGTTCTTCCTCATTTCCATCATTCCGAGGTGGGTAAAATGTGGACCCAGATTGTGGGGGCAATACACTGGCTCTGTTAAAAAGTGCTATTGCTAACATGTTGTAAGCCACCCTGAATCTAAGGAGAAGGGCGGCATAAAAAATTGAATAAATAAATAAATAAATAAATAAATTTCCAGGGTGAATCTCTCCTTGGTCAGTTTCCATCCGTTGGTTTACAGAGAGTCAGCATCTTGCCCCCAAAAATCTGGGTCCTCATTTTGCCCACCTCAGAAGGAAGGAAGGCTGCGTCAACCTTGAGCCTACTGAGATTTGATCTGCCAAACTGCTGGCAGCCGGTGATCAGCAGAAGTAACTTACAGTACTGCATTCTAACCAATGCACTACTGAGGCTCTTAAAAACTCTTAAAGACTCTTCCAAGTCTTCCAAGGTTCCTTAGACTTGAAAGGGACCTTGGAGATCTTCTAGTTCAACCCCCCTGCTCGGGCAGGAAACTCAATGCCATGAAATGTTTTTGAATATTACTCACTCTGGTTGGTTGGTTGGTTGGTAGGTAGGTTGTTGGTTTGAGGTCCAAGCTGGGCAGTTTGATTGCAAACATTTTGTCACCATTTGAGGAGACATAGAATAGAATAGAATTCTTTATTGGCCAAGTGTAATTGGACACACAAGGAATTTGTCTTGGTGCAGATGCTCTCATTGTACACAAAAGAAAATATAGATTTGTCAAGAATCATGTGGTATAACGATTGTCATAGGGGTCAAATAAGCAAAGAAGAAACAATCAATATGAATAAAAATCTTAGGATACAAGCAACAAGTTACAGTCATACAGTCCTAAGTGGGAGGAAAAGAGTGATAGGAATGATGAGAAAAAACTAGTAGAAATAGAAGTGCAGACTTAGTAAAAAGTTTGACAGTGTTGAGATAATTATTTGTTTAGCAGAGTGATGGGTTCGGGGAAAAACTGTTCTTGTGTCTAGTTGTCTTGGTGTGCAAGTCTCTGTAGCAAAGTTTTGAGGGTAGGAGTTGAAACAGTTTGTGTCAGTGCTCTTTGAATTGTGCTGTCCTGTCAGGCTTTTAAATCCCTTTTTATGAGATGCAAGTGTACCTGTTGTTTGTGCGGATATCTTTATGCCATGCCAGGCCAATGACTGTCCGGTCTCCTCTTCAAAACTTTCAGTAATGGAGCACCCATGACTTCTAAAGGCAAACTGGTTGATTGCTCTCCCTGTTTGGAAATTTCTCCTTGTGATTTCTTTTAAAAAAACGTTGCTGCTGATTTTTAAAACCTTTTTTAGCTTAAGTTGCAATGAGTACCTGATGATATAATATTAAAAACCAAATAGGTATTCCATATTTTTCAATCAAGCATATAATTTGATTTGGTCAGACTTTCATTTTAGTCTACAACCTTTAAATTTGTTGGATGCTCCTAATACTCCTCTCCCCCCAAAAATCCCATTTGGGTTTATTGTGCAATAAAGAAGACAAATTTCACTTTCAGATTATAAAACTAACTTTTCAGTTGCAGCTCAGTATTTAGTCGCTTGCTATGTGATTTGCCAAAGAGCATTTGCAAAAACATGCCACTTATCCTTTTGACCAGGTGTTGCTACAGAAATATGCAACAAAGTTCAAACCTTGAGCCATTGGCAGGTTTTCACAATCTGCATTGGATACACTTCACAAATTCCCAGCCTGCCTGTTAGTGATCCAAGATTTAAAGGGCATGATTTCAACGAAAGTTTGCCTATTTCTCGTAATTATTCCACACTGTTGGGGGTGCAATGTCTTTGTTTAGATGCTGAATCCCAAAATATGTGTTTTTTTCTGTGAGGAAAAAGCGGTTGCTTTGAAGGTGGTCAAGTTGCATGTTGATTTAAGTTTTAGGTTCCAGTTCCATTCAATCACTTTCCAAGCTATAGACCAAATTTACACTAGCATGCCGGCCAGCTGATTTTCAGCTTGCATGAAACGTCTGAGCCTGGGGAGGGTGAAAAACAGGCTTATTGGGCCCACCAGCCAGATGGTTTTCGGCTCTCACAGAGGCACTGAGAGGGCATTTTCAGCTTCCGGAGGGCCTCCGGGGGGGACGGAGGAGGGAGTGTTTGCCTTCCCCAGGCTCCAGGAAAGCCTCTGGAGCCTAGGGAGGGTGAAAAATGGGCCTACCAAGCCCACCAGAGGTTAGGAAACAGGCCATTCTAGCCTCTGGAGGGCCTCTGGGGAATGTGGGAGGCCATTTTCACCCACCCCAGGCATTGAAATATGGTTGTGGGCACTCGCATACGTGTTTTTGGCACCCAAGGGAAAAAAGATTCACCATCACTGGTATAGAGTTTCCTACTTAAGCAGGGGATTGGACTAGAAGACCTCCAGGTTCCCTTCCAACCTGGTTTTTTTATCTTCTATTATTCTGTGTCAGTGATGGCGAAGCTTTTTTCCTTCAGGTGCCAAAAGTGCATAAGCACACACTAAAAGTGCATAAACACATAAGCCTGCGCGAGTGCCCACACCCATAATTCAATGCCTCGGGAGGGCAAAAATTGCCTCCCCTGCGCCCCGGAGGCCCTCTGGAGGCCAGAAACAGCCCATTCCCAAACTTCTGGTGGGCCCGGTAGGCCCATTTTTCACGCTCTCTAGGCTCCAGAGGCTTCCCTGGGGCCTGGGAAAGGCAAAAACTCCCTCCTCTATCCCCCCGGAGGCCCTCCGGAAGCTGAAATGCCCTCCCTGAGCCTCTGTGAGAGCCGAAAATCAGCTGGCTGGTGCACACCGTGCGCTGGAGCTGAGCTAGGGCAGTGGTTTGCGTGCTGTCAGATATGGCTCCGCATCCCATCTGTGGCGCCCACGACATAGGTTTGCCATCACTGACCTAAATCAACAGGGGGGTGGGAAAAGGACGGGTTTCCATGCATCACAGATCCTGCAGCTAAGGGCAGTAGTAGAATAAAGAGAACATTCTATTATTTCTTCTGTCCTTAGCTACAGAATCTATCGTCCTTAGAAACCGGTCCTTTTTTTTCACCAGCCTGTCGGTTAGGTTGATGGCAGCAGATTTAACGCTGGGAATCCAGTAACCCAATGGATTAGCTGGTTTGCAGGAGAAGTACCCGAAGTATGTATGGGGCATGGGGGAGTGGGGGTGTAGAACCAAATCATTAGTTTCCTATCTGCTAATGCAGGGATGGCGAACCTTTTTTACCTCGGGTGCCGAAAGAACGTAGGCGCATGCTATCGCGGATGCGCAAGTGCCCATTCCCATAATTCAATGGCCAGGGAGGGCAAAAACAGCTTCCCCCGGCCCGTGGAGGCCCTCGGGTTGCTGGAAACGGCCTGTTTCCCAACTTCTGGTGGGCCCAGTAGTTCTTAACCCTATAATAATCCAGAACTACAGCAAGGTTTGTTTGAACAACAGTCAAAAAACTCTTCACATGCTCCCTTTCTCTGGAGCAACAAACGTTGGCTTCTTGCAAAGGAAACCTCTCAAGTCCTCACTGGGAGTGCAGGCTATGCACAGCTGTGTTCATTTCCTCCTTCTGAGTCTGCGTTATTGCTCCTGCCTTTCCCCTCATCCTTCTGACCCATACATCCAGTATCGGATCCCTTATCTGCTCTTCCTCCTCAAAGCCAGGAAAGCCCCAGCTTTCCCTCCTCCTCTTCACTGTCCAACTCCTCCTACTGCCACACAGGCTGACCATGCCCAGAGGGGCCCGTTCATCAGACTCAAAGTCTGTTGCCAGAGGATTTGGCTGCGATCCAACCACAACAATTACCGTATTTTTCGGTATATAAGACGCACCCTTTTCCTCCCTAAAATACCGTAGGCTGATAATTAGGATGCATCTTATACTCTGAATGTAGCTTCCCCCCCCCCCCTCCAGCCCTAACTAGCTGCTAAGGATCTTCCCAGCTCTTACCTTGCAGGCTCTTTCATTGTTTCTCTCTGTCAAGAATGTTTTCCAAGCCCTAAGTCTTTGCAGAGTTTTTTTCATTAGCCTAACTTGCTCTGAGTAAGCTTCTTTCCAGCCCTAACCAGGTGCTAACGATGTTCCCAGCTCTTACCCTCTTGCAAGCTCTTTCATTGTTACTCTCTGCAAAGAAGAGTGTTTCCCAAGCGCAAAGTATTTGCAGGTTTTTTTCCATTGCTCTACTTGCTTAGACTGTTTCTTTCCCGATGCTAATGATGTTCCCAGCTCCTACCAGCTTGCAACCTCTTTCATTGTTACTCTCTCAAAATAATTTTTTAAGCCCTTAACCAGGGGATAAAATAATGTGCTGAAGCTGACCAGACTAAGGATGCTAGCCTTAGTATGCTAGCCTTAATACCTGTTAAGCAGATTCTTTTCCCTATTTTCCTCCTCAAAAACTAAGGTGTGTGTTATATTCTGGAGTGTCTTATACAGTACTCGGAAAAATATGGTAGTACCTCCCTAGACCTCTGTTAATGCATCTTGGGATTGTATTGGCTTTTTTGGCTGCCACAAAATTCACTTGAATCAGAAGTGAAATGTCTTCAAAAGTGGGAGGGAAAACAAGAAAGGCCACTTGCCTCCTGAAAAAGTGCCTTTGGGACCCTCAAAGGTTTATTGAGACAGGTCTATGCTGTGATGACAAAGTCTTTTTTTTTTTTTTGATTCTTGCCTCTGCCTTCACTCTCCCATCACCTGTCCAGGAGACTTGCAGTTCCAGCCTTTCCAGTTTGATCACCATAAGTGGTGATTTTTATGACCCAGAGAGTTTCTCCTTGACTTCTAATTGACCATTTCTGTATTGCTACTAGGCTGCCTTGGTGATTTGGAAATTGCCTAGGCCAGTGTTTCTCAACCTTGGCCCCTTAAGATGTGTGGACTTCAACTCCCAGAATTCTCGCTAGCAAAAATTCTGGGAATTGACGTCCACACATCTTAAAGGGGCCCAGGTTGAGAAACACTGGCCTAGGCACAGTTGTTCCTGAATTTTGGTGGACAGCGCCTTAGAAAATGAGCGGCCAGCTTTTGCTTATCCCTTTCTGTACCAGACAAATGACATTTGCCAAAATCCAAATTAAATCATCTGGCTTGAGATGCTTTCCTCTTCTTCCAAAAGGATTCTCAGTGACATTAAAAACCGGTCCCCAACTTGGCTTGCTTCCTCCCCAACTCCACCGCTGGCTATTGTTTTATTTTTTCTTTGTATTGTGGTTATTACAGATTTTTTGCAGACAGATTTTTCTCGGTATCCTTAGAAAACTTTGATTCCTTTGATTCATAAGTGCTGGGTGAATCTCCTGTAGATTTGGCCAGAGGCATATAATTCACAGAGAATGCAATCTTTTCTTCTCCTTCCCCTTCCTCCCCCCCCCTATATTTTTACATATATATTATATATAAAAGGATGTATGTATGTATGTTTTCCTGCCTTTCATTTTGTTTTTGGGTTTTTTAAAAAAGTCTCCTGGAGAAGGGCGGTCTAGAAATTCAAATGAATGAAGGTATGAATGAATAAATAAATAAATTTTATTAAAATTTATACATTAAAAACAAAAAAAAATACAATACACAGACACAGAAAAAATAGAAAACACTAATACACCTGTCCTATCTTCTCTCTTCTTTCTTTCTTTCTTTCTTTCTTTCTTTCTTTCTTTCTTTCTTTCTTTCTCTTTTCCTTCCTTCCTTCCTTCCTCTTTCTTTTTTTCTTTCTTTTTTTCTTCTTTCTTTCTTTCTCTTTTTTCTGTATCTTCCTCTTTTTCCTGCCCCCAGCTTGTTTTCCAAGACTCGTGAAGTTTTGGGCCGGTGCCTCCCAACACCAAACTTAAGAAGGTGTCAACAAAACCAAACCCAAAAAAAGTTGGGGATCTTGCCTTGCCCCACCCGTCTCTGTTCCCTGGTAGCGAAGGAGACAGGCGGAGGGCAGTTGGGTTAAACCACGCCATCCAGCCGGATTGTCAAGCCAAGGGGTGGAATCCTCTTCCCAGTCTTCTGAGCCCAGAACTGGCTGGAGGAGGTTTACTGGAGACTTGCAAACCAAGGAACAGCAAAGCGTCTGGGGCTGAAGTGGGTGATTCGTGGGCTTCTAAGGCAACCTGTAAGTTCTTCCTTATCTTTTAATAGGCTGTGTCTCCAAATGTCGAGTTTAGGAATACTTTTCTAGGTTTGGTTCCTAGTACTAACAGATTAACAGAGTTGGAAGGGATCTTGTTGTAGGTCGTCTAATCCAATCCCCTGCTCAAGCAGAAGATCCTACACCATTTCTCACAAACGGCAGTCCAATCTCCTCTTGAAAACTTCCAGTGATGAAGCTCCCAGAACTTCCAAAGGCAACTTCTGTTTCATTGATTGATTGTTCTCACTGTCAGATAAATTCTCCTTCCTTCCAGGTTGAATCTCTCTTTGAACAGTTTCCATCCATTATTCCTTGTTTGGCCTTTGGAAAATAGCTTGACCCCCTCCTTTCTGTGGCAGCCCCTTAAATATTGGAAGGCTGCTGTCCTGTCTCCCCTGGTCCTTCTCTTCACTAAGACTATCCAGGCCCAGTTCCTGCAATTGTTCATCGTATGTTTTAGTCTCCAGTCCCCTGATCATCCTGGTTGCTCTTCTCTGCACTTTTTCCTAGAGTCTCAATATCTTTTGTGGTGATCAAAACTGGATGCAATACTCCAACCACTGTCTAACTAAGGCTTTATAGAGTGGTATTAGTACCTCCCTTGATCTGGATTGTATCCTTCTCTTAATGCAATTTAGGATTGTGTTGGCTGTTTTGGCTGCCGCTACACAGTGCTGGCTCATGTTTAGCTCGTTGTCCACTAGGACTCTAAGATCCCTCTCACAGCCTCTGCTATTAAGCCTGGTTTCACCCAGTTTATATGTATATAAACTCTGAATGCTTACTTGTTTACTTACAAGGAACTTTGTAACTTTCCTTTACTTACAAGGAACTTTGTTCCTTTGTTCCTTGTAAGGGAGGAAGAAGGGAGGGGACGTTTACAGATTAACAGAGTTCGAAGGGACCTTGTAGGTCATCTAGCCCAAGGAGGAGACCCTCCACCTATGAGGGTGAACCTATCGCACACATGCCATCGCCAGCTGCTTAGCACTAGCACTTAGAGTTATGTACTACTTCACAGTCCTTTTACAGCCCTCTCTAAGCAGTTTGCAGAATCTGCATACAGTGGTACCTCTACTTAAGAATGCCTCTACTTAAAGAACTTTTCTAGATAAGAACCGGGTGTTCAAGATTTTTTGCCTCTACTTAAGAACCTGAGCCCGGAAAAATTTCCCAGGAAATTTGAAAGCGGCACAAAGGCCCAGCCGGTTTCCTGCCATTCCCCCTGGGTTTCTCTCTCTGGCGCAGTGTATGGGAGGCAGCCTCACGCCCGGTGTTTGGGAGGCGCATGCTCCTCCTCACTGCCTCAGAGTCCCTCCTTTTTTTTTTCAAGCCTTAAAGTTTTGGATTTTTTTGATTCCCCTCCCCTCCCCTTCTTCCTTCGGCAGCGATTGTCCTGCTCCTCTTCTTCCTCCTCCTCCCCCCACCCAAATTCTGAGCATTTCTGTCTTTCCTAATGGGGTTGCACGCATTATTTGCTTTAGCATTGATTCCTGCGGGAAAAATTGCTTCTACTTAAGAATGTTTCTACTTGAGAACCTGGTCACAGAACGAATTAAGTTCTTAAGTAGAGGTACCACTGTATTGCCCTCAACAATCTGGGTCCTCATTTGACCCACCTGAGAAAGACAGAAGGCTGAGTCAACCTGGAGCCTGGTGAGATTTGAACTGATGAACTACAGCCAGCAGTCAGCAGAAGCAGCTTGCAGTGCTGCACTCTAACCACTACACCACCAAGGCTCTTCTGGTTTCCAGGATGTGCATGAGCATCAGCTAGCTGATCTTCACATCTGCCGGAGCCCTGGAAACCCAAAGACCAGCTGGCCAGAGCCCATACACATGCCGGCCTCCTGGTCTTTGGGTTTCTGGAGCTCTGGCACATGTGAAGAAACTGGAAGACTAGGCAGCCGGTGAGAACATGGTCTACAACAGTGATGGTGAACCTATGGTACGGGTGCCACAGGTGGCTCGTTGAGCCATATCTGCTGGCATATGAGCCGTTGCCCTAGCTCAGCTCCAACGTGCATGTGTGCGCCAGCCAGCTGATTTTTGGCTTGCACAGAAGCTCTGGAAGGGTATTTTTGGCTTCCAGGGAGCCTCCAGGGGGATGGGGAGGGTGTTTTTACCCTCCTTCGGCTCCAAGGAAGCCTTTGGAATCTGGGACGGGTGAAATACGACCCTACTGGGCCCACCAGAAGTTGGGAAACAAGCCATTTCCAGCCTCTAGAGGGCTTCCGGGGGGCAAGGGAAGCTGTTTTCGCCCTCCCCAGGCATTGAATTATGGTTGTGGGCATTCGCACATGCGCCATAGTGCGCACGCACACCCTTTCAGCACCCGAGGAAAAAAAAGGTTCACCATCACTGGTCTACAAGTTTCCATAGATTTGTTATAAATTGTTTTTCACTTTGTTGTGAGCCGCCCCGAGTCTGCGGAGAGGGGCGGCATACAAATCTAAATAAATAAATAAATAAATAAATAAATAAATTGGGGCTCTCGGTGCTGAAAAGGTTTGCCCTCACTGCCCTATACCGCTCATGACAAATGCCATCTAATCTCTTCTCGAAAGCCTCCAGTGATGAAGCTCCCACAACTTCCGAAGAGGTTTAACACTCAGTCTTGAACGGTCATGTACTTTAACCAACCTCTGAAGTCAGTTTCCTGGTCTGGTCTTCCAAGTGGGGCTGATCCCCTCTCCTGGAGATCCTGTCCTTGTCAGAAATTAAAAATCCCTAGGTAATATCATAATGCAGAAGGCAGGCCTCTGTTGAGGCAGATGAGCGTGCAGCAACCTAGCAATTATGTGAAAAGTATTTAATTAGGTAAGAGCTCCCTGCTCTTTCTCTGTCTGTTGTTAGCTGTGTGCTGTTGCTGTTTGTGGAAGTATGCTTTGAAGAAGCTGTAGCGCTGTAAAAGTTGGTTCCTGTGAGTTATTGAACTAAGATAGTTGTAGCAAGGTAGTAGTAAGATACTAGTTTATTGTATGTATAGTATAGACAGTAGTAATAGTAGTATTAAAGAAGTAAATATATTTTTCCACAACTTCCTACTGCTGCTGTGTTTCATTGAAGACTTCAACTCCATTTCTACTGGTCTGTGGCTGGCTGGTTGGGTTAGTGGGCTGGCTGGACTGGTTTGCTGCTTGGGCACAAACAGGCTAGTTTCCGCAAATGCAAGTTCTGATAGTCCTGAAGATCCTGCCTTCCCTGTTCTGCATCTGCAGGCATAACTGCTCCTATCTCAGGTCCACAGAGCAACTGTTGGTCTGGCATGATACGATACCAAGTGAGTGATTAATCATCTAGCTAGCAGAAGTTCTGCCTGGGTCCTTATTAACCTGTTTTCTTTTCTCTCTCTCCTCCCATTAAAAGTATGCAGGTCAGTGTTGTGGTTCCATGGGGTTTCTGGAAGCCCAGGAAGGCTTGTAGCAGTAGCAGTTACAGGCAGCCCCGGGGAGGGTCTCTGTGCATTTCTACATTACACATCAAAAATGAAGTATTTAGGGATAGTAGATGGTGGGCAGACTTCTCTGAAGGAAGGAACTTTTCTTCCTAAAAGACATCAGCTGTTAGCCAATCCAGGCTTTCTTATGGAGTGGATCTGATATTTATTATTTATTTATTTATTGGATTTGTATGCCGCCCCTCTCCGTAGACTCGGGGCGGCTAACAACAATGATAAAAACAGCATGTAACAATGTCTTTGAATCACTTGCTTTTTGAACCTGTGCTCCTAGAAGCAGAAGATTGACGGCAGAAAAAGACCTCATGGTCCATCTAGTCTGCCCTTATATCCCAGGCATGTTTAAATTCAGTTCCTGTGCATTTACCAACCACGTATGCTGGAAGTTTGTTCCAAGCATCCACTACTCTTTCAGTCAAATAATCTTTTCTCACCTTTTCCTTCTGGCCTCCAGACTATACAGATTGAGTTCATGAAGTCTTTCCTGATAAGTTTTATGCTTAAGACCTTCTACCATTCTTGTAGTCCATCTTTGGACCCATTCAATTTTGTCAATATCTTTTTGTAGGTGAGGTCTCCATAACTGAACACAGTATTCCGATTGTGGTCTCACCTGCGCTCTATATAGCGGGATCACAATCACTCTCTTCCTGCTTGTTATACCTCTAGCTATGCAGCCAAGCATTCTAATTGCTTTCCCTACTGCCTGACCGCACTGTTAAGATTCAACCCGGAAATAAAGAAGAATTTCCTGACAGTCAGAACGATCTCTTGACATTTCCTGCCTCCCATCTCTTTATTTGCCTGTTCTTTAAAGATCAAAATACCCCAAAAGAAGAGCAATTAATTTGGAAGACAGGGAGAAAAGGCTAGGGTTAGAGTTGTGTGGTTATATGAACCATATAATATACAGTAGTGTTCCAATATCTCAGGGGCTGCCACAAAGAAGAGGGGGTCAATCTATTCTCCAAAGGACCTGAAGGCAGGATAAGAAACATTGGATGGAAACTAATCAAGGAGAGAAGCAACTTAGAACTAAGAAGAAATTTCCTGACAATGAAAACAATTAACCAGGGCAACAGCTTGCGACCAGACGTTGTGGGTGTTCCAACATTGGAGGGGGTTTTTTTAGAAGAGAATGAACAACTTTATTTATTTTATTAGAGTTGAAAGGAATCCTGCAGGTCATCGAGTCCAATCCCCTGCTTAAGCAGGAAATCCTACACCTCCCCAGCCAGATGGCAGTCCAATCTCCTCTTGAAAATGTCCAGAGTTGGGGCGTTCACAACTTCCACTGGCAGGCCGTTCCACTGGTTGATCGCTCTGACCGTCAGGAAGTTCTTCCTTATTTCCAGGTTGAATCTCTCCTTGGTCAGCTTCCATCCATTGTTCCTCGTCTGGCCCTCTGGTGCCCTGGAAAATAGTGTGACCCCCTCCTCACTGTGGCAACTCCTTAAGTACCTGTATACTGCTATCATGTTCCCCCCTGGCCCTGGCCCTTCTTTTCACTAGACTATCCATGCCCAGTTCCAACAACCTCTCTTCGTATATCTTGTTTTCTAGTCCCCTTACCATTTTGGTTGCTCTTTTTGTACCTTTTCCAGAGTTTCTATGTCTCTTTTGAAGTGTGGTGACCAGAACTGAATGCAATACTCCAGGTGTGATCTGACCAGGGCATTGTAGAGTGGTATTAATACCACTCTACAATACCTCCCTAGTCTTGGAGAGGATCCACCTGTTGATGCAGCTTAAGATTGTGTTGGCTTTTTTAGCTGTTGCTGCACATTGCTGGCTCGTATTTAGTTGGCTATCCACCAAGACTTCGAGATCTCTTTCACAATAACTGCTGCGAAGTGAGTTTCCTCCCAGCCTGTATGCGTGTCTAGGTTTTTTTTTTAGTGAAATCCTTTAGTGAAGGACTTTACTTTTCTCGATTCCATTTGTCTGGAATGGAACAGTGTTTCCTGTCTGACCAGGGACTTGGATTAGAAGACCTCCAAGGTCTCTCCCAACTCTTAATGCTCTGTCAAATGGTGAAGGCTTTCTTCTGTGGTGGGAAACATTTACTTGATTTCTTGTCTTCCAAAGGTTTTTCCTCGTTTCAAGTCAACTTCGTCCATCCAGAATTTGAGCGGCGACCTTCTCAGATTGTCTCGCAGGCCAACATGAAGGTGGAAATCCTTCCAGCCCTCACAGACAACTATATGTACCTCCTCGTGGATGAGGAGACCAGGGAAGCAGCCATCGTCGACCCTGTACAGCCCCAAAAGGTATTTACTTCTGGTGTCACCTCACTTTCCCCTGGGATTCACGGGCATCTGTTGGCAGAGACAAGCAAGATGTGAGCAGAAGCACAGGATTTGGTAGATTAGGGAAGAAATTAAAATTCAGAGGGAAAAGATTGGTTATTTAGTGAGGAGAAAGGGAAAGAAGAAGAAAAAGCGAATAAAAAGGTGGTACAAAAGGATAAGAAAGTTTTTGATTTCAGTCAAGGGGATCAGCAGTTTGAAAAAGCGGTAGCTGGTCTTTGTTTTTCTTTAATAATAATTCTCCATTAGAAATAGTTTTGAATTTGTGTTTAGTTCTAGCAGTGGTATTAAGTTTGGTTTTTTAAAAAAATATATATGTTTGTGTATTAGAATTGAAATTTATCAATTGAGATTGAGGAGATAGAAATTGATATATTGATAAATATTAACAATGATTATATAGTCTTTTTTCATTTTGCTATTTCTTTTTAGATTTTAATAATAGATAGGTTACATAAGGGTTTTTAGTTTTTAAGAAAATGTAAAATGTTAGAGATATTGTTTCTATTAACTACTTGAAGGAATACTAATGAATAAATTAAAATATAAGGTAATTGGTTTATCTGGATGACAAAATTAGATTTGGCAACATGGAAAAATGATGTATATCAAATCAAATAAGTATGAATTTAGAATTGTTTGTGTTGATATATGTCTTACTAACATGATACTGCCTTTTATTGTAAATGAAAATGGATGGTATATTGCATTAATGATTGTATATGTAGCCCAGGTTCGAATCCCAGAAGGGTATGGCTAGCTGACAAGAGCTAAATAGCTTGAAATAGATCTGTATCTCCCTTTTTTTTCAATAAATATAAAATTCAACACAAACAATAGTTTGTTGTGAAAACAACTGCCTGTGAAGACTACTGGATTGGGTCTGAAAGGCGAAGGCAGAAGCAGTATGCTCTGTCTCATAATTGGGTAGACTAGGTTGCCTTCATAGACCAGTCCCACTAGGAAAAAAAACCATCCGGTAGTAGTAATAATAACAATATTTCTGCTTTTCACTGTTTTTGCTAGGTTCTGGATGCAGCCAAGAAGCATGGAGTGAAACTGACCACTGTACTTACGACACATCACCACTGGTAATCCTTTTTTAATTTCATGGCTTAAAAGGTTTTGGACCTGAGTAGCAACAGGCAGCTAGGGGACAGCCCTATTTTGGGGTGAACCAGGATTTTCCCCATGCAAAGAATAAGGCCCATCCTGTAAACAGCTGTTGATTCAGCTTAGATTTGCAGCTGCAGATGTCATCCCGTTTCAGTTATTGCTGTCATCACAACGTCTCACACAAGGAACACTAGAAGTAGTAATTTTCCAAAGTAGGAGGCTTTTCTAGGGGGACAGCACCAAGCAGGCCTTCGTGGAATGGAACGGGTTATGGCCAACTCACTGCGGGAGAGTTCGCTGCAGGACAAGTTAACAATTCCATTTAATTATTTAAAATAAATGAAAATTATTTTTAATTTTTGCCGTTCCCATTTCATTCCGTCCTTCCTTTTTGCATCTTTTCTTTAATGATTCTATTCCACCATTTCTTCTATATCAGTGTAACTCGTGTCGCGTGGCAAGATTGCCCATGGCATGTCGGTTATGGCAAGTTGGCCGTGGCTATTTGGTCACAGGAAATTGCCGTAGACCCTTCATGGAAGGCTGTGGGAGCCGTTGGTGGGAGTTTTTTTACAACTTTTGAAATGAAATTTGTGGGAAATCCTTTAAGTCCTCAGTGTAAAACTGGGTGCACTCCAGGGCCTCACAGCAAAGTCACAGTTGTTCTGCAAGAGATTGAGAGGGCCATTGATTTGAAAGAGGAGTAAAACAGCACTTGCCGTTTCCGTGGTCTGGTTCCAAACAGTTTATGGCCTGGAAGTGGTCCACGACCCAGGGGTTGGAGACCCCTGTACTGACCCCGCATTGAGCATCATGTATTGCATAAAACCCACCAGTGGTGGCTCGATAATTCACATTTTTATTGTTATAAAGTATTAGTAGCTGGTACCCGTGCTTCACTACGAAACTGTGTGATTGAGCTTGATATATTGACAGTTAAAGTTTGAAAATTAATGAGTAGCTACAAATGGGCTTGATACGTTGACACATAAAACTTGAACATTTATGTATAATGTGTATATTCTACATAATTTATGTAGAATGTGCTCACCTTAGCATCAGAGCGGATTAATATAAGGCAACTGGCAGTTGGAACAGAGTTCTTTTCAGGTGGGGAGGGGAAGTAGAAATCTAACTCCTTAGCATCAGAGCATGTTAATATAAAACAACTGGCAATTGGAACAGAGTTCTTTTCAGGTGGGAAGGGGGAGTAGAATGTTTAACTCCTTAGCATCAGAGCGTGTTAATATAATACTGTATAAAAGAAATACTAATGATCTGATGGTTGTTTCGAAAAATCCTTTCTTAGCGGTCACCTAGAAGCCAAGAGGGACATATGTGCCAAATTTCAAGTTTGTAGGCTATACAGTTCTGGAGATTTCATGATGTGAATGTTTTTTGGCTTATATATTTATATAGGTTATAAAATACCAAATACAAAAGTAAATAAGAAGGTAATGGGGGGAAGGGAAAGGGAGGGGGAAGTGAGGAAAGAAGCATTGACTTCTGACTGTTTCTGTTGTAGTAGAATAAGGCATTAATGACAAATCACAGCCTTTTGCTTTTCCATAACAGATCTGTCAATCTAATCTACAAAAGTCAACATTTCATTCTTTTCCACCTCAAGCACAAAGTGCAGAAGCGCTTTCCAGTGGTGGTTTATTCAACATAATATGACTTTTTTTCCCTGGGAGCTCGGACCAAACGGCCATTTAGCTGGAGGTGCTTAAATTCCAGCGAATGCTTCTTGCTGTGTTTACACCGCTCCAAAGTCTGACATTTCTACCTTCTAGGGACCACGCGGGTGGCAACGACAAACTTGTAAAGATGGAGCCTGGGTTACGAGTGTACGGGGGAGATAGCAGGGTTGGAGCCCTCACCCAGAAAGTGTCTCACCTGACGACATTTCAGGTAAAAATGAAATGAAACCGGGTGGGGGAGGGAGAGGATAGATGGGCCAGGCACTTTCTGAAACTTGCATCCTATTCAGACTTGAAGGTGTGTGCTTCTCCTGGGGCTGATGACCCTTCACAGGTACCCTGTTTCCCCCAAAAGAAGACATTACCTAATAATGAGCCAAGGTGGCACAGTGGGTAGTGGCCACTAAAGCTGACTGCTGGATCTGCAGGTCAGCGGTTCAAATCTCATCACCGGCTCAAGGGTGACTCAGCCTTCCATCCTTCCGAGTTGGGTAAAATGAGGACCCGGATTGTTGGGGGCAATATGGTGGCTCAGTTAAAAAGTGCTATTGCTAACATGTTGTAAGCCACCCTGAGTCTAAGGAGAAGGGCAGCATAAAAAAAATGAATGAATGAATGAATGAATGAGTAAGTAAGTAAGCCCAATCGGGCTTTTGAATGCATAGCAATAAGGCCAAGCGCTTATTTCAGGGTTCAAAAAAATATAAGACAGGGCCTTATATTCGGGGAAACATGGTAGTCCTTGAGTTAATTGAGCCCAAAATTTATGCTGACTTGGTGGGCCAGAGGAGTTCATACAAATAAAACAAGAAGATGGGGTTTTGTAAATCCCCCAAAACAAACACTGCATTTGTTTTTCACAAGAAAAAAAATTAAAATAACCAAGTTAAGTGGTCCAAGACGCCTGGTAGGCATGAAAGCTGCTTATGGATGCCCTTGATTAGAATAGAATAGAATAGAATAGAATGTAGAATAGAGTGTAGAGTAGAATGTAAAATAGAATAGAATGTAGAATAGAATAGAATGATTGTCATACAGCATAAATAAGTAATCAGATTACATTAGGAAGCAGTCATTATAAATTGTAAGGATACAGTCATACAGTCATAAGTGGGAGGAGATGGGTGGTGGGAACGATGAGAAGATTAATAGTAGTGCAGACTTAATAAATAGTTTGACAGTGTTGAGAAGAATTACTTGTTTAGCAGAGTGATGCATTCATGAAAAAACTGTTCTTGTGTTTAGTTGTTTTAGTGTGCAGTGTTCCATAGCAGTGATGGTGAACCTTTTTCTCTTTGTATTCCAAAAATGGGAGTGCCACCCTGCACATGCACTCATTACAGTGCATGCCCCTCCCCGGGTTGGGCCGTTTTTCACCCTCAGGTTTCCCTGAAGTCTCCAGAGTGTGAAAAATGGGCAAAATAGAAGTTGGGAAAAGCAGACTTCTGGTTTGCCCATTGGGCCATTTTTCGCACTACATAGGCTTCAGGGAAGCCTCCTGAAGCCTGGGGAGGGTACAAACAGCCTTCCCCAAAGCCAAAACTCAGCTGGCCAGTACATACATCTGCATTGGTTGCCGATCAGTTTCCAGTCACAATTCAAAGTGTTGGTTATGACCTATAAAGCCCTTCATGGCACCGGGCCAGATTATCTCAGGGACCGCCTTCTGCCAAACGAATCCCAACGACCAGTTAGGTCCCCCAGAGTGGGCCTTCTCCGGGTCCCGTCAATTAAACAATGTCAGTTGGCGGGGCCCAGGGGAAGAACCTTCTCTGTGGCGGCCCCGGCCCTCTGGAACCAGCTCCCCCCAGTGATTAGAATAGCCCCCACCCTCCTTGCCTTTTGTAAGCTCCTCAAAACCCACCTCTGCCGCCAGGCATGGGCGAACTAAGATAATCTTTCCCCCTAGGCTTCTACAATTTATGCATGGTATGTTGTATGTATGATTGGTTTATAACAAGGGTTTTTAGCTGTTTTATTATTGGATTTTTACATTCTGTTTTTATCACTGTTGTTAGCCGCCCCGAGTCCACAGAAAGGGGCGGCATACAAATCCAATAAATAAATAAATAAATACATGCGCACTGGAGTTGACATAGGGCAACGCCTTGTGTGCCCTCAGCTATGGCTCCGCATGCCACCTGTGGCACACATGCCGTAGGTTGCCATCATGGCTCTATAGCATCAAGAGGACGAGTTGAAACAGTTTATGTCCAGGATGCGAGAGGTCAGTAAATATTTTCACCGCCCTCTTTTTGACTTGTGTAGTATACAGGTCCTCAATGGAAGGCAGATTGGCAGCAATTGGTTGGTTTTTTTTGCAGGTCCCATTGTCCAATTAGATGGTATTGTTATGGAAACTGTCCAACGGTCTTGGTTGAACATCTGGTTAGATGACCTTGGTTCCCACGCTAGGATCTCTTGCTGCAGCCTGGAACTGGCCTCCCTCTCCCCTGTTATTGTGCCAAGCTGAAAAGCAGCAATGGCTGCAGCCCAGCAAAAACGGCCCTTTGAAGTTTGCAGTTGTAAGCTTTTCAAACCTAGGTACGCATATAGGTCCTCCTTGGCTTAGCAACAGTTCACATAGTGACCTTTACAGCCTCCCCATGGTCATGTGATCAAAATTTGGACGCTTGGCAACCAACTCATATTTATGATGGCCGCAGCGTCATAAATCACAGGATCCTGTTTTGCGACCTTCTGACAAGCAGAATCAATGGGGAAGCCAGACCCACTGAACTGTGTCACTAACTTAATGACTGGAGTGATTCACTGAACTGTGGCTAGAAAGCTTGTAAAATGAGGCCATCTTTATTTACTTATTTACTTACTTATTTATTTATTTGTTTATTTATTTATTATTTATTTATTGGATTTGTATGCCGCCCGTCTCTGAGGTCTCGGGGCGGCTCACAACACATCAAAAACAATATATCAGATACATATATCTAAAAATCCAATTAATATAACTAAATAACTTTAAAAAATCACTAATAAGGTTTAAAATCATTCATTCCATTCACACATCAAAAACATACTACACTAGCCAGAGGGCTAAGGTCTAATGGCCCCAAGTCTGGCGGCATAAATAAGCTTTTACGGAAGGCGAGGAGGGTGGGGACAGTGTGAATCTCCAGGGGGAGCTGATTCCAGAGGGCCGGGGCCCCCACAGAGAAGGCTCTTCCCCTAGGTCCCGCCAAATGACATTGTCTAGTTCAGTGTTTTTCAACCAGTGTGCCGTGGCACACTAGTGTGCCGCGAGACATGGTCAGGTGTGCCGCGAAGCTCAGAGAGAGAAAGAAAACAAGAGAGAGAGAGAGAAAGAAAGAAAGAGAGAGAAAGAGAGAAAGAAAGAGCAAGAGAGAGAGAAAGCAAGCAAGAGAGAGAGAAAGAAAACAAGAGAGAAAGCAAGCAAGAGAAAGAAAGAGAGAGAGAAAGAGAGAAAGAAAGAGCAAGAGAGAGAGAAAGCAAGCAAGAGAGAGAGTAAGAAAACAAGAGAGAAAGCAAGCAAGAGAAAGAAAGAGAGAGAGAAAGAGAACAAGAGAGAAAGAAAGCAAGAGAGAGCAAGAGAGAGAAAGAAAGAGAGGGAGGGAGGGAAGGTGGGAGAGAGAAAGACATAGAGGGAAGTAGGGAGGGAGAGAGAAAGAGAGCAAAAAAGAAGAAGGAAGAGAGAAAGAAAGAGGGATGGAGAGAGAAAAAAGAGGGAGAGAAAGAGGGAGAGAGAAATAAAGCGAAAGGGAGGAAGAGAGAGAATTCTTTTGTCCAAACTTTTTTTAGCCCCCCCCCCCCCATGTGCCCCGTGGTTTTGTAAATGTAAAAAATGTGCCGCGGCTCAAAAAAGGTTGAAAATCACTGGTCTAGTTGATGGGACCTGGAGGAGGCCGACTCTGTGAGACCTAACCAGTCACTGGGTTCCATACAGCAGAAGGTGGCCCCGGAGGTAATCTGGCCCAATGCCATGTAGGCCTTTATAGGTCATAACCAACACTTTGAATTGTGTCTGGAAACTAATTGGCAGCCAATGCAGTCTGCGGAGTGATGGAGAAATATGGTTAAGCCTTGGAAGACCCATAACCGCTCGCGTGGCTGCATTTATGTCTGACAACATAAATTTTGGGCGTTGTGGGGATTGCAGATTGGTAAAAAGTAGGCCTTGTTCTTTGCCTGGAGTTACCAAGGCCTTTGGCCAAATTTATTCTTCAAATAAAACTAGAATGGGGACTTTCTGTCAGCATTCCGATAAATGTCTCTCTGCCTCGAACAGGGGTGTCAAACTCAATTTCCTTGAGGGCCACAACAGAGTTGTGTTTGATCTTGGGGGGTGAAGCGGGGGCCATAGTCAGGATGGCTGTGGCCAGCTTGAGGTCACTTGTTTTAGGGGTGCCTGTGGCCCAAGCGTTCTGCCAGCAGGCTCCCGACTCCATTTTCAGCCACACAGGCCTCCTGCGGGCCTCTCAGAGAAAATGGAAGGGCCCCCCGAGCTCTGTTTTTTTCTGGCAGAGGCACTGCAGGCTGGACCTTGGCTGTTTCCAGGGTTTCCAGATCCTTGCTGTCCAGATCCGGCCTCTGGGTCTTGAGTTTGACACCCTGGCCTAGAGAAAAGCTTTCTGCGACAGGAACTCTTCAACACAGGCCGGCTCAAGAAATGGGACCAATTGGTGCGACCCGATTCATTTGTTGCTCTGCTTCTTTCTACTTCTGCTGTGTCATCCACGCTGTATCAGAGACCAAAGTGGTGTCAAAGCATCCCTGTCAGTGTTGTGTGTACTCCCTTGCAGCGTGAGGAGTTTTCAGATTCGGAGGATGAGTGGGAGATCATAAATCTCCCTGCTCTACCAACAATTAGCAATGTTAGTGAAGACCACGGAGCTAATGACATTGACATGAGATTGAGTGACTCAAATGGGGGAGACCACAGATGGAGGGACGCTTGTTTTCGAAGGTTTCAGAAACGCTGGGAAGAAAGAGGGAGGAGATATTAGAAAGTAATTAATTAATGAATTAGTTCACATCCGGGTGTGAAATGGAAAAGACACTGAATTTGTTCAATCTTGCAAAAAAGAGTGGCTGCATCTGGAACTTGCTCCCAAAGTGTAAGCCATGATGTGTGATTTATTACTTGTTTCTTTATGACTCCTGGCTAGCCCTAATTAGCCATAAATTTTAGAATGACTTGTGGAATGTCTTTCATGTTACTTCCAAGCTTATCTACTTAGTTGCTGAGATAATAATGATGAGGAAAGAAAACTGCGTGCAGAGTTGAAATGTAAAGGAGAAAATAAAGAGGATATGTTTTACAATGAGATGCATTGAGAATTCCAAGTATTATACAAATCAGCCTGAAATTAGAACAGTAAGTAACCAGAATTTCCTCCCCTCTTCAGCTGGGCTCCCTCAACGTGAAATGCCTCTCGACTCCCTGCCACACCTCTGGACACATCTGCTATTTTGTGACCAAGCCAAACAGCTCGGAGCCCCCTGCGGTGTTCACAGGTACTCTCCAGGACCAGAGCTTCCAAACAGATTATTATTGTTATTCTGATATAGTATGTTACATATAATATTTTGTATATAATAAGTTATTTTTATGAGCCAAGGTGGCACAGTGGATACTGCAGGCTACTTCTGCTGACTGCCAGTTGCCTGCAATATGGCAGTTCGAATCTCAGAAATCTCAAGGTTGACTCAGCCTTCCATCCTTCCGAGATGGGTAAAATGAGGACCCAGGTTGTTGGGCTCTGTAAACTGCTTAGAGAGGGCTGTAAAAGCACTGTGAAGCAGCATATAAAGTCTAAGTGCTATCAGCGAATCTGTGCACAGAACAAGCCCATGTTCAAGAAAGTGTCAACTGTACAACCAGCAAAGGAATCAAACATCAAAATAAGCTTTACTTAAAACAGACAATGAAGCTGAAGGCAATCTCAAGACTGTGTTGTCTTGAAGAAATTTCGGATTTGTCAAGGTGAACAGGCCTGGCCTCACTTCTCACTGAACAGAAGTGGG
Source organism: Erythrolamprus reginae (assembly GCF_031021105.1). NCBI lineage: Eukaryota > Metazoa > Chordata > Lepidosauria > Squamata > Dipsadidae > Erythrolamprus > Erythrolamprus reginae. The sequence continues at coordinate 37,178,860 of NC_091958.1, read as the reverse complement.
GTATCTTTTTCTCTTGGAAAGGGTTCTTTCATGTGGGCCTTTCCAGCCACGTTCTCTGCTGAGCCCAAGACTTGGAAGGACAAGCAGCATCAGGTGATCTGAATGAAGAGTTGGATTCCTTTGTTGGGATCTTCCGACCGAAAGTGTCAAATTCCAGTCCATTGTTTCCTGTTGAGGTGTAGTTGTGGTCCATTTCATTTCACTGTGTTAAATTTTCCCATATTTAGGCTTCTCGTGTTCCATGTTTTCACTGTAATTCTGTCTTTGGAGCTTCTGATTCTCCTATCCCATCCTATTCTATTCTGTTCTATTCTCTGTTTTATTCTCTATTCTATTCTTTATTCTATTTTCCAATCCTATCCCTATCCCCTATCCCAAGTCTGTAATCTCTAATCTCTATTTCTATTCAAAAATCAAAATTTGTTTGTTTGTTTGACTTCTATGTCCTGAAAGACTCAGAGCGGCTTATAATAATAATATGAATACAATATACAGGGGATGGACAAAAAAATGGAAACACTTGACTTTTTGGCATCATGTTTGAACATGTTTAAATCAATCAAAACTTGACATATTTTAATGTTTTTTTAAAAAATTCTGTTATTTGGTATGTTTTTATAAACTATCTTTTTTTTTACAGAAATTTAAGGAAATTGGTTATAACCTTCTAGAAATGGCAGACCTCTCAGACTTTCAAAGAGGCCAAATTGTTGGTGCTCAAATGACAGGTGCTAGTGTAACAGAAAGTGCCCGAATGTTTGGCGTTTCAAGAGGTGATGTCTCAAAAGTCATGACTGCTTTTGAAAGAGAAGGGAAAACGTCCTCAGCCAAGCACAGGCCTGGTCAAAAGTCGAAGTTGTCTGAGAGAGACCGTCGGACTCTAAAGCATTGTTAGAGCGGATCGCAAGACTACAGCTCCTAAAATCACTGCAGAGCTCAATAGACACGTACAGAACCCAGTTTCCACAAAAACTGTTCAAAGGGAGCTTCACAAATCTGGATTCCACGGAAGAGCTGCAAGGCGTTTCCATTTCTTTGTCCACCCCATGTAAATAGATACAAAGCAGTAAAAAAAAAAGAAGTCGAATATTTTATCTGAGACTAAAGCCCCATAATAAAAAACCCATTTGTTATTTTAAAAAAGTCGGTCATAATCATATGCATGCACACCATTCATATAGTTTGGCCATGAAAGATGTACAAAATGCATTGTTTGAGAGAGAATATCCACCTGAAGCATCTTCCTATGTTGCCACTGCCCAATTTAGGCACTTGCTTGCTTTACTTGGGCAACTGAATGATTAGTATGTGTTGAATAGGGTTTTTTTTATTTTAATTAGGATTTTAGTAATTGCTCGTTTCTTCTTTGACTTCATTTTATTATTGCCATTGTCATTGCAATTTTATATTGTTGGGAGCCGCCCTGAGTCCTTCGGGATTGGGTGGCATAGAAGTCAAAATAAATAAATAAACCAGGGTGACTGTCCCACCTTGAGCAGGTGATCCTGCTCAGATTAAACATGTGTTCCACATTCATCCCTCCAGGAACAAAACAACACCCACAATATAAAGCAGCTCAGCAGAACTTGAGGATGGTGGTTTATACCGGTCAATAAAATGCATTCGTCTAAAATAAACTAACATCGTAGACTAATCATAAAGGAGCAGATTACAATTTTTCTTTTACGACATATGCAAGAACTAAATAAATGTATAGGTTAGTACTCACTCTAGACAACCGTGCCCACGGTTTGTGTTCTTAGCAGTGTACCAGTTCTTGACTAGCAACGTAGCATCAGTTTCTATTTTCTGAACCTCATCCGTCTTCCAGGTGATACCTTGTTTGTGGCTGGCTGTGGAAAGTTCTTTGAAGGAACGCCAGAAGAAATGTACAGAGCTTTGATTGAGGTCTTGGGGCGCCTCCCTCCTGAAACGGTATTTTTTTTAAAAAAAATTGTATTTTTTTCACGTTCCACGTATATACATGGATACATATACCCAGGGGTGGGCAGCAGGCAGGAGTGGGTGGAACGCAGTTCCACTGGTGGAAATGAAGATGCATGTGCAGCTTCAGTTGACTGGCGGCAGTAATTTCCTGGATTACTGGTCTCAGCTCAGCTCTCCTGGTTTTCCCCTGCTGCTGCTGCTGCGCGCTCCTTGCTTTTTTCCTGTTTCCTCCTTCCTGGCCTCGGATGAGCTTCCCTCTCTCCTGCCTGGCTCCCCTCCAGCCTCACGCGGCCACCTCCCAAGGCCAGGAGAGGCCCGCCAAAGCAGTTGGGGCTGCGGTCTTCCCTTCGCGAAGCCCTCACTCAGTTCACTTGAAAGATGATGATCGTTCAAGCCACTCCCAAGTAGTCACATGGCTGGCAAGCCACTCCTACCCAGTCACATGACCATCAAGCCACACCCACAAAATAAGCCACACTCACAGTGTGGCAGTAAAAACTTTGGCTATATATATATATAATTCTTTTTTTCTGTAGAATCACCCAAATATGGGAGGGAGCACATTGCTTCTTTTTTGCCTCTCGGCCCCTTCAGGGGCCAAATCCAAGGCAGTTAAAATTTTTATAGCTGACAAACTATATTCCATATGTGTAACATATTTTTGCTGATAATGAAAAGGAAGGGAGACTAGTATAGATCTATCCAAGCTTATTTTGCTCTCATCAGCTAGCTATACCCTTACCGTGATATGAACCTGGGGAGTCTGCCTATAAGGCAGTAGCTTTAACCTCTAGACCACAGGTTCTCCTCCTCTCAGCTTGCACCAGAGAAGAGTGAAAATAGAACAAACAAACAAACAAACAAACAAACAAAAAGGTGGCTTGCATTGGCTGCCGATGAGTTTCCAGTCACAATTCAAAGTGTTGGTAATGACCTATAAAGCCCTACATGGCATCGGACCAGAATATCTCCCGGACCGTCTTCTGCTGCACGAATCCCAGCGGCTAATAAGGTCCCACAGTTGGCCTTCTCTGGGTCCCATTGACTAAACAATGTCGTCTGGCGGGCCCCAGGGGAAGAGCCTTCTCTGCGGCGGCCTCAGCCCTCTCGAATCAACTCCCCCCAGAGATCAGAACAGCCCCCACCCTCTTTGCCTTTCGTAAATTGCTTAAGACCCACCTATATCGCCAGGCATGGGGAATTGAGACATCTTCCCCAGGATTATCGAGTTTATGTATGGTATGTTTGTGTTGTATGCTTTTTTTAAATAACGGGCTTTTAGATACTTTCTTTTAATATTAGATTTGTTACATTGTACATTGGTATCTCTGAGTCTGCGGAGAGGGGCAGCATACAAATCTAATAAAATACAAATCTAATAAATTATTATTATTATTATTATTGTTGTTGTTGTTGCTGTTGTGAGCCGCCCCGAGTCTGCGGAGAGGGGCGGCATACAAATCAAATCAAATCAATCAATCAATCAATAAATAAATAAATAAGAATAAAATAAATAAAAAAATAAAAAAATATTATGATAGCCTTTTATTTTATATATCAGATTGGTTTGGATGTATTTGAAAAACCCATTATGCTGAGATTTGAAGAATTAAATGACTTGGAATAATGTAGATAAAATAATGAAGATTTAATATGAGAAGCATTATGAGAGCCTAAAAAAATTATACAAGAGTATTGATCTTTATGGGGCATTTGGTTATGATAGAGGACAAGAAAAATGAATGATGAATAAAATATTAAAGGTGAGGAAGCAATATGGCTTAAAATTAAAAAGCAAGAGAAAGAATAACAATCTTGGTTAATTAAGCAACTAGTGGTCAATTTGGGCCTAATGTTTTTTGGAATTAATTGGTAGAGATCCCAGAAGACAAAATTAGATTTCCCCCCCTTTTTAAAAGGAGTAGTATTTTAGTAAAATATACCTGGAATAAAGTATAATATATAAAGAATTTATGAATGCTTTATTAAAATGTATAACTTTGCATTTCATTGTAATATTGTAGTATTTGTATGTGTATTGATTTGTGTATGGAGTGATGGAGAAAAAATAAAAAAAACGTTTTGCAAAAACAGAAAAGAGTTTTCAACAAGTCCCAAACACAAAGGCCAAATGTATCCCTCCCTGGCTCCATAAGACCTCCCACCCTGTTTTAAGCAATTGAGGCAAATAACATTGTCAAATATGTATGGATTTGTCATTAATTTGCAATTGTTAAAATATTTTGGAAAGCATCTGGTGAGGCTTCTCCTGCAGTTTGGTGCCTTCTAATGTTCTCTTTTTCTGCTTCTTTTGCTGGCTAGAAAGTCTATTGTGGCCACGAATATACCATCAACAATTTAAAGTTTGCCCGGCACGTGGAACCAAATAACGCTGCCATCCAACGAAAGCTATCATGGGCAAAGGTAAGATAGTTTGTACTTTGCTTCCTTGGGGGAAAAATAGGAGTGGTTCCTAAGAAGTTTTGTCTCGCTCTTTTTGTAGGAAAATCCCATTTGAATTTGTCCAATGCATTAATGTAGTGGTTGAGAGTGGTGCGGTTGCCTGGAGGTGGTGCTCTTGCCTCACAATCAGGAGGGCTGTGAGTTTGATCGTAGGTAGAAGCAGATACAGTGGTACCTCTACTTACAAACCTAATTAGGTTCTTAAGTAGGCTTCTCCCTGCCTTTTCCGGCCCTGTTTCCTCCCAGGAGATTCCTAGAGAGGCCCCACGGAGGCTCCTCCCTGCCTTTTCCAGTTACAGTTTCGGAGGCTCGGGTTTGTAAGTGGAAAATGATTCTTGAGAAGAGGCAAAAAAATCTTGAGCACCTGGTTCTTATCTAGAAAAATTCAGATGCATTCTTAGGTAGAGGTACCATTGTAATTCTCTCTCTGGGCACATTGAGAATAGATCTACTATTCATCTGTATAGGTGTTATGGCAATACAATTAGCAAAAATGGATAAAAAGTTTATACCCAGAAGTTGGGAATGCAAAACAGAATTTGGTTCTTATTTTCATCCATGGTGGTGTTGTGAAAAAGCAAAAAGTTATTGGGGGGGAAATGAAAAAAAAAAGGGTAGAAGAAATTTTAGAAAGAAAAATAGAAAAAAACCCGGAGCTCTTTTTACTGGGAATATTACCTGAAAAATTCAGGGGAAAGGCAGATATATTTAATTTTATATATAATAACTGCAGCAAGAATTGTTTTCGTACAATATTGGGGAAAAAAATTATACCAACTGAGGAAGATGTAATAGAGAAAATAATGTGCACGGAAATGGATAAACTAACAATGGAATTAAAGAATAAGGCTGATTCTGAATACTATGAATGTTGGGGCAAGATCTGTTGTCTGTAAAAAAGGGAAATGTAAAAATATATACAGTAGTCAACAATGGAAAGGATAGAAAATTGAGGAGTAAAAGATAGATGTTCAGTGACAAAGGGAAAAGAAAAGATAGATACCAAAGTAAAATCGATGTATAGGAACTTTAAATAATATGTACAAAATAGCTATGTAAGAGAGAGTGAGCACAATAAGAAATGTAAAACAGATTTGCCACGCAAATGTCCAATGTTTTTAAATGTTATTTGTGGTTTGTATATATGTGTATGAATAAAAATGTATATTTAATTCTTTTTTTAAATATAACTCTGTAATTGGCAACTGGGAAGGACATCTGGTCAGTAAACTATCATCTCCCTTAAGTTGCCCAGACTCCACCCTGCAAGGGATTATGGGGTTATTAAAAGATGATGAAGATGATGGTGGTGGTTAATGTAACAGTTGACCATTGCAGCCCTCTGACCCTCCTTCCTACCAATTGTTCTGATCCAGCTAAGCTGCTCCAAAAGCTATCTTTCCAAGGCTTGGATTATCAAATAACAAGTCTTTATTTCTCTTCCACACTGGAAAATCAATCATCAAGGTTACAATACATTATGCTAAGCACAGTCCGATCACAGGCTGGATTTTCCGAAGCTATAATTCCTCTCTAATGAGCTTCTGGCATCTCCTTATCTCTGGGCCAGGTTAAAGCTAATTTCACACAGTTTTATCATAAAATATCAAAAGCTTACTGCACCGGGGCAATGACAGACGTCCATCTTTTTTAGGCAGTTTGCACAAGAGCACCCTTCTCTACAGGCATATTCAGGATGTGACGTCTCACCTAATTTACACATTCTAAATTAGCAGATTCAAAACTTTTTCCCAAATGTCTCCCCCTTTCTTTTCTCTAATCTTCTAAATATTGCGTCCAACCATGGACTGTCCTCTATTTTTTCCCCCTCTCCCCCACCCCCCATTCTCTGAAGAAGCACTGCTTTCCATGCTAACGTCTAACTGATTTTCAGGTAAGCTCTCATCTCCAGTGCTCTCTCCCACTTCTCTTAAATCACAGTACATTAAATCTTGTATCTCTTCCTCCTCCTCTGATTCTGACATTTCCGGAGGCTCACAGGGAACGCTCACAACGCCAATGGTTTTCCGTGATTTCTTTAAGGCCCTGGCAGAAACAGCTGGTTCTCCTGTTGGGAAGAGAAAAAAATGCTTATGCCCCAAAGTGTTACAGCAGGTTATCTCTGATGCAGTTGTGCTATAGGGGCGTCCTGCAAGGATCCTTCTTTTCTCAAGCTCTTCCCTTTTTTTTTAGGCCAAATACGATGGAGGGGAGGCCACCATCCCATCCACCATCGGGGAAGAATTCACCTACAACCCGTTCATGAGAGTGAGGTAATTTCCCCGTGCTGGGTTCCTACCGATATGGATGAGGACGGGTTCCTACCAGTAGTAAAAATGGAGCTGCACACGCAGCTTTGAGTTGTTGGCATGTATGTGTGCGCATCCCAGCGAAATTTTGCTTCTGTACATGCGCAGGAAGGAAAATCTCACGAGGGGAAAATCTCGCACGGGAAGAGGGGATATAAGTTTTATTTGTAGTTTTCCCCTTCTTCCTAATCATCCGTCCCCCTCTTCCCACTTTTTCCAGCATTAATGGTTTTCTTGAAGTTACTCTATAATATTGTTTCTCAACCTCAGCAACTTTTAAATGCTGAGGTTCTGTGGCATCGATAAAGATAAAGAGAGATAAAGATAAAGAGAGGCCCCATGGAGACTTCTCCCCGCCTTTTCCAGCCCTGTTTCCTCCCAGGAGATTCCTAGAGAGGCCTCACGGAGGCTTCTCCCTGCCTTTTCCAGCCCTGTTTCCTCCCAGGAGATTCCTAGAGAGGCCTCACGGAGGCTTCTCCCTGCCTTTTCCGGCCCCGTTTCCTCCCAGGAGATTCCTAGAGAGGCCTCACGGAGGCTTCTCCCCGCCTTTTCTGGTCGTGTGTCCTCCCAGGAGATTCCTAGAAAGGCCCCATAGAGGCTTCTCCCTGCCTTTTCCGGTTACAGTTTCGGAGGCTCGGGTTTGTAAGTGGAAAATGGTTCTTGAGAAGAGGTCAAAACAATCTTGGAACACCCGGTTCTTATTTAGAAAAGTTTGTAAGTAGAGGCATTCGTAGGTAGAGGTACCACTCTACTGACTGCTACCCTAATGAGTCTTTTTCTTTCTGGGCAGAGAAGCAACAGTGCAGCATCATGTTCGGGAAACGGATCCTGTTCGGACCATGGGAGCCATACGCAAAGAGAAAGACAGCTTTAAAGTGCCGAAAGATTAAACGAACCGGATCTCCTGCTGCTTTTCTTCTTTTTTTTCGCCCCGTTATTCAATTCAGGAAATTGGTGTTTTCATTGTTCTGTTTTATTGAGTTCATTCATATTATGGGATTTGGAGGGGAGGGGGGGGGAGGGAAAAAAAGTCACCAAAGCACTTTGCTGTTTTTTAAAAAATTATTCTTGTGCCCTTGATCATTATTATTATTATTATTTTTAGCGTGATGCACAAAAGTGGTATGGGTGTGTCTTCAGGGAGCAGAGGGTGAATGGATTTTTGTCATTGGTGTCCACTGTGGACAACGCTTATTTGACGCATAGGCTTTCTGGGAAGGTGACTTTGAACCCTCTTCCATCTTTTTCAGTCGAAATGCACATTTGAAAAGCTTTGTGATTTCCCTAAAAAGGTCAAGACGAACCTTTCTAACCTGCTATTCCAAATGCTCCTTCCATCTAAACATTTCTAATCTGCATGTGCTCTTTGCATGTGAGCACGCCATTCCCCTGAGTGCAACATGCCCGTCTCTCAGGGAAACTAAGCAGCCGGACTGTAAAACCCACAGACGAGTGAGGTTGCAGGAACAAAGGTAAATAGAGGCATTTGTATATCTTTAATTAGGGAAACGGGGATTGTTTTAACAGCACAGCACTTTAAAAAGGAAAAAAAAAATTCTTAAAATCTATTTTAACCGGTCATGGCTTCAACCAGAATTGATTGGCAACTTCATTAAAATATTCTCAGCACTCTGGAAACAAACTCTGAATTTTCAGAGATCGTTTGCAAGCTAGGGAAGAAGTAATGACAGTAGAAAACAGCATGTTTTTCCTTTCTTTTTGCTTTATTTAAGCTGCCATGGCAGAGTTGCACTTGCAAAGCCTTGCACCTCCTCCTTAAGCTTGAATTTGTCATTCCCCATTGGTTCAGCTATTGTACATGTAAATAAATATTATATCTAATAAATATTACTTTAAGAGATTAAGATGTTTGAAAAATCATCATTACCAAAGGAAACATAAGTCTGTCCGTGTCGAATTCTCAGGATACCTTGTTAAAAATGTCATTTCCTCTCCACTGAAAGTTACAAAGCGCCTTACTTTGAGTTTGCATTGGCTGTGGACAAAAAAGGTGATTTGATTCTTTTCCTCCAGCTTCCTCCAAACTTCCAAGATGTTTTACAGGTGGAATGGATCTTTTTTCCTGAACTTTTTCTAACCCTTCCTGAAATTACCGGAGTGACTTGTGCATAATAATGACAAAAGAGCATTTATTTTTGTGGTGGTCCACATCTGGCTCAGCTGGCCACAGATTTCGAGGACCAGGAGATGGAGGAATACTGACATCACATATAAATGTATAAGAACCTTAAATATATTGTAGTAGGTTGTTATATATTTAGGAAAGGTACGAGAAGAAGAAAAAGAAAAAAGAGAAAAGGAAAAGAAAAGCAAATTCGTATCTATAAACGTATAAGAAGTTGTGCTTGTTGTCAACCAATGTATTGACTATGTTGATCTATAGCTTCTAGGTTCATTACTATCAGGGTTCTTGATGTTTGTACAGTTTTCAACTTTAATTTGGATTAATTCTGGGCATTTTTCTTTCACGTACCAGGCTTCAGGAAGGCCTGTGCGCATGCGTGGGGGGGCAGTACAACCAATACAATAACATGATCAAATTTGGACCGCTACAAAACAAGAGGGTGGATGAGCTTTGTCATTTGTTTCTTTAATAATTGACAATCAAAGATGTTTTCAGTGAGAGTCAAGCACTCCAGGCAGGCAGGGATGCTTTCTCCGAACTGGGATGTGATGCACTGACCCAGATATGAAGTTCCAGAGGTCAGGCCGGTCACTTCCCACAGTGATAGCAGCATCTTTTAACAGAAAGCAAAGGACTAAACGATGGAAACAACAACAGAATAGCAAGAGTTGGAAAGGACCCTCGGAGGTTAGAATAGGAATAGAAAGAAAAGAGACTAGAGACTAGAATAGAATTAGAAGAGAAAAAAGAGAAAGAATAGAAAATAGAATAGAAAATAGAATAGAGACTAGAATAGAATTAGAAGAAAAATAGACTAGAAAATTATAGAATAACGAATAGAATAGAAAATATACTAGAATAAACTAGAGACTAGAATAGAATTAAAAGAAGAGAAAGAAAAGAAAATAGAATTGAATAGAAAATAGAATAGACTAGACTAGAATTAGGAGAAAAGAAATAGAATAGAAAATAGAATAAAAATAGAATAGAATAAAATAGAGACTAGAATTAGAGAAGAGAAAGAATAGAAAATAGAATAGACTAGAATAAAATAGAGACTAGAATTAGAAAAGAGAAGAGAAAGCCCCAACAGTTTTTTTTATTTTATCGCTGGCTAGAGAAAAGGCCAAACCATCACAGCATACGAAACTAATAAATGCCAAAAGAAATTACCTGGTGAAAATGTTTAATGGAAATTTGGAAAATTTAGATATTTATGTTAATTATGCTCTTTCTTTCAATTAATTACTACTTAAGTAGGTAATAGGAAATGTACATAGTACCTTATACAGACTTGCCTTTCACGCGTCCATTTTTTAATATGTTTGTTTGAATTGTTTGTTTTGTGTATATATGTATGTAAATAAAATTTATCAATTTTTTTTTTAAAAAAGAGAAAGAATAAAACAGAAAATCGAATAAAATAGATTAGAATAGAATTAGAAGAAAGAATAGAGAAGAAAATCGAATAGAGGAATAGAATACAGAACATAATAGAATAACTAGATTGGAAAACTCGCTCAAGCACAAAACTACTTCGCAAGCTTTCCAGTTTGTCGTCCCCGCCCGCGGCGTCCTCCCTGCCGTTTCTGCCGCGAACAGGCGTTCTGCGCATGCCCCGAAGCAAGAGGTAGGGCGGGGCGGCAGCGGCGGTTCCGCCTCGCCTCCCGGAAAAAGGGATTTTTCGTTGGCTGCGGCGGCTCGCCAGGCAAGGGGGGCGGGGCTCCGCTAAAGGGCCGCGGGGAGGCGGAATGGGGAGGGCGGGGCAGTTTGGCCTCCCAAGATGGCTGCGATTGAGACTGAATCTGGTACCTGGCCCTGTAGCTTCCTCTAGGCTAGAGCGGTGCTCGGCCCCTTTAAGAAAGGCGGACTTCAACTCCCAGAATGCCCCGGCCTGTTGCCCCGGCTGAGGAATTCTGGGAGTTGAAGTCTGCCCATGACTGTGATTGAGAAACAATGAACTGGGTGACGGTGGGCCGGAATCGAGAGGGTGTGAACTCTCAGAGCCCCGATTTCAGCTTCTGTTGGGGGAAAAAAGTCATCCCCCCTCCTTCCTCGTTTCCTCCTGCCAAAGGTCCTGGAGGAGCCCTCCGGCAGCCTTCCCCAGCTCGAATCCATTCAGTTCAGCTGAAATAGAATAGAATACAACAGAATAGAATAGAATAGAATCCTTTATTGGCCAAGTGTGATTGGACACGCAAGGGATTTGTCTTTGGTGCAGATGCTCTCAGTGTACATAAAAGAAAAAGATACATTTGTCAAGAAATAGAATAGAATAGAATCCTTTATTGGCCAAGTGTGATTGGACACACAAGGGATTTGTCTTTGGTGCAGATGCTCTCAGTGTACATAAAAGAAAAGATACATTTGTCAAGAATAAGATAGGATAGAATAGAATAGAATAGAATTCTTTATTGGCCAAGTGTGATTGGACACACAAGGGATTTATCTTTGGTGCAGATGCTCTCAGTGTACATAAAAGAAAAAGATACATTTGTCAAGAAATAGAATAGAGTTCTTTATTGGCCAAGTGTGATTGGACACACAAGGAATGTGTCTTTGGTGCAGGTGCTCGCAGTGTACATAATGCATTTGTCAAGAATCATGAGGTGCAACACTTAATGGTTGTATAGGGGTCAAATAAGCAATGAAAAAACGATATTAATAGAAATCTTAGGATACAAGCAACATGTTACAGTCATACACTCCTAAGTGGGAGGAAATGGGTGATGGGAATGATGAGGAAAAACTAGTAGAAATAGAAGTGCAGACTTAGTAAAAAGTTTGACAGTGTTGAGGGAATTATTGGTTTAACAGAGTGACGACGTCCGGGAAAAACTGTTCTTGTGTCTAGTTGTCTTGGTGTGCAGTGCTCTGTAGCGACATTTTGAGGGTAGGAGTTGAAACAATTAGTGTCCAGGATGCGAGGGGTCCGTAAATATTTTCACAGCAATTGAGGCCATTGAGGCAGTATCCAGGTCCTCAATGGAAGGTAGGTTGGCAGCAATTGTTTTTTCTGCAGTTCTGATTCTCCTCTGAAGTCTGTGTTGGTCTTGTTGTGTTGCAGAACCAAAGCAGACAGTTATGGAAGGGACCTTAGAGGTAATCTAGTGCAGCCCCCTGCTTGAGCAGGACACCCTATACAATCTCAGATAAACGATGGTCCAGTCTCTTCTTAAAAACCTCCACTGATGAAGCTCCCATGATTTCTGAAGGCCAGCTGTTCCACTAGTTAATTGTTCTGACTGTTAGGAAGTTTCTCCTTAATTCCAGCTTGATTCTCTCTGACTGGTTTCCATCCATTGCTTTTTGGTCTTGCCTTCTGGTCGTCGTCCCCCCCTTTGTGGCAACCTCTCAAATACTGCAATGTTTCCCTTAGTCCTTCTTTTCTCTAGACTGGCCAGACCCAATTCCTGCAATCGTTCTTCATATGTTTTAATCTCCAGGCCTTTAATCATTTTAAGCAAGACATCACAATCCAGAAACAGACAAAACTGGTGCACAACACATGAGGTCACCCTTAGTCCTTCTTTTTTGTAGACTAGGGTCAGGGCTAGGCAGAGTTGGCTCCTCTATGACGTGTGGACTTCAACTCCCAGAATTCCTGAGCTGGTATGATTGGCTCAGGAATTCTGGGAGTTGAAGTCCACAAGTCATAGAAGAGTCAACTTTGCATACCCCTGTGCTAGGCAAACCCAATTCCTGCAAATGTCCTTCATATGTTTTAACCTCCAGCCTTCTGTTCATATTTGTTGCTGTTTTCTGCACTCTTTCCGGAGTCCCAACATTGCTTTATAATATGGTGAACAAAACTGGATGAAGTACAGTGGTACAGCCTACGAATGCCTATACTTACGAACTTTTCTAGATAAGAACCGTGTGTTCAAGATTTTTTTGCCTCTTCTCAAGAACCAGTCTACGGAGAGGGGCGGCATACAAATCAAATCAAATCAAATCAATCAATCAATAAATAAATAAATTTACCAACCTGAGCCTCCAAAACTGTAACCGGAAAAGGCAGGAAGAAGCCTCCGTGGGGCCTCTCTAGGAATCTCCTGGGAGGAAACAAGGCTGGAAAAGGCAGGAAGAAGCCTCCATGGGGCCTCTCTAGGATTATCCTGGGAGGAAACAGGGCTGGAAAAGACAGGGAGAAGCCTCTGTGGGGGCCTCTCTAGGAATCTCCTGGGAGGAAACAGGGCCTCCACCCTCCCTGTGGTTTCCCCAATCACACGCCTTATTTGCTTTTCCATTGATTCCTATGGGAAAAATTGGTTCCTCTTACAAAATTTTCTACTTAAGAACCTGGTTACGGAACAAATTAAGTTTGTACGTAAAGGTTTCACTACTTACTAAGGTTTCATCTGAAATCCCTCCTAGTTCAAGACAAAATTATTCCACTGGTTAATTGTCCTCACTGCTAGGAAGTTTCTTCTTAATTATTATTATTATTATTTATTAGATTTGTATGCTGCCCCTCTCTGTGGGTTGCTTCTCTCTCCTTGATTAATTTCCACCCATTGCTCCTTGTCCTGCCTACCAGTATGCAAGATAATTAAAATAGAAGAGATGGTTTGGGATTGCTTTTAATTAATGTGCTTTTTCCTTTGAGCAGTTTTGCTTCCATGAGCCTCGAATCCCTGGAGCATGAAGGTCAAAGTGATTTCCATTTTGGAAGATAATTACATGTACCTGATCATTGAAGAAACCACTCGAGAGGCCATTGCAGTGGATGCTGCTGTTTCCAAGCAGGTAAATTGGGATCGCCAAGAGGCTTGGAAGAATTGATAAAATAGGGACAAGTGGTATAGGTTAGTTTCCTTTGGAGCAGCTTTCAAAACCCAATAGGGCCATAATGGTGAACCTGTGGCATGTGTGCCAAAGGTGGCATGCAGAGCCCTCTCTGTGGGCATGCGCTAGCTGCTTATTCTGGTTTCTAGTACACACATGTGCACCTGCCAGCTGGACTTCACAGGTGCTGGAAGGCTAGAAAACAGCCTGAAAATGGCCCAAAATACAGCCAAAAAACCCCAAGCATGTGTGCGCCAGGCAGCTGGTCTTTAGATTTCCGGTGCTCTGGCGTGTGCAAGTGTATTCACGCATGTTCTGGTTTTGGTATTGGTGCCCAAAAGGTTCACCATCATCTCTGCCTTAGGGCATCAAGGTTGACTCATCCTTCCACCCTTCCGAGGTGGGTAAAATGAGGAGCCGGATTGTTGGGGGCAAGAGGCTGATTCTGTAAATGGCTTAGAGAGGGCTGTCAAAGCACTATGAAGCAGTACAGTAGTACCTCTACTTATGAACTTAATTCGTTCCGTGACCAGGTTCTTAAGTAGAAAAGTTTGTAAGAAGAAGCAATTTTTACCATAGGAATCAATAAAAGCAAATAATGCATGCAATGGGGGAAATCACAGGGAGGGTGGAGGCCCTCCCAGGAGTTTCCTAGAGAGACCCCACAGACAGGGCCACCGATAGACGGGTACTACTGGGAGCGCCGTACCGGGCCCCGGGCAAATTGGGGCCCGCAGTCAGCGGCTCCTTGCACATGCCCAGTCTGTACCCTCCCTCTTTTGCCGGCTGCCTGCCTTTACCAGCAGCAGAGAGAGAAAGAGAGAGGTAGAGAAGGGCTTACAAGGGGGGCGGCGAAAGGAGGGTAATTATAATTATATTTTATTTTTAAGCGGGAAAGCGCCAAACCGAGACAAACGCGCGCCAGCCCTCGCCACGTGCGCGCCGTGGTGAGGCGACTGAGGAGATTTCCGCCGTCTGGGGGGGAAAGGCGCGGGCCCGACGTGAGGAAACTCGAGGGAATTTTTTTAAAAAGGACTTTAATCATAGACGGTGGACGAGCCTGGAGGGATGTGGTGGCTCGCCGGGATGTGCTTGTGGGTCGGCAGGGCTCTGGCATGGACGCCCGGGCAGCCGCGCAACCTCTACCGCCCCTTCAACTTGAGCTCCCTAGCGGCGCTCTCGGCTCCATTCAAGACGGGCGCCGCCGGGACGTCGTTGGCGGTGTCTCCCGCTGCAGCGGCGGGCAACCGAGTGGAGAAACTCGGGCATGCTTTCAAGCGGTAGGTGAGGCAGTTGCGAGAGAAGAGCGACCGCTTGGAGCTGGTCTTCCTGGTGGACGAGTTGTCAAGTGTGGGCCAGGCGAACTTCCTCAGCGAGCTGCTTCGTCAAGAAGCTGCTCTCCGACTTCCCGGTGGTGGCCACGGCGCTGTGGCCATGCGGGACCGCTTATCCAGGCAGGCGTGGACCAGCAAGCCGCCTTCCGCTCTCTCTCTTTCTCTCTCTGTTGCTGGCGTGGTGTATGAGAGAGAAAGAGAGAGAGCGGAAGGCGGCTTGCTGGTCCACGCCCGCCTGGATAAGCGGTCCCGCATGGCCCCAGCGCCGTGGCCACCACCGGGAAGTCGGAGAGCAGCTTCTTGACGAAGCAGCTCGCTGAGGAAGTTCGCCTGGCCCACTGGCAGCCCGTCTTCGTGGGCGGGCGGGCGGAGGGGCGAAGTGTTCAGCAAGCTCTTCGTCGCCCTCCGCTCTCTCTCTTTCTCTCTCTGTTGCTGGCGTGGTGTATGAGAGAGAAAGAGAGAGAGCGGAGGGCGACGAAGAGCTCGCTGAACACTTCGCCCCTCCGCCCGCCCGCCCACGAAGACGGGCTGCCAGTGGACTTCAGCAAACTTTCCGCCGTCTGACGTTGGGCTGCGCCAACCTTCTTCGCGCCCCTCTGCGAAGGAGGCGGACCTGCTTTGCTTGTCATCCGGCTTCACCTTGGCCTCCACCCATTTGTCTAGCTCGCTTCCAGCGCGTTTCTCTCGCTCCCTCTTTGGGGCGAGGCGTTTCCATCTTTTCCTCAAAACTCCCCCCCTTCCCCATCTTCACACACACACACATGGCCCCACACCGCCTCCACCACCCGGTAACGCGCCCGATCTCTACCTCTCTCTTTCTCTCTCTGCTGCTGGTGTGGTGCATGAGAGAGAAAGAGAGAGAGAGAAAAAATAAGGGAGAGAGAAAGAGAGAGAGAGGAAGAGGAGAGATAGAAAGGGGGAGAGAGAAAGATGGAGAGATAGAGAAGGAGAGAGAGACAGAGAGAGATACAAAGAGAGTGAGTGAGAGAAGGAGAGATAAGAGAGAGAGAAAGAGAGGGGCAGAGAGAAAGAAAGAGGGGCAGAGAGAAAGAAAGAGAAGAACAGAGAGAAAGAAAGAGAGGGACACAAAGGGAGAGAGAAAGAGGGAGAGCTAGAGAGTGAGGGAGAGAAAGAGAAGAGAGAGAGAGAGAAAGAGAGAGGGGGGGAGAGAAAGGGAAAGATAGAGAGGGAGAGAGAGAGAAAGGAAGAAGAGAGATAGAAAGGGAGAGAGAGAGAGAAAGGAGGAGACAGAGAGAGGGAGAGAAAAAGAGGGAGAGATAGAAAGAGAGTGAGTGAGAAAAAGAGAGAAGAGAGAGAAAGAAAGAAAGAGAGGACAGAGAGAAAGAAAGAGAGAGAGAGAATTAGAAAGACAGAAGGACAGA
Source organism: Erythrolamprus reginae (assembly GCF_031021105.1). NCBI lineage: Eukaryota > Metazoa > Chordata > Lepidosauria > Squamata > Dipsadidae > Erythrolamprus > Erythrolamprus reginae. The sequence goes on along the minus strand of NC_091958.1, from coordinate 37,162,491 downwards.
GAGAAAGGGAGAGAGAGAGAAAGAGGAAGAATAAATATTAAATATTGTATTTGTTCCCATTTTGTTTTTTACTTTAAATAAGGTATGTGCAATGTGCATAGGGATTTGTTCACACGTTTTTTTAATAGTCCGGCCCTCCAACAGTCTGAGGGACAGTGAACTGGCCCCCTGTGTAAAAAGTTTGGGGACCCCTGATCTACACTGTTCAAAAAAATAAAGGAAACACTTAAACAACACAATATAACTCCAAGTAAATCAAACTTCTGTGAAATCAAACTGTCCACCTAGGAAGCAACGCTGATTGAAAACTTGGAGTTTATATTGTGTTGTTTAAGTGTTCCTTTCACTTTTTTTTGAGCAGTGTACTTTGAAATTAACTTGGATACCACGGGCTCGTTCAGACCTGCGTTCACCGATGGGCGTAAAAACTAGATCGAAAAGGATATTGAGATGTGAAGCAATATGAAATTGTATTTGGGTTTTTTTTTAACAGCTCCTATTTTAATACCACTGATAACTACACAACCCCCTGGATAATTAGAATAGAATAACAGTGGGAACGCACCTTGGAGGTCTTCTAGTCTAACCCCCTGCTTAGACAGGAATCCTACACTACTTCAGACAGATGATTTTTTTTAAAGAAAGTAGTTATTATGTAAACATTAAAAAAATAAGATAGTACATAATCTATCATTTTACAATATATTTATTTGTTTGTTTAAATGTTGTATTTGCATTTTATAAGACAAGCAACAAAACAACACAACATAACAAACACTACCTCCGTCCCTTTTGAACTGTTATCCTCACAGTTCCTTCTTTATATAGTTATACGGCCTGTAACATCAGCGGTTATTATATGATTATTCTATAGTTCCAGTAAAACTAAGGTCAAGTTGTTGCTATCATAATCTTATGAATAAAGTTAATTCTGGGAACATCGGGTTTTATTTACAGCTATTTTCAGATGATTATCTAACATCTTCTTAAAAACTTTTTAAAAAGTAGTTTTAAAATGGCGGGGGGGGGGGGCCCAGACACTTAGGCTGTATGGGGCCCCAAAATTCCTGATGGCGGCCCTGCCCACAGAGGCTTATCCGCACCTTTTCCAGTCCTGTTTCTTCCCAGGAGTTTCCTAGAGAGACCCCACAAAGGCTTCTCCTCACCTTTTCCAGTCCTGTTTCCTCCCAGGAGATTCCTAGAAAGGCCCCACAGAGGCTTTTCTGGCCCTGTTTCCTCCCAGGAGTTTCCTAAAGAGGCCCCACAGAGACTTCTCCCTGCCTTTTCTGGTTACAGTTTCGAAGGCTGTAAGTGGAAAATGGTTCTTGAGAAGAGGCAAAAAAATCTTGAACACCTGGTTCTTATCTGGAAAAGTTCGTAAGTAGAGGCATTCTTAAGTAGAAGTACCACTGTATATAAGTCTAAAATGCTATTGCTATTTGGCTTGGTTTTGAAAAGGTTGCCAGGCCATTGTAACTTTGAACAGTCACTAAATGAACAATTGCAAGTCGAAGACTATCTGTACTGCATTGTAACAATGGTGCCACCCTGGCTCCTAAATAACAAATTTCACTGTGCTTCTTGTGGGTGTTTTTCTCCCCCTTTCCCTTAGCTCCTAGAGATCATCCAAAGAGAAGACCTTATTCTAAAAGCCATTCTGACTACCCATCACCATTGGTAAGTAAGTAAGCCTTACCAAGTAACCGATCAAGGAGAGATTCAACTTGGAAATAAGGAGGAATTTTCTGACAGTGAAAACAATCTACCAATGGAACAGAAATTGCAATTCAGAAAGAGTGGGGTCTTCATCACTGGAGGCTTTCAGGAAGACACTGGACATCTGTAAGAAATGGTGTAGGGCAGTGATGGCGAACCTTTTTTTCCTCGGGTGCCGAAAGTGTGTATGCATGAGTGCCCACACCCATAATTCAATGAATGAGGACAGTGAAAATGGTCTCCACTACCCCCTCCCCCCGGAGGCCCTCTGGAGACCTGGAACAGCCCATTTCCAAACTCTGGTGGGCCCAATTGGCCCATTTTTTGCCTTCCCCAGGCCCCAGGGGCAAAAATGCCCTCCTCATTAACCCCTGGAGACTCTCCAGAAGCCCAAAATGCCCTGCCAGAGCCTCCGGGCAAACTGAAAATCAACTGGCTGCACTGCACGCACATGCCCATTGGAGCTGAGCTAGGGCAATGTCTTGCGTGCTAACAGACATGGCTCCATATGCCACCTGTGGCACCCGTGCTATAGGTTTGCCATCACTAGTGTAGGGTCTCCTGCATGGACATGGGGTTGGACTAGATGACCTATAAATTCCCTTCCAACTCTGTTAATCTCTTAATCTGGCTTGGCTCTCACACTGGTTTCTTTGAGAGAAGAGAACAGCCTTTTCTCCGTCTTCAGTTTCAATTTGTGAGGCATCAACAAAACAACCACAGCCTCCAGGGGGAGAGCACATTCCTTGAGGATATATTTTTTTCCACAGAATAGAATAGAACTGGAAGGGACCTTGGAGGTCTTCTAGTCCACCCCCTTGCTCAAACAGGAGACCCTGTACCAATCCAGACAAAGGGCTTGTTAGTACATGGTACATAACCTACTTTGGGGTTGCCATCTTTGCTATGTGCGGTTTATAATCTATTGTTAATGTTGCTGTATATTTGTAAATAATAATATTGTTAATATTAAGTCTGAGTCTTTAACTGGCTAGCCCACAACTCTACAACAACTCTGTTGATTGTATGTCAAAGCTGCACCGAGACATACTAACAGGGTTGTCTAATCTCTTCTTAAAATCATCCAGTGATGAAGCATCCACGATTTCCAGGGGCAAGCAGTTCCACTGATTCATTGTCTCACTGTTAGATCATTTCTCATTAATTCCAGGTTGCTTGCTTCTCTCTTTGATCATTTTCCATCCATTTTTTTTGTCTGGCTTTCTGGTGCTTTGGAGAATAATTCGACCCTGTCTTCTTTGTGGGAGCCTCTCAAATACTACTGGAATACTGCTATCAGGTCACCATCAATTCTTATTTTCTCTATAGAAAAATCCAGATCCTGCAGCAGGTCTTCCTATTTTTTAGTCTCCAGGTCTTTCATCATCTTGGTTGCTCTTCTTTGCCTTTTTTCCAAAGTCTCAACATCATTTTTGTAGTCTGGTGACCAAAATTGGTTGCAGTATTCCAGGTATAAGGCAGTACTTTATAAAGTGGTACTAATACTTCACATGATTTTGATTCTATGCCTCTGTTTATACAACCCAGGATTGTATTAGCCCTTTTTGGCGGCTGCCCCATTCTGCTGGCTGATATTCAAGGGATCATTCCTCAAGCACTCCAAGGTCCCTCTCACAGTTACTGTTTTTGAGCTAGGTCTCGCCTAATCTGTACTTATGCCTGTGATTTTTTCCTGCTTAAATGTAACGTTTTGCTTTTCTCCACATTAAAATTCATTGTGTAGGGTAGGGCCCATTCTGGAGAAATTACTGAAAGTTTTTTTTTATTCTTTAAAATTGTGGAGGGGAGGCTGAAAATCAAAGAACATCTCAGCCTGCAAATGAGGTGTGAAAATTTTGGAAAAAAAACACTGTACCATAGAAAAGTTTTGCTTTCTTTTTGATAGTCTCTTCTATCTCCTGCAAACTGGAGATGAGAGTGTTCAGAGACTCCAAATTGTCCAGAATGCAGACGCACCGAGTTATCATGGGTGTACCTCGGTACATTCATATAACACCTATACTCCGCCAGCTGCACTGGCTTCCTATTAGTCTCCGGGCACAATTCAAGGTCTTGGATATCACCTATAAAGCCCTATATGGCTCAGGGCCAGACTATCTACGGGACCATCTCCTACCGCATACCTCCCTGTGACCGATTAGAGCCCACAGGATTGGCCTTCTCCAGGTCCCATCGACTAAGCAGTGCTGGTTGGTGGGCTTACGGGGAGGGCCTTCTATGTGGTGGCCCCAGCTCTTTGGAACCAGCTACCCCTCCCCGAGGTCTGTATAATCCACACACTACTGGGTTTCCAAAAGGCCTTGAAAACTTGGCTCTACTGGCAGGCCTGGGGCCTGGGAGAACTGACATCTCTTTATTCTGGCCTGGACAGGAATTGATTGGGATGTTTGATGGTATGAATGTAGAGGTTAGATTTAAGGGTTTTCTTATTACAGTGGTACCTCTACCTAAGAACGCCTCTACTTTTGAACTTTTCTAGATAAGAACCGGGTGTTCAAGATTTGTTTGCCTTTTCTCAAGAACTATTTTCCACTTACAACCCCGAGCCTCTGAAACTGTAACCAGAAAAGGCAGGGAGAAGCCTCTGTGGGGCCTCTCTAGCTATCTCCTGGGAGGAAACAGGGCCGGAAAAGGCAGGGAGAAGCCTCCGCGGGGCCTCTCTGGGAATCTCCTGGGAGGAAACAGGGCCAGAAAAGGCGGGGGAAGCCTTTGTGAGGCCTCTCTAGTAATCTCCTGGGAGGAAACATGGCCTCGACCGTCCCTGTGGTTTCCCCAATCGCACACATTATTTGCTTTTGCTTTGATTCCTATGGGAAAAATTGCTTCTTCTTACAAACTTTTCACAGAACGAATTACGTTCGTAAGTAGAGGTACCACTGTATTATGAAATATTTTAAATGATTATTTATATTGTTTTATTATTTTACAGCTGTAAGCCACCTTGAGTCCTCAGGGAGTGGGTGGCATACAAATTCAGATTAAATATAGAAATAAATAAAACCTTCCCTCTCCCTCCTCTTTTGCCAAGGGATCACTCAAGAGACAATGAAGAATTAGCCAAACTTTATCCTGGCCTGGAGGTATATGGTGGGGATGAACGGGTGAAAGCTCTGACACACCGAGTGACACATGAGGAGGAATTAAAGGTAAGCATGGAATGGGTCACACACCCTTTTTCAATATTATTGTGGTATCCTCACCATCAGGAGGTCTGTGAGTTTGATCCTAAGTAGAGGCAGATATTTCTCTCTCTCTGGGCAGAATGAGAATATATCTGTTGAAAACTAACTCCACATTGGCGACAGGAAATGCACCCAGGCAGTAAATACCGTGCTCCAGTCAGTTGCCCAGACTCCATCTGGCAAGGGATTATGGCCGGGGTAGGCAACATTGGCTCTTCTATGACTTGTGGACTTCAGCTCCCAGAATTCCTGAGCCGATCATGTTAACTCAGGAATTCTGGGAGTTGAAGTCCACGTGTCATAGAGGAGCCAAGACTGCCTACCCCTAATTATGGGGTCATTAATAGAAGAGGATGATAGTATGGCTTAGTTACAGCCAGGGAATGTCTAATATGCAGTGCGGGTTCCAGACAGATGAGTTGTATTCAAGAATTGGTCCAGCAGATGTTTTGAATGCTCTGGTTGGCAGTTTAATATTGCCAGAGAAAAAGCTACGCAAGATTTAGGTTAACAACCTCCTAATGCCTTTTTGGCAATTTGGTTACAGTGGATTAATTTGCAACCTCCTGGCCTGCCCTTTGTGACAGCCATAGTTCCCCCTAAGCTGAGCAGTGAGCAATCGCTCACTTAAAAATCATCATCAACTCAGAGTTTTTCAAATCTGCCCAGAAGCTGAGAGGGAAAGAGTGAGAGGGAAGGAGAGAGAGAGGAAGAGCGGAAGAGAGAGAAACAGATAGAAAAAAGAGAGGAAGGAAAAGAGAAAGAAAAAGAATGGGAGTAAGGAAGAGAGAAAGAAAATCAAAATCTAGTTTGAAACTAGCTCAACTATTTAAGTGGCATTTTGATATTGATAGAGTTGCCCTATTATGAGCTCACTGTTATAGACACACAGTACAGTATTTTATTTTGAAATTCTCTGAGGCAAAACAGGGTGGGTTTTTTATTTGTTTGTTTATTTGTTTATTTGTTTATTTAATATTTCTGTGCTGCACTGCCGCTCAGACACTATACTTTTCCGCCCACCACCCCCAAAAAATTAGAGGGAGCACTGGTGACAGCGGGTCCATGCTCAGCCTTTTGTGCTGCTGGTGGCTGCTTGTGACTTGACTGTGGGGTGTTTTCCTCACCTTGGAGAGGAATTGATTTTTGAGGGTGGAGATTTGTTCCCCAAGCTCCTGCGGGTTGGGAGGGCATTTTTGGCTTCCAGAGAGCCTCCAGGAAGATGGGGGCGGTTGTTTTTATCCTCCCCTGGCTTCAGGGAAGCCTTTGAAGCCTGGTGAGGGCAAAACATGAGCCTACTGGGCCCACCAGAAGTTGGGAAAGAGGCTGTTTCCAGCCTCCAGAAGGCTTCTGGTGAGCGGGGAAAGCTGTTTCCGCCCTCCCCAGACATTGAATTATGGATGTGGGCACTCATGCTTGTGCGATAACGCATACGCATGCTCTTTTGGCACCCGAGGAAAAAAGGTTCATCACCACTGGTATAAGGTCTCCTGCTTGGGTGGGGCAGGGATGGACTAGATGACCTTCAAGGTCCTTTCCAACTCTGTTATTCTATTTGCCACTACTGAATCAATGTTTTGTCAGGATTGACTTTTATTTATTTATTTTATGTATTTATTTATTTATTTATTTTGTCCAATACATAATACACATTGAAGAGAATAGATATGTAATAATATAAATAAAGAAAAGAATAGAAGAAAAGATATAAAAGTATAGGTAAACATATTTGAAAGGAAGAAAAGATAAATGAGATAAGGAGAGACAATTGGACAGGGGACGGAAGGCACACTGGTGCATTTATGCATGCCCCTTACTGACCTCTTAGGAACCTGGATAGGTCAATCGTGGAGAGTCTAAGGGAGAAATGTTGGGGGTTGGGGGTTGACACTACTGAGTCAGGTAATGAGTTCCACGCTTCAACAACTTGGTTGCTGAAGTCATATTTTTTACAGTCAAGTTTGGAGCGGTTAATATTAAGTTTGAATCTGTTGCATGCTCTTGTGTTGTTGCGATTGAAGCTGAAGTAGTCATTGACAGGTAGAACGTTGAAGCATATGATCTTGTGGGCAATACTTAGATCGTGTTTTTGGCGACGTAGTTCTAAGCTTTCTAGACCTAGGATTGATAGTCTGCTTTCGTACAAAGACTGCCTTCCCGAATGAGCCAACCCTACTTCGACCTAGTCTAGAATGTTGTGGGAACTCAGCAAGTGTGTGCAAGTTGAAACCATTTCAAGCATGGGTGGATAGTTGTCATCTGTCTTGGGCTTTGACACCCAACCCATCCTTCTTTTCTTTTGGACAGCTTGGCAGCATCAATATACGGTGCCTTCCTACTCCAGGCCACACCGCGGGACACGTCTGCTACTTCGCATGGGAAAACGATTCTCTGAATGCTCCTGCAGCTTTCACAGGTCAGTCCTGAGAAACGAGCGGCGGTGATGGTCCTGTGGTTGAGGACATCCCAGAGCCAGCCTTAGGGAATGGAGAAATTGCTCATTGCATACAAAGCGGTTGCAACAATTTGAGGTTTAACTTGTTTTATAGTGTTCTGTCCTGCACAGCAGCCGACTGGTAATTAGCCCCCAAAAATGGAAACTGAAACACACACAGGGTTTTTTTTAATGAGATGTCTGTTACTTCACAAACGTTGCATTAAACAAAGGCTCTGCCTTTGCCAAAATCCAGGCGTGAGGCCAAATTGATAAGAGAAACGACTCCCCCACTCTTGCTTCTCAGCCACTCACAAGAATTTAACCTTATAATTGACCAGTAATTAATCCATGTTTGTCAGACAGAATGCTCTTCACAGGCTGTTTCTCCTCCAAAGTCTCCAACATTGACAGTAGATGATGTCATTCAAAGAGACAGGAGGCAAGAATGCTTGTTGTTGGGGAAGGCACATATTGTTGTTCTGGACAAAACCTTGTACCCCTTTTTATTGCCATCCATTAGCCATCAAGTTACATCTCATTGGATATTAGAAAATACATAATCTTATTGGCTAGTTTAAAGCATGGGTTGCCTCATGTTTGCCTCATGGACAGTGAATGATCAATTGTGTTGTTTCATGGCCTATGTGCAGTTTTTTTGGGTATCTCTTCTCTCCAGGGTGGATCAAGGAGGAAGTCTGTTAATAGAAAAGGTGGTATCTGTGGAATGCCAGTAATTGTTTATCTGGTGCCTTACCACAGGATTTTAGCCATCTCCGTGGTATGCCAGCCAGAAACAGCTTTTAAACCTGTCTCCAGAAAAGAGCACTCTCAACCCCGCTCCCCTTAAATAATCTCGGGGAGTGCTGACTATGCAGAGCTGTGCTTACTTCTTTTTCCTGATCTTCCTCAACTGCTCCTGTCTGTCCCTCATTCTTCTTACCCGAGCATTCAGGATCGGTCCCTTATTTCCTCATCCTCAGACCCTGGCAAAGCCCCATGGGGGGGGGGGGTGTTGCAAATCCCCAGTTGAAGGCTGCACATCTCCAGTTGGGTCTGTAGGCTCCTCTTCCCCCCAGACTCTCCCTATTCCTCTGGTTCGCTCTCTGATTTCCCTGGCAGCCACACAGGCTGTCCATGCCCAAATGGCCCTGTATTATCAGGCTCAAAGTCTGTGGCCAGAGAACCTGGCTGCGAGCCAACCACAACATATAGGTTCAGAAAATTTAACAAAGTCAACAAGATTAGGTCAACAGGTTTAGCAGAATGCATCAGCTGGATGAACAAATGATTTAACCGGTATGCTGGGTCAGTAGTTCTAGCCCATTTGTGTTTCTTTACAGTGGATAGAAGTGCAGTACTTCACTGTTCACTGTTTGCAAGTCCCTTTCCTCTGTGCCCTTGGTGAGTTTGAATGCTCACCAAGAGAACTGTCCAAACCTTTGCCTTCTTCCAAGTTCCAATTTATTAACAGAACCATGTGGGAAACGAACTGTGGTCAAACCGATACTAACTTTTCCTACAGTTTTCCACCCAGGTTAAGGTTCATCCTTCATCCCCACAGCCACAGGTTCATCACATGGACCACTCTGGTTCTATCGATGTCCACGGTCCTCCCCTGTACTTCCGTCTGGTGCTGAACAAAAAATGACCTTGAATCTCTGGAAATAATTTGTAGTGGCTAGTATATTTCCTTCTCATGCAACCACCCTTCCCCAATTCCCATGGTAATATTCTACTTGTGGCAGGCCAAAGTCTCTAATTCAAAATGATGACTTAGGCCTGACACAAGCTGTATACAAATATCATAATGCAATATGACACCTGGGTGCCCGGAAGGTCTTTCAATTCCTCGCTGATGATACCTCTTGAGGAGTGGGCCCCATCAAGTGACCAAGTGTTTGGAGGGGGGGGCGGGGAAATTGAGGAGGGGGTGGAATTGTGGCTTGATTGTGCATCTTTTTGTTGTTGTTGTTCTTAGGCGACACTTTATTTGTCGGTGGTTGTGGGAAACCTCTGGAGTGCACAGCTGAACAGCTGCATAAGAGCCTGACGGAGGTCCTGGGTGGATTGCCAAAGGAGACGGTAGGTTTGAGGTGCCCAGGCTTCAAAGCAGAGGAAAGGGCCCTGCCCTGCGGAGGTTCCCATTGGAAGGCCAGCGGTGGGGATAGAGAGGAGCATGGCGAACCTTTTTTTCCCTTGGGTGCCGAAAGAGCATGGGCGTGCACTTTCACGCATGTGCGAGTGCCCACACCCATAATTCAATGCCTGGGAAGGGCGAAAACAGCTTCCCCACCCCCTGGAGGTCCTTCAGAGGCCGAAAATGGCCTTTTCCCCAACTTCTTGTTGGCCCAGTAGGCTCGTGTTTTGTCCTCCCCAGATTCCAAAGGCTTCCCTGGAACTGGGGGAGGGTAAAATGCCCTTCCCCAACCCTCTGGAAGCAGAAACGCCCTCCCAGAGCCTCTGTGTGAGCCAAATATCAGCTGGCTGGCACATACATACACGTTGGAGCTGAGCCAGCAGGTTCATCACGTGGACCACTCCGGTTCTATCAGATATGGCTCCACATGCCAATTTTAGCACCCGTGCCATAGGTTCACCATCAGTGCCATAGAGGATTTAGGTCAGTGATGGTGAACCTTTTTTGGTTCACATACCAAAAGTTGTGGATATGGATGCGTTAGCAATGTGTGGGCACAATCTGAGGTTAGTTGGGGGAAAGATCAGAAGCAACGTGAGAAAATATTATTTCACTGAAAGAGTAGTAGATGCTTGGAACAAACTTCCAGCAGACGTGGTTTGTAAATCCACAGTCACTAAATTTAAACATGTCTGGGATAAACATAAATCCGTCCTAAGATAAAATACAGGAAATAGTATAAGGGCAGACTAGGTGGAGCAGGAGGTCTTTTTCTGCCGTCAGTCTTCTGTGTTTCTATGTTCTACAGGGATCCCTCGTTTTTCGCGGGGATGCGTTCCAAGACACCAGTGAAAAACGAATTTCCGTGAAGTAGAGGAAAGATATTTTTTTTATCTATTTAACAAGTATTTGGACTTTTAAAACCTACCCTTTGCATTAAACAGTCATTCTCTAATGTTTCTCAGCTGGAACTACATGTGATATCCTACCAGTTTCCTTAACAGAGTACATACAGTAGTATTGTAGAAAAATTTTATGAATTTTTAATGGATTTAAAATTTTCAATGGATTTAATGGATTTAAGCCCCCTTTGAAAACCTGTGAAGTAGCGAATCCGCAAAAGATGAACCATGAAGTAGCGAGGGACTACTGTATTCCTGTAAATGGCAGTCGGTAGAAGGCAGTATTGCAGGCTAACTCAGGATCAGGAGTTCGATCCTGATGGGCTCAAGGTTGCCTCAGCCATCCATCCTTCTGAAAGTCAGTAAAATGAGCACCTAGATTGTTGGGGGCAATAAGCTGACCCTGTAAATTGCTTGGAGAGTGATATGGAGCGATATATAAGTCTAGATGCTATTGCTATTTATCTCTGTAGCATCTATCTAACATTCCTCTGTCTGCCTCTCTCTCCTTCTCTCGCCATGGTGGTTCAGTGCTTAGAGGGCAGTATTGCAGGCTAATTCTGCTGACTGCAAAGGGTTCGATTCTGACCAGTTCAAGTTTGTCACAGCCTTCCATCCTTCAGAGGTTGGTAAATTGCAGTCCCAGATAGCTGGGGGCAATATGTTGACTATTTAAACTGCTTCCTATTTCATGGGGTTTTAATATTCAAGCTCTGTTTAATTCTGAATTTTAATCTGGGATTGTAGTGGGAAGTGCTGTGATTCAATTTTATGTCATGAACTTGTTTTGATAGTGATTTTTATTTGATTAAAAATGTTTGAAGCTGTACAGTGCCTGGGGAGTACTTTGGGACCAAGGCGAAGGTGATAGTTTGCAAGCAATTCTACAGGACAAGAATATAAATTAAAACATCCCTGATTGGATTTTTTTTTTTTATGATTGTCCTCTCCAGATTGGGAGAGAACTTGGAAAAGGTTCAGTTCTTAATTTTTTTTAAAAAAAAATTAACCCCATTTTATGAATCACATTGTCTTTTTGCGTTTTCGCTTCCTTCAAAATCTGAGAGACCACATTTCCATTTTTTTTGACAACCATCCCTAGGACCTTTGGAGATGACACCAAAAAGGTTTGTGGATGGAAAGGATTCCAAGGTGAATCACTCTTAATGTGGTAGCCTGAATTTTTTTAAAAAAACATTCCTTTTCAGAAAATCTTCTGTGGACATGAGTACACAACCCAGAATTTGAAGTTTGCGTCAAAGGTGGAACCGGAGAATGAATTTGTGAAGGAAAAGCTCATTTGGGCTAAAGTGAGTAGGTGCTAGACTGTTCTCCCAATTCTTTATCTTTTCAAAATTGATCCTTTATAAAAGTCAGGAAGGAAAGCTTCCAGAACCTGGTGAGGAGGAAAAACGGGCCAAAAATCAGCTGGCTGGTGGGAGGCATGTGTGCATGTATGGCGATGTGCTGGGCCATGGCTCGCATACAGTAATGGGCAGCCAAACTTTTTCTTAGCACACTGTGGGTGTGGCTTATTTTGTGGGTGTGGCTTAATGGTCATGCGACTGGGTAGGAGTGGCTTGCCAGCCACGTGAACAGGTGGGAGCGGCTTGAACGATCATCATTGTTGAAGTGAACTGTGAAGTCCTCAACTTACAACCTTCCCAGTGTCGCTCGCTGGTGTGACAATTTGCTTCGTGTTTCCCGCGCTCTCCTTCCTGGGTCACCTCCTCGCCTAGGGCTGGGTAGCTAGGCGAATGGGGGCTGCCAGAAGCATAAATGTTGCCAGTGCCGCTTCCACCCACTCCTTCTGCTTGCACCTCAGGTGGGAGGCTGGAGGGGAGCCGGGCAGGAGAGAGGGAAGCTCGTCCGAGGCCAGGAAGGAGGAAAGCGGGAAAAAGCAAGGAGCACAGACACAGCAGCAGCAGCAGGGGAAAAAAAGGAGAGCCAAGCCCAGACCAATAATCCAGGAAGTGACAGCCACCGATCAGCTGGAGCTGGGCACGCATCTTCATTTCCGCTGTGTTCCACCCTGTCCTGCCTGCTGCCCACCCCTACTCACATGCCCGCAAAGAGGGTTCCACCTACCACCAGTGGCACACAAGGAGGTCTGTTGTTTAGGCGATGGACTCTCAGTTCCCACCTTCTCCATCTCATTCTTTTTGGTTGACATGGACTGAATTGGTGTGTCTCCACTTTTTGGGCCGGCACAGATTAGTTCTCAGTATCCTCCCCCTCCCCGGTCCTTCCACACTCCCATCTCTCTCCCCCTCCATCCCCTCCCCTCCCCGCCATTGCTAACGTCAGGCTGGCGGGAAGTGATGCAAAGCTAACAGAACATCAGCCATGACCTGGTTTTTAGAATAGAATGCTTCATTGGCCAATTGTGATTGGACACACAAGGAATTTGTCTTGGTGCAGATGCTCTCAGTGTACATAAAAGAAAATATAGAATTGACAAGAATCATGAGGTACAACACTTAATGATTGTCATAGGGGTCAAATAAACAATGAAGAAACAATATTAATAAAAATCTTAAGGATACAAGCAACAAGTTACAGTCATACAGTCCTAAGTGGGAGGAAAAGGGTGATAGGAATGATGAGAAAAAACTAGTAGAAATAGAAGTGTAGACTTAGTAAAAAGTTTGACAATGTTGAGGGAATTATTTGTTTAGCAGAGTGATGGCATTCAGGAAAAAACTGTTCTTGTATCTAGTTGTCTTGGTGTGCAATGCTCCGTAGTGATGTATGGTGGGTAGGAGTTGAAACAGTTTGTGTCCAGGACGCAAGGGATCAGTAAATATTTTCACAGCCTTCTTTTTGACTCGTGCAGTATACAAGTCCTCAATGGAAGGCAGTTTGGCAGCCATGTTTTTTCTGCAGTTCTGATTCTCCTCTGAAGTCTGTGTCGGTCTTGTTGAGTTGCAGAACCAAACCAGACAGTTATGGAGGTGCAAATGACAGATTCAATGATTCCTCTGTAGAACTGTATCAGCAGCTCCTTGGGCAGTTGGAGCTTCCTGAGCTGGCGCAGAAAGAACATTCTTTGTTGTGCTTTTTTTGATCGATTGATTTGATCGATTTATTGTTTCACAGCTCCGAGAAGATGAAGACCTTCCAACAGTGCCTTCTACTCTGGCAGAGGAGTTCCTCTACAACCCGTTCCTTCGCCTCTTGTGAGCCCACGTTTTTTTAATGGAGGGGATGGGAAGAGATCGTCTTTCATTTGGTTTCTGTCCCATCTTTCCTCCAGGAACTAAAGCAGTGGAGAATATAAGGAAAATTAAGAATACAAGGGTTAGGGAAATGAGAAGGGAAATACTACATAAGTGGTATCACATGCCTGCTCAACTTACATACTTTCAGCAGAATGTTAAGAATACTTGTTGGCACAGGTGTCAAGGGGGCGTTTATGCATATGTTTTGGGAATGCCCGGTAGTGCAGAACTTTTGGAAAGAAGTGCAAGAGGACACTAACAGGATGTTAAACATACGATGGACAATTACAAAGGAAATTAGAATAGAATAGAATAGAATAGAATAAAATTCTTTATTGGCTAAGTGTGATTGGACACACAAGGAATTTGTCTTGGTGCAGATGCTTTCAGCGTACATAAAAGAGACATTTGTCAAGAATCATGTGGTACAGCACTTAATGACTGCCATAGGGATCAAATAAGCAATGGAGAAACAATATTAATAAAAATCTTAGGATACACGCAACAAGGTACAGTCATAGAGTCCTAAGTGGGAGGAAAAGGATGATAGGAATGATGAGAAAAAACTAGTAGAAGTAGAAGTGCAGACTTAGTTTAAAAAATGGCGGTATTAGTCAAAAGGAACGAGATGGGAGAATTTAGAGAAATAAAAGAAGGAGCGATAGAAAGCGCTCAGGCGGTAATAGTCCCAGGCTGGAAGGATGCAACAAAATGGACAATACAAAATTGGTATCGGTACATGGTGGATCATATTCAGTTTGAGATTATGAATAAGAGGATGAATTTGGCCAATGAAACTGATCTGCGGGAACTGATGGGAGGATGGGACAAGGTAAGACGGTATGTGGTCAGTAGAATTAAAGCTATAAAGAATAAATTAGAATTAATATGTAAATAGATATATTGCTCTTGAGTTAAAATGGTATATACAAAATATGCCCCCATTTTGGTGGAGGGGTATGAATGTTTTCTGGTGGCGGGCACCTTGAACACTGAGCACATTGTTATATGTTGTGTGCATGTTTCATTGTTATATTGGTATTATAAAAATCAATTAAATAATTAAATAATAAAAAAACTAAAGCAGTATTGGGTTGCTACTGGTATGGATAAGGCCGCCGCACTGTTAGCGAAAATTGAGCTGTGCATGTCACTTTGGGTGTCTGGCAGTTGTGCATGGACGCCCCATTGAGATCTTGCTTCTGCACATGCACAGGAAGCAAGATCTTTTGGGGGGACATGCTCTCTGTGAGATTTCTGTGAATTTTTGCTTCTGCACAAGCAAAATAATCAACAAAGTCTGTCTCTCCCGCACGTTCCCTCGCATGGTTTTGCTTCCTGTGCATGTGCAGTAGCAAGATCTCGCTGGGGTGCCCGCACATCCGCCAGTCACCCAAAGCTGTGCGCACAGCGCACTGGTACCAGCAGGAGGGGCCACCCCCGCCTGAACTAAAGGCCATGTGTTTAGCATCCCATCCACTCACCGCAGTCACCCATGAGATTGGCGGGCTTAAGAGGGTAACTGGCCCATCTTTCATAGCTGAGAGTGGGCTTCTTTGTATTGCTGCCCTCGTGGTAAGCACAGCGCACCCTGAGTGGATGTGAATGTGCATCTCCCCAGATCATCTAACTTCTGAATCCTGTGCTTCAGGTTTTAAAGGTCTGTTTTGCCTGGATTCACACAATGCCAAACACAAATTTATTTTATTTAATTTTTATGCCGCCCTTCTCCTTAGACTCAGGGCGGCTGACAACATGTTAGCAATAGCACTTTTTAACAGAGCCAGCCTATTGCCCCCACAATCCGGGTCCTCATTTTACCCACCTCAGAAGGATGGAAGGCTGAGTCAACCTTGAGCCGGTGGTGAGATTTGAACCACTGACCTGCAGATCTACAGTCAGCTTCAGTGACCTGCAGTACAGCATTCTTCCCACTGCGCCACCTTGGCTCATTATTCAAAATTTCCCCCGTAGATTCCACCTGGGTGGAATGTGTTCAAACAAGAATGCGAAGAGTTGGGTTCTCATCACAGGTTTACTATTTTGCAGCAGCACTTATATACTGCCTTATTGTGCTTTATAGCGCTCTGGCCAGTTTAGAACTAGCCTACTGCTCCCAACGATCTGGGTCCTCCTTTTACTGACCTTGGAACTGTGGAAGGCTGAGTCAACCTTGAGCCCATCAGGATCGAACTCCTGGCAGTGAGCAGGGTCAGCCAGCAATAGGGCATTCTAACCACTGCTCCAACAAACACCCCTGGCTCTGCAAAACATACCATGAAACCAGCTACAATGCAAGATACAGTGATGGTTGCATTTGGATTTGA
This sequence comes from Erythrolamprus reginae, assembly GCF_031021105.1. Taxonomy (NCBI): domain Eukaryota; kingdom Metazoa; phylum Chordata; class Lepidosauria; order Squamata; family Dipsadidae; genus Erythrolamprus; species Erythrolamprus reginae. Next base: position 37,146,548 of record NC_091958.1, on the reverse strand, counting down.
GGGACAATTTTGGCTCTTTCTATCCCCGCTGGGCAATGATTTTTGCCAAAGACCTACAGCTCCGCCTTCCTCCCTCTTCTACATCTGTATAGTGCAGTGATGGCGAACCTAAGGCACGGGTGCCACAGGTGGCACACGGAGACATATCTGCTGGCACGCGAGCTGTTGCCCTAGTTTGGCTCCAACGTGCATGTGTGTCGGCCAGGTGATTTTTGGTTCGCACAAAGGCTCTGGGAGGGCATTTTCGGTTTCCAGAGAGCCTCCAGGGGGATAGGCGAGGGCTGTTTCTACCCTGACCCGCTTCCAGGGAAGCCTTTGGAGCCTGGGGAAGGTGAAACACGAGCCTACTGGGCTCACCAGAAGTTGAGAAACAGGCCATTTCCAGCTTCCAGGGGGCCACCAGAGGGTGGGGGAAGCTGTTTTCGCCCTCCCCAGGCATTGAATTATGAGTGTGGGCACTCGTGCATGCACGCATATGTTCTTTTGGCAAAGAAAGGTTCATCACTGGTATAGTGTGATAGATCTGAAGATCCTGCGAAAACTATCTTTTGGGTTTGATCAGTGGGGCTCATTTGCTGTTCCAGGGAAGAACCGGTCCAGAAGTTTACAGGCAAGTCTGTGCCTGTCGAGGCCTTCGCTGCTCTTTGCAAGGCCAAAGAAAGCTGCCGAAAACCCAAACAGCGGCTGAATCCTCAGGCCATGCTGGCGTTCGAGTGGGGGCTCTTGGATCCACTCCTGCAGAAGTGAAGAACCTGTGACTGCTGTGATACAGGTGCTGTCCTTGAAGGGCCCTTCAGACTCCCCCTCTCCTCCCCCATCCCATGCTGCTGGAAAACATTGAGCACCCATTGCACAGGCCAGCAAAGCTGGCCGGGGAATTCTGAGAGTTGAAGTCCGCCAGGCTTAAAGTTGCTAAGCTTGCAGACCCCTAAATAATAGAATGGAATAGGGAATAGAATATACTGTATTAGATTAGGGAATAGAATTGGGAATGGAATGGAATAGAATAGAATATGGAATAGAATGGAGAAGGGAATAGAATAGAATAGGGAATAGAATAGAATATGGAATGGAACAAAACAGAATAGAACATAATAATAATAATAATAATAATAATAATTTATTAGACTTATATGCCACCCCTCTCATAAGGAATTAATAAGGAATGGAATAGAGAATAAATAGGACAGAATAGGGAATAGAATAGAATAATAGAATACAATTGGCCAAGTATGATTGGACCCACAAGGAATTTTTCTTAGGTGTGCAAATAAGGAGAATAAAATAGATTAATCAAGAATAAAAAGATACAACACTTAGTGATAGCCAAGGCTACTAATAAGGTATCAAATTGTAGTAGGAAACAAATAAAAATATAAAGATCCAAACATGGTTATAGTAATAAGTGGGAATAGATCCTAGTAAAGAATAATACAGTAAATTATTTGACAGTTCTGTGGGGATTAGTTGTTTAGCCGAGTGATGGCATGGGGGAAAACTCTTCTCTTGTCTAGTTGTTCTGCAATGCTCTATAGCGTCGTTTTGAGGGTAGGAGTTGAAGCAGTTTATGTCCAGGCGGTGAGGGGCCTGTAGATATTTTCGCAGTTCTCTTTTTTACTGTCCAGTATATATATCCTTAATGGAGGCAGGTTGGTAGCAATTGTTTTTTCTGCAGTTCTAATTAATAAAGCACTAGGGGGGTTATCAATTTTGGAAGCTCTGAATCTTGGAATAATTCTCTCATTTATTTGACAGCTGCAGCAAATACATCTGGATTACAAAGCCCCTTTCCAGCAGCGTCCACCAATGGGGCAGAAGCTGGCTGAGTCAAAGTTGCCTTCATTTCATAAGGAGGAAAACTGCGTCCTTTCCTCCTAATTCCCCTCTGGCTGTAGTAAATATGGTGACGAGCATCAAAATAACTCCTTACTTCTGTGAAGGCAAGCGCTATAGAACTATGCAAAACGGATGAGGAAATATAGTTGCCTGCTTCCCAATTTACTTAGTTTAATGACAACTATTCATTGACCTTTTAATTAAATATATGTGTGTGTGTGTGTGTGTGTGTGTGTGTGTGTGTGTGTATGTATATATATATATATATATATATATATATATATATATATATATATATATATATATATATATATTTTCCTAGCCCTGTGTCTAGTGATTTGAGATTGAATCATTGAGACAATTCGTGAGACTGACTCAAAAATCCCTCCTTCTTTTCCATGGCTGAGGTTAGTTTTGAGCAGGAGGCCTCCCCACGCAAGCTGAAGCTATAGCATCCTGGCCAGTTAGGGTGAAATATTTTTGAGTTAGAAAGAAAAACCCTGGTAATTAAAGGCAGATTTTTCTTCTGAACACTCCCCAACCGACCCCCCCCCCCCCCCCCTTCGGCATCAAGTCAATGTTTTGTAGAAATAAGAATTTTAATGTGCCTACTTTTTTTCCTTAACGGATGAGAATGGGTTACTCAGATTGATCTCCAAAGGCAAAATACAAGCTATTTAAAATTGGGAGGAATTTGGGAGTGTGCAACTGCTCATAAGAATAAATCACATGGATTGCCAAAACAAAAGGACGGACTGCACAATGCATCTCCAAACCAGCAAAACCCGAATTGCCTTCATTTCAGATCAAAGATCTTTTTTAGGCCTAAGCATATTCTCCCTTTTGTTCCTGTAGTGGCCAAATTCCCCTTCATTGATCATGTTTGCTCTCCAGATAATGTTGGACAGGCTGAAATAGTGCAACAATTCCACCTTTCTCATTTGAGGTGGGTTTTTTTTGGGGGGGGGACATATAGTATGCCTGCTGACCAAGCTCCCAAGCAGATGTCAAAATACACTTTCAGATGCTTACCCACATGGTAGGCAAATTTTGGGCAGCCCTTATAGAAATGAGACAACATGGGAAACTGATTCTATGGTCTGTGATCAATTTATTATTTTATTGATGGTTGTTGAGTGTTCACGTACAGCTAGCCATTGTGATGCACCTCAATAGGCTGGCTGTGTACATTTCTGTTCCCCCTCCTTATGTTACATGTGGACTAAGGCAGGGCAAGACTGCAAATGCTCCACTTTGTGCCACATGACCGGAGAGGAAACCAGAATGGTGCTAACTCAACTGCCCCATCCATCCAGATTCATCAAGAGGAGTTTCTGGATTTTTTTTCCTCCATAAAATCCATAGACTTCCAAACCATTTACATTAAAAAAATAAAAAGTTGTTCCCTTCTCCCTGAATGCCAAATTCAGCCTGGTTCCATTTTGCTCTCGTGCAATTATAAAAAAGAGCTCCTTTCATACATTCAAACTTTGTTGGGAACAGGAAAAAAAGTGTGGAGCTGAAGAAAGAGTAAACGAACAACAAGCCAGTTTTCTGCCTCAAAGATCAGATGATATTAAGAAATCCAGTGGAGAGTACTGTCGTCTGCTGTGAAGCCAATGCTTTACCTTATAACTTTTTAAAAATTCAAACAAAAATATCTGATGTGACTATTCGTTTAAAAATGAAACTTTCAGCTTCATCTATAACAATAAGCGATCTACTACCGTGTTTCCTGCCAAAGTAAGACCCTGTCTTATACATTTTGAACCCTGAAATAAGTGGTTGGCCTTATTGCCTTTCACTCAAAAGCCCGATTGGGCTTATTATCACGGGGTGTCTTATTTTGGGGGAAGCAGGGTACATCAAGCAGCCCCCAACCTTTGCAACTTGGTGGCCCAGCTTGGGGGTTGGGGTGGAAAGTACTGGACTACGCAAGCACTGGCCCGCTGATCACATGTAGCTTGGCTGCCAGCTGCATCTGCCTATGTTGGCCCATCGCTTATACAAGTTGAGCTGCACCCGTGTGCAGTCCACCACTCATCCAACCAACCAACCCCAGTTGCGAACAGGCCCTGGCCCAGTTGTGGGCCATGGCCTGGGACCCGTGTATTGTGCATTACACGAGCCGAGCCAGTTTACCACTTAATACTAAAGCCAGTGCTGGCTTTCTCCACAGCGTGATATTGTGTATGGAGATGATTTTGGGCCTGTTGAGAAGTGGGGCCGCCAAGCCACTGGTCATAGAGGTCCTGGATGGTTTTGTTCATCTTGGGGTCTTCTGGCTGGGCGGTTTCATAGAGTCTCTCCACGCAATGGAGCAGATCCTTGCTGGATTCTCCCTCCGCTCTGATCTGTCCGCCTCCATTTAAGCACCCTGGAAAACAAAGGTTTACAGCCGAAGGCAAGGAAAGTGAAGGCATGATGATGATGATTAATTATTATTATTAGAATTGGAAGGACCTTGTGGGTCATCTAGTCCAACCCCCCCCCCCCCCTCAAGCAGGAGTCCCTATACCATTTCTGATAAATGGCCATCTTATCTCCTCTTGAAAGTCTCAAGTGTTGGTGCTTTCACAACCTCTGCAAGCAAGCCGTTCCATTGGTTGATCGCTCTTACTGTCAGAAAATTCCTTCTTATTTCCAGGTGGAACCTCTGCTAGTTCAGTTTCCATCCATTATTCCTTGTTTTGCCTTCTAGTGCCTTGGAAAACAGCATGACCCCCTCCTCTGTGGCAGTCCCTCAAGTAATGGAATACCGCTATCATGACCCCTTGGCACTCCTTTTCACCAGACTATCTATGCCCAGTTCCTGCAACCGCTCGTCGTATGTTTTAGTTTCCAGCCCCCTTATCATCCTGCTTGCTCTCTTCTGCACTTTCTCTAGAGTTTCAATGTCTTTTTTGTAGTGGGGTGACCAAAACTGGATGCAGTATACTCTAGGTGTGGTCTAACTAAGGCTTTATAGAGTGGTATTAGTACTTCCCTTGTCCTAGATTGTATCCCTCTGTTAATGCACTTTAGGATTACATTAACAGAGTTTAGCTTAAACTGCTAACTTGAGGAGGTGGGTCAGAGGATGTTGGACTTTTGGCAGCATGCCTTTAAGTTGGAAGCACAGGTATTATTATTATTTATTAGATTTGTATGCCGCCCTTTTCCGAAAACTCAGGGCGGCTCACAAGATACAAAAACAATACAACAACAAATCTAATTAATTAAAAATTACTATTAAAATTCCATATATATTAAAATCAGTCAGCCAATTCATTAACAACCACATATTTTATAAAGGGGGGGGGGGGGGGCTTGATCTAAGTGCCCCATGCCTGGCAGACTCTTGCGAAAGGGGAGGAGGGGGGGCAGTGAGAATCTCTGGAGGAAGCTGATTCCAGAGGGCCGCAGCTGCCACAGAGAAGCTCTTCCCCTAGGCCCCGCCAGACGACATTGTCTGGCTGACGGAACCCAGAGAAGGCCAATCTGTGGGACCTAACCAGTCAATGGGATTCATGCGGCAGAAGGCGGTCCCATAAGCGGTCCTTGACTTATGACCATAATTGAGCCCAAAATTTGTTAAGGGAGTTTTGGACTATTGTATGATTTTTCTTGCGTCACTTATTCAACAGATCATTTCAGTTGATAAGTTAGCAACATGGTTGTTAAGTGAATCTGGCTTCCCCATTGTCAGGTGGTCACAAAAGGAGATCACATGATCTTGGGACACAGGAACCGTCATATGAGTGAGTTTGCCAAGCATCTTGGATTTTGATCACATGATCAGAGGGATGCTTCAAAGGTTGTAACTCTGAAAAACGGTCATGTCACTTTTTTCAGTGCCGTCATAACTTTGAACACTCACAAAAGGAACTGTTGTAAGCCCAGAGCTACCTTTATGGAGCTCTTCTAGATTTACAATGGGAGGGGACTGAACTACTCACAAAATGTGGATATGTACAGTAGTTCTGGAGGCCTCACCTACAAAAAGATATGGATCGGGTCCAAAGGCGGGCTACAAAAATGGTGGAAGTTCTTAATTAAGCATAAAACTTCAGGAAAGACTTCATGAACTCAGTGTGTATAATCTGGAGGCCAGAAGGGAAAGGGGTGACATGATCGAAACATTTAAATATGTTAAAGGGTTAAATAAGGTTCAGGAGGGAAGTGTTTTTAATAGGAAAATGAACACAAGAACAAGAGGGCACAATCTGAGGTTAATTGGGAGAAAGATCAGAAGCAACATGAAAAAATATTATTTTACTGAAAGAGTAGTAGATGCTTGGAACAAACTTCCAGCAGACGTGGTTGGTAAATCCACAGTCACTGAATTTAAACATGCCTGGGATAAACATAGATCCATCCTACAATAAAATACAGGAAATAGTATAAGGGCAGACTAGATGGACCAGGAGGTCTTTTTCTGCCGTCAATCTTCTATGTTTCTATGTAGCACACTGCCTATGACCCCTACTTATCTGGGTTGATGTGGGGGAGGGTGACCAACTAAACCAGGGGTCAGCAACCTGTGGTTCGGGAGCCGCAGGTGGCTCTTTCATCCCTCTGCTGCAGCTCCCTGTTGCTCAAGATATACGTCACAACCGCCTATGTGTGATACCTGCTGGCACACAATTTATTGAGCCTTTTGCCCCCTGGTAGGCCAGCCAGGGATAAATCCAAGAAAATATAAAGTTTCAGAAGAAAACAGAATAATTCAACTACATATGATAGTCCTGTGCCCCCCCCCCCCTTTTGTATCACTCAGTGTCCAATTGGTAAGGGAAATGTAGCAGATCTCAATGGTACCTTTGCAGCCCTCACTAGACCTACCTGCCTGCCTACCTACCAGAGAGTTCCATATTACCATATCAGGCATTTGTCTCTTCCCTTCCAGACATTGGTCACATCAAACCTGTAGCCATCCTCACCTGAGGGACAAGCCATCACCTCGACGTAATGGAAGGGCAACTTCCCGCGTTTCAGTTTCTGCACGATGTTTTGGATGTTCCGAAATCCGTACGCCAGGGCAAAGTGCAGGAGAGTCTGCCCATCCTTCTCCAGCATCACCTCTTGAAAATCCTTGTTTCTGAGTGGAGGAACATTAGAGAGTATAAGGCAGGGGTTGGCAACCCGCGACTCTGGAGCCTCCTGTGGCTCTTTCATCCCTCTTCTCCAGTTCCCGGCCAGCGGTCGTTTCCACAATTGATAGGGTTTTCAGTTAGGAAAGGCAGAGGAAAAAGGATGCCGTGCTAGGAGGAGACTCGGGGGGGGGGGGGGGGCGGACTTCTGGTTGGCAGAGGAAAGTGCCATGCTAGGAGACTGTATGGGGCAAGCAGACTTCCCGTCGGCTCCAGAATTAAACAGGGGGCTCCTTGGGTGTTTAAGGTTGCTGACCCTGGTATAGGGCAGCTTTTCCTCCAGGTTTGAGGAGAAAGCAAGTTGGGCTTCAGCAGCATCAAGGACTGGGGAAAAATAAGAAATGTATCTTCCAATGTCATGAAGATTCTCAGTCGTTCAGGTCATGGTTGTTTCAAAGATGCTTTTTTTTTTTTAGGCAACTGGACTTTATTTGATTTTCCTTGAAGACATTTTACTTCTCATCCAAGAAGCTTCTTCAGTTCTCAACAAGAACTGAAGAAGCTTCTTGCATGAGGAATGAAACGTCTTCAAGGGAAAAACAAACTCTGCTTGCCTTTTGAAAAAAAGCACCTTTGTGCAGAGGTCGCCAATCTTGGCAACTTTATGATTGTGGACTTCAATCCCCAGAACTCCCGTCTGGCTGAGGAATTCTGGCAGTTGAAGTCGACAAGTTGTAGGGTTGTCAAGGTCGGAGCAAGGAAAATCTGGTTGGAGGAGAAAAAGCCCTTCTTGCTGCTTGCAAAACTGAGCAATTCCTGGCATTTCTTTAGGACTGCACAAGCAAGATTCAAGCACTTACAGGCAGCGGCTATTCAAGGGTTTAACAGACGTTTTGTTGGGAGGGGGGAGGGTTACTTTATATAGACGGGGTGAAAGCCCCAGTGGGCCAGGCAGTGACGGAAAGAGAAAGGCCAAACTTTTTTCCTCCTAGGTTTGGCGGGAGTGGATTCTCTTAAAGAAAAAAAAACACCATGCAGAATCATTAGGTGATTCCCCGTTGCAAGATAGAAAAAAACCTGCTCTTGACAAACTGCAAGTAATTTTATGAAGCTTCAAAAGAGTATCAATGTACAGTGGTACCTCTACTTAAGAATTTAATTCGTTCCGTGTCTTACTTCTTAAGTAGAAGGTTTGTAAGTTTGTAATCTGAGTATTGTATTGGCAGTTCTGTGTTAGCAAATACTTCAAAAGAAAAGGATTTAGGGGTAGTGATTTCTGACAGTCTCAAAATGGAGTGAACAGTGCAGTCAGGCGGTAGGGAAAGCAAGTAGGATGCTTGGCTGCATAGCTAGAGGTATAACAAGCAGGAAGAGGGAGATTATGATCCCGCTATATAGAATGCTGGTGAGACCACATTTGGAATACTGTGTTCAGTTCTGGAGACCTCACCTACAAAAAGATATTGACAAAATTGAACGGGTCCAAAGACGGGCTACAAGAATGGTGGAAGGTCTTAAGCATAAAACGTATCAGGAAAGACTTAATGAACTCAATCTGTATAGTCTGGAGGACAGAAGGAAAAGGGGGGACATGATCGAAACATTTAAATATATTAAAGGGTTAAATAAGGTTCAGGAGGGAAGTGTTTTTAATAGGAAAGTGAACACAAGAACAAGGGGACACAATCTGAAGTTAGTTGGGGGAAAGATCAAAAGCAACATGAGAAAATATTATTTTACTGAAAGAGTAGTAGATCCTTGGAACAAACTTCCAGCAGACGTGGTAGATAAATCCACAGTAACTGAATTTAAACATGCCTGGGATAAACATATATCCATCCTAAGATAAAATACAGAAAATAGTATAAGGGCAGACTAGATGGACCATGAGGTCTTTTTCTGCCGTCAGACTTCTATGTTTCTATGTTTCTAGAAGCAATTTTTCCTACAGGAATCAATGTAAAAGCAAATAATGCGTGCAAACCCATTAGGAAAGAAATAAAAGCTCGGAATTTGGGTGGAAGGAAGAGGAGGAAGAAGAGGAAGAGGAGAGTCGCTGCCGAAGGAAGAAAGTGAGGTGAGGGGAATCAAAAAAATCCAAAACTTTAAGGATTAAAAAAAAAGAGGGACTCTGAGGCGGCGAGGTGGAGCATGCGCCTCTCATACACCCGGCGCGAGGCAGCCTCCCATACACTGCACCAGAGAGAGAAACGCAGGTGGACAAGAGGGGGGAACCTCCCGCTCCTTTGAGTGAAAGGCGGCTGCTGCTGCTGCTGCTACCTGCTTCCTCTTCTTTCCCATGCTGAAGGGCTCCCCTCTCCTCTTGCTTGCCCGCTGTAACCGGCGCCTTTCCTTCACTGTGATGACTCCTCGGTTTGGCTGAAGCCAAGTTGATCCAGCCGGGGTGAAGTGCCCGCTTTTGCCTTTCCGTGCCCAGAGGCTCCAGGAGTCAGAGGCTCCGGGTGTATGGGAGGCAGCGCGTGGGAGTCACCACAGCAAACTGGTTTATTCCCTAAGTGCCCAGAGAAAGGAAAACGCTCTGTTTGCTCTGGACTGCCAAAGCCTCCTTAAGCGCCACCAAAAGGCTCCTCTGGCAGCCCAGAAAAGCCCGAGATGGCCGGGATTAAAGGGGGAATGGCAGGAAACCGGCCAGGCCTTCATGCTGCTCTCAAATTTCCTGGGAAATTTTTCTGGGTTCAGTTTCTTAAATAGAAAATGGTTCTTAAGAAGCGGAAGAGTTTTACCCCTGAATTTTAGAACGTGTTATGAAGATATGAAGGCCGTGTGTTCCCTATGACAGATCTGCGTGAATGTCACTCTTCCGTTCCCTTCTGGGAATGGAGAGACAGAAAAAGAGTGCGGGCAAGAAGGAGGGTGGGGCAGGAGTGCTAAGAAGGAAGTCAAACTTCTTACTTCAGGGTCTTGTAGTGAAGCTCCTCCACTGGAATGCCAAAAAGCTCCTTCGCTGCATATTTGAATATGTGCTCCAAGTAGCCCCCAGAGCCACCCCCAGAATGGCCAAGTAACTCTTCTTCCAAACAGTTGCCAAACCTACAGCAGGGGAGGGGGAGAGAGAGGAAGAGAAATGCCACAAAGTCAGGCTCAGCTCCTGGTGACTCTGTGGATGCTACATCCATGTAGTTTCCTTTTCTGACTTTCCTATCTATTACTGATTTGATTGATTTGATTGATTGATTGATTGATTGATTTTTATGCCGCCCTTCTCCTTAGACTCAGGGCGGCTTACAACATGTTAGCAATAGCATTTTTTAACAGAGCCAACATATTGCTCCCACAATCTGGGTCCTCATTTTACCCAACACAGAAGGATGGAAGGCTGAGTCAACCTTGAGCTGGTGATGAGATTTCAACCGCTGACCTGCAGATCTACAGTCAGCTTTAGTGGCCTGCAGTACTGCACTCTACCTGCTGTGCCACCCCGGCTATTATTATTGCTGTTGTTGTTGTTATTTGACACGCAGAGCCATATCTGCTGGCACCCAAGCTGTTGCCCTAGCTCAGCTCCAACGTGCATGTGTGTGCCAAGGCTCTGGGATGGGGGAGGTTGTTTTTACTCTCCCCCGGCTCCAGGGAAGCCTTTGAGCCTGGGGGGGGGGGGCGCGAAATGCAAGCCCACTGGACCCATCAGTGGTTGGGAAACAGACCATTTCCGGCTTCCAGGGGGCGGGAGAAGCTGTTTTCGCCCTACCCAGGCATTAAATTATGATTGTGGGCACTCGCGCATGTGCCCGATAGTGTGCGCATACGCTCTTTCGGCATCTGAGGGAAAAAAGGTTCGCCATCAGTGCTGTAGGATATTTCTGTCTGCTCTCTGATTGGACTGTATCCAATATCGCTGTACATTCCACAAGGAGTGCTGCTACCTCAGCCACATGAGCGCCACAAACGTCAATTGAGGAACTGCAACATAGTCATGGCCGTCTTCATTTGTGTGACACTATAAATTAGATGTGTATGCTTCCACCGAAGCATCTATTGGTCGGAGAGTGCTGCACCAGATGGTTCAGGATTAAAACCTCATCTCCAGTCGACCTAATACCATTTCCCTCAAAATAAATCACCCCCGAAAGTAAGACATAGGAGAGGTTTCGTAGAATTGCCTAATATAAGGCATCCCCCAAAAGTAAGACGTAGGAGATGTTTCGTTTCGCAGCATTCCCGAACAGAACATATATAACATTGCTGTCCATAAATTGCATCCAAAAACGCTGCATCAATCAGATTTAAAACACATCCAACATGGTAGTACAGTAGTACATAATGGTATGGTAGTAGTAAGAAATCCTTGATAGGATTCACGGTGTCTGGTTATGCTGGTTTGTGATGACAACTACTGTACAGTATTTAATACAGTGGTTAATTAATAAAAATGTTGATTTTATTTGTTCAGCAATAAATGTGAATTCTTCTTTATTGAAAAAAAATAAGACATCACCTAAAAATAAGACATAGCACATCTTTGGGAAGAAAAATTAATATAAGACGCTGTCTTATTTTCAGGAAAACAGGATATTATCACCCGCCCAGTTGTACAGCCAGCTTTGCTATGTCCCATGCCTAGATGCTACATCCATCATGATAGAGGAGCGTTGGTCTTACCTGATACACTTCTTCTCTCAAAGGTGGATATAGCATCCAGCTTCGCCCATTATAGTCAACGTAGAATGTTGGCTTTGGTTGGGTTTGACCTGAATAGCTTTGACAGACTCAGTCCAATCAGAGAGCAGACGGAAATATCTCATGCCTGGATGCTATATCCACCCTGCGGGAGAAAGGGGTGCATCACGCCTTCTCCTGGCCATGGAGACTCTCCTTTACCTGAATAGGTTGCAGAAGAAGGTGGAGAAAACAGAGCACACCTTGGTAAGTATCGAATTTTTCGGAGTATAAGACGCACCTTAGATTTGGGGGAGAAAAATCTGGCTCTGCCTACCAGCGTCCTTGGCTTGGTCAACTTCAGCATAGTATTTGCTGCTCGTGAACACCTGTGCACGCATGCGTCATTCACATGTGCCTTGTTGGGGCAGCTAAGCAGTTTCAAAAGCATAGCTGATTGTCAGAGGGAGCTCCAGTGAGTAAAGTGTGGAAGCGATAAGACAAGACAACAGCTGTTCTGGGTTGCCATTTTGGGCTTTGCGCCTCGCGTATTCAGTCTTTAAATGCTGTTTGAGAGCCGCTTAAGGCTGCGGGGATTGCCAAAGCACATCGCCGCCCAAATCACAACGCAGCAGAGGCCAAAAACAAGACATGCGGAGGCCAAAAATGTGATGTGCGGAGGCAACGATCGGCAGCAATGTGCTTTAGTAATTCCCGCAGCATTGAACAGCTCTCAAACGGAACATTTAGAGGGTGAAAATGCAAGCATGGAGCCCAAAACACAAGCTGTTGTCTGTGGCAATCTCTGCAGACAGGAAGAAGATGCACAGAGTTTGAAAGGTGGGATCTGGCAGGTGGGCGGGGCTACATTTGGAGTATAAGATGCACCCAAATTTTCAGACCCTTTGTGGAGGGTGGGGGAGAGTGTGTCTTATACTCCAAAAAATATGGTAGATTTTCAGAGAGTGTCTTACATGCTATCCAAAGGCATAGGATTCACTTCAAGAAGGGAGACTCCTTCCTGGTCCAGCAGCTTTAAGACTTCTCCTGAAATAGAGAGATGTGACAATTAACTCAAGCAGATCCAAGAGACCAGGCCCTGACCCAAAATGAAGACCAGAAGCTTCACAGGATTCCAAAGCAATCCCAGGTGAGTCTCACTGGCATACAGGAGGAAACATCCAATAAGAAAGTGAAATGAAAGTACAAGGATCCAATATTTGGATTTATGCTATTTTTCCTACTGGGCATGAATCAGGTTTTGAATTAAATTTATGTTACATGACCTTAAATGATAGGAATTAGAATTTGGGAAGGGATGCTATGAATGGGAAAAAAAATAAAGTCAGGCATTTATTTATTTCATTCAATTTTTTAATGCCGCCCTTCTTCTTAGACTCAGGGCAGCTTACAACATGTTAGCAATAGCACTTTTTAACAGAGCCAGTATATTGCCCCCATAATCCGTGTCCTCGTTTTACCCACCTCGGAAGGATGGAAGGCTGAGTCAACCTTGAGCTGGTGATGAGATTTGAACTGCTGACCTACAGATCTACAGTGAGCTTTAGTGGCTTGCAGTACTGCACTCTACCTGCTGCACCAGCTCGGCTCACCTCTTTAACCAAATGACTCCCTTGCCCAGACTTTGTGCTAGTTCTTGAGATAATGTATTCCCCTCCTTCAGTCACCAGCCAGATTCTATCTTAAAACTACGTTCAACCCATTAAACTGCAAGCTTGCCAGGGGCAACAATAATCATGTTTCTTGGATCGACCTCAGGTCACTGGGACCACCTGGTGTATTAAAAAAACCCAGAATTATTATGGTGAATATTAGGATTGTATAAAATGCCCCAAATCTGTCATGCTTAGAGCAACAAAACCTCATCTCGAGTTCAAGAAATCCAGAAATGTAACAAAAATCGATTCTAATTCAAAATAAAGTGTTCACATTTCAGGTTATTTGCCACACCCCTATTAAATATATCAAGAAAGTATAATCTGTATTGTCTCTTGGTCCCCAGCTGTATGGTTGAAGAACTACATTTGGAGCGTCCCCCTCTCAGTTTGTGACCAATGATACCCTGGCCTCTATCAGGATTTCTATCAGAGGAGGATTATTATATTTTTTGACGTATAAAATGCACCTCCCTCTGCAAAAGAGGCTGAAAATTTGGGTGCAGCTTATACTCCAAATGTAGCTTTTTCCAAGCTTATTTCCCCAGCCCTCATGAGGTGCTAATGATCTTCCCAGCTTGCAAGCTTGTTTTCACTGCTATTCCAAAAAGGGTTTTTTTTCCAACTCTAAGTCTTTGCTGGCTTTTCATTGCTACTCCCTCGGAAGAATTTTTTTTTAATAGCCCTAACCAGGGGATAAAATAATGTGCTGAAGCTGACCAGACTAAGGATGTTAGCCAGATGAATAGAAACATAGAAACATAAGACCTCATGGTCCATCTAGTCTGCACTATTTCCTGTATTTTATCTTAGGATAGATATATGTTTCTCCCACGCATGTTTAAATTCAGTTACTGTGGATTTACCAACCACGTCTGCTGGATGTTTGTTCCAAGAATCTACTACTCTTTCAGTAAAATAATATTTTCTAATACCTGGTAGATTTTTGTCCCCTATTTTCCTACTCAAAAGCTAAGGTGTGTCTTATACGCTGAAAAATATGGTAATTCACAGAAGGGACTGATGAAGGAGAAGCAGGGTTCTTCCCTCTCAAAGATCATTTAGACCTGCACTTTACCTGTTGTAATCACACAGTCAACCTCACGGGTCTGGTGCTTTTGAATGAAGAAATCTGGCCGGGAAGCTTCTAGCTTTTTGTCATAGCAAGGCATCACAGTTACATGGTAGATTTGGTCTGGTGTCAGGCTCTGGAACAAAAGAGTTTTGAAATTGTATTGAAACTGCCAAAAAGAAAACTCAGGCCTAAATTCCCAACAGTGGATGCAATTGAATAGTGGAGCACAAAGGACCAAACCACATCCCAGTTTGGGGCCTGAGTTGTCGGGCAATCAGAAATTGATGATTTAGCTCACCCTTCTCCTCTTTCTCTCCAAATACTTGCTAGCAACTATACATCTGAAGAGTAACATCTACAGAATAGCTGGTCTAAGTGATGGGAGAGGGGCAATCACATCACAGTAGATTGCATCACACTTATGGCAGCGGCACCAAGGCACTTCTGGATTGAATGGCTCTGAAAGATTAGATTAGCTAACCTCCAACCAGGCATCCCAACCACACAAGCCACCATGTTCCTTGCCAATAGCACTTAGACCTCATATACTGTTTCGCAATGCTTTACACTCTTCTCTAAATGGTTTACAGTGGGCCTCTTGCCCCCAATAATCTGGGGCCTCATTTTACTGACCTCAGGATGGACGGCTGAGTCAGCCTTGAACCTGGTGAGATTCCAACTGCCAAATCGCAGGCAGCCGGCAGTCAGCAGAGGTAGAAGTAGCCTGCAGTACTGCATCCTAACCACTGTGCCACCACTGTTCTATGGTTACGGGTGGGTTCTAACTTACCTTGCCGCCAATTCACTTCCTCATGCACTGTGTGGTTGCGCCACGTGGGCATGTACAGTGCCTAAAATTAACCCCTACAAAAAAGCCTGAAAACAAGATGGCAGTGCATGCACAATGCCGGTGGAAACTCGGCTTCTGAGCATGTGCAGAAGGAAAAAAAAATCAGCAAAAAAATCCCCCCCCCCCCCCCCCAAAAAAAAAAAAAAGATGGCAGTGTGCATAGACCAGCATGGACTGAAATGGTTCCATGATGTCATCAGCCATTTGCTACCGGTTCTATAGACCGGTGCAAATTGGGAGGAACCCATCTCTAGTTAAATCACTGAATAGGAAAGAAACAGCTGGCTACCCCTTTGGGAACACACACACATGCTGTCTTTAAAGAGAGAGCAAAGGCCCTGAGCTACAAGTACAGTAGATATCTGTAGCACATTTGCCAGTTTTCCCTTTGCCTCCTGTGGCTTCCAAACCTCCTATTGCATATGCTGTCTTGTGAGAAAAGTTTGAGCAGCACCTGTGTTTTGGCAAAGTGGTCTTTAATCAGGGAGCCCATGATCTGCTGGGGTGATCTGGTAGTGCTGATGTATGGGATGATAAAATTCCCATGGGTTTTTTCAGCGTAACAGATCCAACCTGCAAGAGAAACATTTTTTAAAATTAAACCAATCCTGCTGTCTATCTCTGGCCAATGAAAACTACATAGCAAAGATGGCCCATGGCCCCAATGTAAGAAGGGTTTCACGAGGGAGTTCTTTTTCCCATCCATTAACCAGAGATCTAAATATGTACCAAGCCCCAAACACTTGAGCAGGACAACAAAAGCAATTACTCAGATTATGGTAAGGTATATTTAATGCTACTTTTGAGATAATAAAGAAATGTGGTAATTGCAAAAGGAATTTCTGGATCTCCTTCAGCGAGTTCACAAAGGCACAATTTCTTTGCATGATTTACAACACTTCTTCGGTTATTCCATCCCACCCAAATTGCCGCTGGTGAAATAAGCTGCCAACAGATTGCCCTCTGCCTCTTTATCTATTATGCCTCCAATGTGTTTTATGCCTTTCCCAGCTTCCACACCATCCATCACTCACAGTAAGGAACATCAGGAAGGATATGTTAGGTTGCAAAAGTAACTGCTTGGTTCTGAAAATACAAGTACTCCTTTAAAGACTTAATTATAGGTTCCCTGATCGGCCTGCTTGCCCTTCTGTACAGCTTGAATGATAGAACAAAGTTGGAAGGGATCTTGGTGGTCTTCTAGTCCAACCCTCTTCACTCAGGAAACCCTATCATTTCAGACAAATCTCTGCTTAAAAATCCCCAATGGTTGCAGCACCCACAGCTTCTGAAGGCAAGCTATTCCATTGGTTGGGTGCCCTGATTAGTTTTCATCAATCATTTCTTGTCTTGTCTTCTGGTACTTTGGAGAATAAGTTAAGTCCCTTACAATCCCAATTGGGACTACATTTTCAAGAGTAGGTGCATTGTGGTCATAGCACCCAGCACCTGAATATTTTTTTTTTTTAGTTACTATTTTTACAGTCGTTGTTGTGAATCTCATGGTTCTAAGTCCAAATCATGCAGTTGTTAAGTTAATCTATTCTTCCAAGTGTGTGTGTATGTGTGTATATATTATACACACACACAACATCTATGTTTTCCCCCAAATAAGATGTCCCCTGATCAGGCTTTTGAGTGCATGGCAATAAGGCAAAGTCCTTATTTCAGGGTTCAAAAAAATGTAAGACAGTGTCGTTTATTTCTGGAGAAACATGGTACACCCACACACACACACATAGAGCAAACCGGCAAAATACACCAGAAACTATTAGAAAACTATGTAAATCACTGAAGTGACCCCAGGATGCTGCAATCAGTTATAAATGTAAGTGGTTGCCAAGTGCCTGAAATCCAGTCATGTGACTGGGAAGGGGGGTGCATGTTTCACAAGAGCTGGAAAAGCTTTATTGAGCCACAAACTTTTTTTCCAAGACTGTCATACCTTCAAACTTAAAAATTACTAGTTGCAAGTCAAGGACTACCTGTAATTTACCTTTTAAATTTATTGTTACTGAAATGTTGTGTAATTATTATTATTATTGTTGTTTTTGTTGTTGTTGTCAGTACCACACAGCAAACGAGATCACCATGCTGGATTTCGTATTTCATCATTAGTTGGCCTCTTCCCAAGCACCTAGGACTGAGTGATGTAGCGGCGAATTATGTGTGCCGATCCCAGTAAAGCGGCTTTTTGCAATTGACAGATGGATATTTTGTCAATTCTGATGGTTTTCAAATGTCCGCTGAGATCTTTTGGCACTGCACCCAATGTGCCAAGGACCACTGGGACCATTTTCACTGGCTTATGCCAGGGAATGAATGAATGAATTATTGGATTTGTATGCCACCCTTCTACATGGATTCGGATAATAATAATAATAATAATAATAATAATAATAATAATAATAATAATAATAATAATAATAATTTAATTAGATTTGTATGTAGTCCTTCTCCGAAAACTCAAAGCATACAAAACACATCTAATACATTAAAAAACTACAGCTAAAACCCCTATCTATTACTCAGACAAACCAATCCCCAGTGTGGTGCCCAGATTTGGAGCCAGTTATGGTGATCAGATCTAGGGAACATTACATCAAGGAGAGTCTTCACTCCCCTCTGATGCCAGGTGATATTTACTTACCAGGGCAAGCAGCAGCTAACAGGGGCAAAGCTTTCTTATCTTCTGCTCGTTTCAGGAAACGTTGCACAAATTCTCGCTGGCTCTCCAGCAAACTGAAGTTCCTGGTGAAAGTTGTATCAAAGACAAAATGCACCCCTGATAAAGAAGAAGGAAGAGAAGAAGTGCTGAGCAGATAGTACAAGGAAGTGCAATTCAGGATGACCCTTGATCAACTCAGGTGCAGCAAGAAAGAAGCCCTAGCTATCGATGGGCAGCAAAATTTGACGGGCATTTCACTAACTCATGCAGGGCCAAGACCACAGAAAGAACAGTACAGGTTTTTGTAAGGCATCTTTAATGCTACTCTGGAGCAAATACATAATTTTTGATAGTATAAGAATTACCCAGTCTCATTTATAGTGAATTCTTTACATACTTTGAATGCTTCCTCTTTTCTTCTACATAGGCTGAGATGCTATTTATAAGCTGTCAAAAGATTCATCTTGTACTTTTTGAATTTTCACATTTGATCTCTCCATTTTCCCCCCAGCTTCCCCACAATTTTGAATGCAAATAAACAATTGAAAAAAAATTAAAGTGTGTTTTATACTCCAAAAGTAAGTGCAGAAAGGGTATTCCTATAGCCACCATGTCCAGTTTCTCTGCAAGTGTTTCGGAACAGCACAAATCAGAATTATTCCCAACTTCCCAGAAATATGATTGGATTATTATAATTTATTTAAGGTGAGGAAAAATCATTTTACTCCTTTTTAAATAATGCCAACTAAGGGAGCACATATATTTCAAATTTATTTTCTCCATTCCCCAAATGTCTACTTCTCAGGCTGCTTAGGTATGGCACACAAATAATTTTGATTTGGATTAATTTCCCTGGATTAGCTCAGCATTCCTTTTGAGAATGTTAAGGAGCAAACTGGCTGAAAGATGACACTTTACATGCAAATCTCATAGCACCATTTTTAAATCAAATACTACTCACCTAAGTTCTTAAAGAAGGCTGTCAGCTTCTTAGCTGTGTCTAAAAGAGTCAATCCGAATCTTGCAGCTAAAGAAGCTCTGGACTGGGGAGATACAGACACCACCACCAATTTCTTGGGAGAATTGGATGCCTTTTAGTTAAAAAAAAATCACAGAAACAAACGTAACTCCACTAATTTGTATAACATTAAGGTAGGTGTACATGTGTTTATTATCTAATACATCAAACATATCTCTTCACTGGAAGAGCTAAAATTATTATTTAAGGTTAACTCCTGGTGAACACATCCCTTCTCTCTTTCTCCCTTTCCCCCCTATCTTCAAGGTAAATAAAGATTAAAAATGGTAATGGAAAAAGAGAAAGTGGTAGGCCATTAAAGTACTCACTGTTTAGTGCAAGAATCAAAATTAAACACAAACATTATCATAGCTAGGTTCTTGGTTCCAATTGTTCCCTCTGTTCTATTTAATTCACATTACATAAATGCTAAATCACTTACCTTATTGGCATTTAACACTTTGCAAAGCTCTTCATGGCTCTGCTGAGTGATTAGGACGCTCTCCGCTGACGTGATGCAACCACTGCAGGCCAAGCAGTCATTGAGAGTGATCTTGGCCTTTTCCAGTTTTTGTGATCCTCCATCCTAGGAAGGAAGCCATCGAAGGGACTGCTGTCAGCATCCTGCAAAAAGTAATCGCGATGGGCATCCACAGGGAAGGTCAAAAAGCCAGGATGGTAGATATAGCCACATAAACGAAGCTCCACCATTTTCTTAACTGCAGCATGTTTGTGTAGCTACCATCTTGATCTTTTTGACACACATACACACCCCAAGTATCAGACAATCGACTTACAACAGTAAATTTAATGATGTTCAAAGTTACAACAGCACTGAAAAGTGACATGACTGTTTTTCTCATTTACCATCCTTGCAGCATCCCCATGGTCACAAATTCGGATATTTGGCAACTGATTTATATACTGCTCAAAAAAACAAAGGGAACACTCAAATAACATCTGAATGAATGAAATATTTTCATTGAATACTTTGTTCTGTACAAAGTTGAATGTGCACAAAAGCATGTGAAATTGATTGTCAATCAGTGTTGCTTCCTAAATGGACAGTTTAATTTCACAGAATTTTGATTTACTTGGAGTTATATTGTGTTGTTTAAGTGTTCCCTTTATTTTTTTGAGCAGTGTATTTATCATGGTTGTTGTGGCCCAGGATCATGCGATCCCTTTTTGTGACCTTTTGATAAGCAAAGTCAATCGGGAAGTCAGATTCACTTAACAACTGTGTTACTAACGTAAAAACTGCTTAACAACACTGGCAAGAAAAGTCATGAAATGGGGCAAAACTCACTTAACAAATGCCTTACTTAGCAAAAGAAGTTTTGGGCTCAACTGTGATCATAAGCCTGTTCACTTCTCACTTTTGTTACAGGTTCCTACTATCAAAGACAACAGAGGAGTTACAGATTTATTTTGTTCTGCCTGCAGAGATTTGTGCTAGATTAGACTATATCCTTGAGAACATTAATGTCTTGTCAAAAGTTTGCGTTTCACAGCAAAAACTAAGAAAAGTTTCTGGTTATGAAAAAAATGAATCACATCAATCGCTGGTCCTCAAATTTAGGGCACCTCCTTTTCAGCCCAATAAAAAGTTCTGCTAAAGATGATTTGTGTTGCCAGTTGCTTTAAAACATGTTGGAAAAAAAGCTTGTTCTATAGTCCCTAAAACACATTCAGTCTGGGGAAAGAAAAACTTTACCTGGCCAACTTGGAAATAAGTTCCATCATCTTCAATACGGATCTTAGCTGCTACTCTCCCAGACTTGTCAACTTTGATTGGCTTTATGCATTCCTGAAAGGGAAATCAAACAATCAAATTAACCAATGTCAACAAAGATCTGTAACGAAAAACAAAACAAATACAAAAATATGTGGAATTAAACATTTAAAGATTAACTTAAACCAAGCTTCCTAGGTGAATCACTAATAGTAACAATAATAATAATATATTAGATTTGTATGCTGCCCCTTACCGAAGACTCAGGGTGGCTCACAACAATAATAAACAATGCAGTACAAATCCAATAATTAAAGCTATAGCTAAAAACCCACTATCATTAAAAAATAGTCAATACTACCCAATCATAACCACACGTAAATCTTACTGGCCAAAAAGGGAATACATACATCAATTACCCCATGCCTGGCGACATAGATAAGTCTTCAGAATCTTGCTAACTATGATCTGGCTGGCATTATATTCAGTCTTTCTGCCCCTGGCATTTTTTGGGAGTCTACTAAATTCAGTTCCACAGGCATACTTTTTTCCAAACTTAAAACATAGATACAAATCTTAGATGTCTAACATGGAAAACAAATGAAGCCAATGCTCTGCAAAAGAGAAAAATATTTTTGTTTGGAAAAAAACAAGATGTAATTTGCTTACAGTAAATGGAAACTAAAAAGGGAGATAAGCAAACTGGAATTAAGTAGAAAGTGAGAACAATTAATCAGTGAAATGATTTAGTCTTGATCTAGGAGAGATTTCAGATGAAACCTTTGTAAAACTGGACCAGATTATCTCCGGGACTGCCTTCTGCTGCACGAATTCCAGTGACCAGTTAGGTCCCACAGAGTCTTCTCCGGGTCCCGTCAACTAAACAATGTCATTTGGCGGGACCCAGGGGAAGAGCCTTCTCTGTGGCGGCCCTGGCCCTCTGGAACCAACTCCCCCCAGAGATTAGAATTGCCCCCACCCTCCTCGGCTTTCTTAAGCTTCTTAAAACCCACCTTTGCCGTCAGGCATGGGGGAACTGAGCTACTCTTTCCCCCTAGGCCTTTACAATTTATGCATGGTATGTTTGTATGTATGTTTGGTTTTATAATAAGGTTTTTTTTAGTTGTTTTAATATTGGATTGTTACATGCTGTTTTTTATCACTGTTGTTAGCCGCCCCGAGTCTACGGAGAGGGGCGGCATACAAATCCAATAAATAATAATAATAAATAAAAACCACACTTGGAATGCTTCATCCAGTTTTGGTTCTATTATAAAAAAGTTGTTGAATCTTTGAAAAAAGTGCAAAGGAGAGCAACTAAAATGATTACAGGTCTGGAGACTAAAACTTTCGGGGTATGTCTTATATTGGAAAAAAATTGTCAAATTTTTTGTTTTAACCATAAAATTAACATTTAGACGCGGTGACGTATGGAGGGGGGGCGGCGCGGAAGTGGGCAGGAGGCGGCGCTCATTAAGATCAGAGGGAGGTGGCAGACGTGGTGACGTATGGAGGGGGGACGGTGCGGACGTGGGCAGGAGGCGGCGCGCAGCTAGATGAGAGGGAGGCGGCAATACCCCCGTGTTTCCCCGAAAGTAAGACATATGTCTTACTTTCGGGGTACGGCTTATATTAGCCGACCCCCCTGAAACCCCCGATACGTCTTACAATCAGGGGTGTCTTACTATCGGGGAAACAGGGTATGAATAATGGCTGCAGGTTTTGTGTTTGGCTACTCTAGAGAAAAGGAATAAGGGTGACATGATAGCAACAATTCAGTATTTGACGAACTATCACAAAGAAGAGGGGATCAATTTATTTTCCAAAACACAAGAGGGCAAGACAAAAAAAAAAAAAGAGACGGATGGACACTAATCAAACAGAAAAGCAACCTAGAACTAAGAAGAAGCTTCCTAACAATGAGGACAATTAACCAGTGGAATAAATTGCCTTGGGATTGGGCGGCATAGAAGTCAAATTAACTAATTAAGTCAAATTAGTCATGAGCGGAGGTGGCGCCATGGGTAGAGTGCAGTACTGCAGACCACTAAAGATCTGCAGGTCAGTGGTTCAAATCTCATCACTGGCTTAAGGTTGACTTAGCCTTCCATCCTTGCGAGGTGGGTAAAATGAGGACCCGGATTGTGGGGGCAATAGGCTGGCTCTGTTTAAAAAAAAGTGCTATTGCTAACATGTTGTAAGCCACCCTAAGTCTAAGGAAAAGGGCGGCATAAAAAAAATCAATCAATCAAACAAACAAACAAAATAAAATTTGGAAGATGTCAGTGTTCAATCATTGGAGGCGTTCAAGAAGGGACTGGTCAGTCATTTGTCCAGAATTTAATAGGGTCTCTCTTGCTTAAGCAGGGGTTGGACTAGAAGACTTCCAAAGTCCCTTCAGCTCTGGTCTATAGGAGAGCACTGCCTCTCTCTGCTGCGTGCAGGGTGGGGAGGGCGATAACAGTTTTCTGGGCCCAATGCCAAGTGGACAAGAGAGCAGTCAACAGCCATTGTTACACCAAACACTCTTTTTTTTCCAAACTCAGAACTGCAGAAAAAACAATTGCTGCCAACCTGCTTTCCATTGTGAACCTGTATACTGCACAAGTCAAAGAGGGCTGTGAAAATATATACTGACCCCTCACATCCTGGACATAAACTGTTTCAACTCCTACCCTCAAAACGCGCTACAGAGCCCTGTACACCAAGACAACTAGACACAAGAACAGTTTTCTCCAGAAAGTCATCACTCTGCTGAACAAATAATTCCCTCAACACTGTCAAACGTTTTACTAAGTGCACCTCTATTTCTACTAGTTTTTTCTCATCATTCTTATCATCCATTTCCTCCCACTTAGGACTGTATGATTGTAACTTGTTGCTTGTATCCTAAGATTTGTATGAATATTGATTGTTTCTTCATTGCTTATTTGACCCCTATGACAATCATTAAGTGTTGTACCTTATGATTCTTAACAAATATATATTTTCTTTTATGTACACTGAGAGCATATGCACTAAAGACAAATTCCTTGTGTGTCCAATCACATTTGGCCAATAAAGACTTATGTTCTATTCTAAACCGCGCAAACGTGACTCCCCCTTTCACAACTGGCAGAGAATGAAGCCATTTTAAGTGAGGCCGCTTCCTTCCTTCCTAGACAGGGAAACCCCAATCCCAGCCACAGTCCTATCCCGTTGTGATAGGACGACGGCGACGCTGAGGCCAACGGAGAAGGAAGCCCCAGGAAGGCTAGTCTCCTTCGGCCGCTCCCAGCGACGCTGGCCCACATGACGGAGCTACCGATCAGGACGTACGAGCGTGGCTTCCATCAAAGGAAGCGGACCCCGGCTTGGCAGGCACCCACCTGAGAGGGCCCGATAAAATCGTCCAGGTCGGTTAGCTGCAGAGCGCCGCTGAAGGGCGACGCCACCGCCATCTTACTCCCACCGTAAAGCGTTCGGAAGACGCCGTAAAGCGCGACACGATGATGCATGACCTGCTGTCGTAAAAAGCCTTCGCGAGGCAGGTGCACGAGGCTCCGCCCATTCTCGGGGAGGGCGGCTTAATGAAACGCCAAAACACATGTTCCTCTGGGCAGCGATTTGGGGAAACGATAGGCAGACAAGCGAGGCTCCGCCCATTCTCCTCGGGGGAGCGGTTTGAGGGACAGCGAGGCAAAAAAACATGAGGCTCCGCCCGTTCTCGGGGCGGGCGGCTTGAGGAATCGCGAAACAAACACACCAGGCACCGGCCATACAGTATTCATATTTTGAAGGAACGCTAAGCCGACAAATGAGGCTCCGCCCATTCTCCAGGAGGTCGTTTGCGGAATCGCGAGACATGCGCACGAGAATTCGCCCATTCTCGGAGAGGGCAGATCGCGAGATAGAGATGACGCTTTGCCCATTCTCGGGGTGGGCGGTTTGAAGGACCTCGAAGGAGTCACACGGGGCTCTGCCCCTTATCCTCGGGGGAGGCGGTCTGTGGAACCGTGAGGGAAATAAACGAGGTTTCACCTATTTTCCTCAGGGGAGCGGTGTGAGGGAACGCCCGAGGCCATCTCAAGCCATCGCTGAATAAACCCCCAATAAACAATGGGGGCTGCTCCAAAAAGCATAAAGGATTCAACTAGCTGAGGGGTAGACAAAGTTGGCTTTTCTACGACATGTAGACTTCAACTCCCAGAATTCCCGAGTTGGCTCAGGAATTCTGGGAGTTGAAGTCCACATGCCAACTTTGCCTACCCCTGAACTTAACCGAATTTACTAGTCGCCAGCCAGCCTTGGGAGGGAGTCCACAGAAGCAGCACACCCTGTGAAGGATTAGCTGTTCACTTTATTGTAAGGTTATATTCACTTTTGAAGACAGCAACGTCTACTTTTTGGATAAAGATCGTCATTGGTTTTGGGGAAAAAAGGTAAAAGACGCTGTGCTGCCCCCAGATATTTAAGATATTGCATTAGGGAAAATGTTGTGAAATTGCACTCTGGGTAATGTAGTTCTACATGTGACTACATTTCTGTATTCCTTTTGGCTCTGACTCAGCCAGCACGTATATGCTCCACTTAGAGCCTGGGTCAATTCAACCTCTTTTTACCTGCACAATGGGAAAGATTATACTGCAGAAGAATAGCATCATAACTGTGAGTTATTGTGAGAATGCCTGTAATAAAATGATCTGTGATATTTCATTGTGCTGAGTTATCTGACTGGGAAAAGTTGAGCTTGTACCAAAACAGTAAAAAGAGGCAGTAAAAAGAGGAGAAATTCATGTCCCCTGGCACAGCTGCAAGCCTTCAAAGCAATCACTGCTGCCTTAAAGAAGTAATCAGCCTACTAAAAAGGATTAAACCTCCCTCTGGTTCCCTGCAAACTTAATAGCCTGAAAGAGGTCTGACCTCTCTTTTGATGACCAGAAGCCTTAAATTCTCTTTCTGGGGGTGCTGCATGCTATGTTACTGCCTTCTGAAGCCATAAGATTAAGAGAAAAGAAATCCCCACCACTTCTTTCCCCTCAGTTACTGCCTTGGAAAAGTATTGCTCTAATTTGTTCAGCATAAGGGAAGAAGGGAGGCACATTTCCATTTAATGGCTATTATGCTTGCCTGTTTCAACTATTTGTGCATCTACAAACTCAGGGTCTTTGCCTCTCCACAACACTAACTAAGAAGCCTATATTAAAGTTATGCCTGAGAATTGAATGCTTGTTCTAGAAAACTGCACATGGCTCCCTTTAGACAAAGGAAGGGCCAGTGCACCTAAGCCTTTACTAGCAAACTGCGCTATCTACTGGTTGAAGTGGAAATCCACTTGAATACGCCTAAGCCTTAGCAAAAAAGCAGTGCCGTCTGGTGGTCACACTCTGAATCTCAGTTAAAATACGCCAAAGCTTAGAATACGCTCACCGCCTCCCTCTACTGGCCACCAGCTGAATTTTGCTAAACACACTAAAGCCAAACAAGCCAAGTGTAGCCTACTACCAAGCCTATAGCGCACCCTGTTGTTCAAAGCAAGCCAAGCCAGAGCAAGCCAAGCAAAGCAAGCCAAAGCAAGCCAAGCCAAGCAAACGTAAGCAAGGCAAGGCAAGCCAAAGCAAGCCAAGCCAAGCGAACCTAACAAGCCAAGCCAAGCCAAAGCAAGCCAAACAAAGCAAACCTAAGCAAGCCAAGAAAAGCCCAAGCAAGCATAGCAAAGCAAAGCAAGCCAAGCATAGCCTAACAAGTCAGTCTGGCAAGAAGCAAAGCAACAGCAAGCAGCGGACAGCAAAGAGCAAAGCCTAAGTACCTCTCACTCTCGAACACCAGCAGCACCTCCTAGTGGCTGTGGACAAGCAACTAAATATGGAGTGGGAACAATTCAACAATTCCTCATAAGCAGAGCCTATATGAGGAATGGAACAAGTACTAGCAAAATATGGAAAAACTTTGGAAGGATTTGTTATATCTCTCAAATATCAAGGAAGAAGAGCTTTCTCCACGTCGTATTCGGTCACTACATGGAGAGTGCAAGGGAACTCTCATACTTTGGAAAAACTGTGAATGGGAGCTAATCGACATTCAGCAGAAGTTACAAGATGAGGACTTTCTGAAGGACATACGAACTATCCAGCAGACAAACAAAAAACGAGCGAAGTTCCTCTTACGCAAATTTAATTTTTTCAAACCCATGGAAGATGAAGAGGCACAAATTGAAGCAGAAATAGCCAAACTTGACCATTTGATGAGTAAGAAGACAGGCCCAAACAACAATGGCAAGGCCTATGAAAAAGAACAAGATTCACTACAGCAGGGAGGTGAATCTCAACATCTAGAAATACCAAAAGGTCAGGCATGTGACATCGCACACTCTGTATCACAAGATCCCTCCCTCACCATTACAAAACAGCCTGATGGACCAAGATGTTAAGGGTAACCAAGGAGATCCTTCAGCAGCGGTGAAGGAGTCCCAGCCAGAAGGTTCACAAGCAATTGTGAAGTGTAACCTCAATGCTGAAGCTGAGACATTCCCATCAAACCTGCAAGACCCCTTGAATGTGGGACACCAGATATATCCAGAGCTATGCCTGGAAAAGGCTGTGAAACCGTATGCAATGATAGACACACAAAGCAACCAATCATTATCTAGGTCTGCATTTCTTGACCTCTTTGACATCCAGACCAAGGAAGCACGCTACACGATGTCAGCGTGCGCTGGATACCATCGCATGGCGGGGAGGAAAACCACTGGATACTGCGTGGAATCATCAGATGGGAGTGCAACATTCACACTATCACCATTGCCAGAATGCAGCAAGTTGCCAGGTAATCGCAGCCAAATCGCATTGCCTGAAGTAGCAAGCAGTATACCCCACTTGAAGCCATGCCAAGAAGACCTCATAACTTTCAAAGACAATCCTGTCCTAGAAGTGACAGTACTCCAGATTAACAAGGAAGACAGTGATGTAGACATATCAATAGAGGACAACAACGAGGACAACAACTTAGCCACCTCAATAGAGGACAATTGTTCTTTACAGCTCATAGAAGGAGAATTTAAACAAGACACTAGTTTATGGTAAACGATTTAGCTTTACTAGATAAATGGTCAAAGCAATGGGAACTTCAGTTTAATGTTTCCAAATGTAAAATAATGCACTTGGGGAAAAGGAATCCTCAATCTGAGTATTGCATTGGCAGTTCTGTGTTAGCAAAAACTTCAGAAGAGAAAGATTTAGGGGTCGTGATTTCTGACAGTCTCAAAATGGGTGACCAGTGTGGTCGGGCGGTAGGAAAAGCAAGTAGGATGCTTGGCTGCATAGCTAGAGGTATAACAAGCAGGAAGAGGGAGATTGTGATCCCCTTATATAGAGCGCTGGTGAGACCACATTTGGAGTACTGTGTTCAGTTCTGGAGACCTCGCTACAAAAAGATATTGACAAAATTGAACGGGTCCAAAGACGGGCTACAAGAATGGTGGAAGGTCTTAAGCATAAAACGTATCATGAAAGACTTAATGAACTCAATCTGTATAGTCTGGAGGACAGAAGGAAAAGGGGGGACATGATAGAAACATTTAAATATGTTAAAGGGTTAAATAAGGTTCAGAGGGAAGTGTTTTTAATAGGAAAGTAAACACAAGAACAAGGGGACACAATCTGAAGTTAGTTGGGGGAATGATCAAAGGCAAATGAGAAAATATTATTTTACTGAAAGAGTAGTAGATCCTTGGAACAAACTTCCAGCAGACGTAGTTGGTAAATCCACAGTAACTGAATTTAAACATGCCTGGGATAAACATATATCCATTGTAAGATAAAATACAGGAAATAGTATAAGGGCAGACTAGATGGACCATGAGGTCTTTTTCTGCGTCAGTCTTCTATGTTTCTAGTGGAAGCTGGGTTGCACCACTGCCCTTTCAACACTCGCCTAACAACCATGAGCAAGCTTCCTCCCACCTTTTTAACCTGAGAAGACTTATGAACAAGAAGCCTGAAATCAAAGTTCATCTGGTGGAGTTCATGGACAAGATGATCCAGAACGGACACGCTGAACTTACCCCATCTCCTAAAAGGAACAAAGAATGGTGGTACTTGCCATTCTCTGGAGTGTACCTTTCACAAAAGCTAGAGCAGGAACGAAAAAGGGAGTCAAGACATACCTCCCTGAGCAGTCTTCAAGGCATCAGTATACAATGCCCGCCTGCCACCATGACGAAGAGAGAGCTGCATGTTTTCTCAGATGCATCCACGCAAACAATAGCAGCCATGGCATATACCAGAATCTACGGCGGGGAGCATAACTCCCAAGCCCCTTTTCCAGCTTCTGTTCCTACTCCTGCTCCTGTTCCTGTGGAACCCTTACCACTTTCTCTTCTAGTTTCTATTCCAGGTCCAGTCTCCGATCCTGATCCTGTTCCAGTTCCTACGACATCTGCTCCTGTTCCTGATCCTGTGGAACCTGGTCCAGGTCCAGTTTCCGATCCTGATCTTGTTCCAGTTCCTACGGCATCTGCTCCTGTTCCAGGTCCAGTTTCTGATCCTGTTCCAGTTCCTACGGCATCTGCTCCTGTTCCTGATCCTGTGGAACCTGTTCCAGTTTCTCTTCCAGGTCCAGATTCTGATCCAGTTCCGTGTTCCTGTCCTGGTTGCACCTGTTCCTTGTCCTGTTGCAGGACAAGAACACATCTCCAAACTCTTGGCACATGGGACTTGTGCTCCAAGTTCTTCCCAGTGCAAAAGACGTTCGCCAAGAAGATCTATGCCATACCAGTCACCAACCTAGTCTTGCTGAAAAGACAGATCGAGCTTCAAGACTGAACTTCAAGTTTTGCATGCCTTGTATCTACCTCAGTGTTTGCATTGTTTGATAATACGCTTCATTTACCTTTGTTATTTAGTTCGGATAGACTGTTATTCTATGCCCTTTATTTAGTCAATTAGATAGTTATGTTACATTGCTTACCCTATGCATTGTTTACCTTAGTAAGATAGTTAAGCTGCACTATTTAGCCTATATCTTTGTTTATTTCAATTTATTCGCTAGTTAGTGTGGAATTTTACAAATTCCAGACGGGGAGTGTGCTGTCCCCAGAGACAGAGATAGTTGGACTGTATTTAGGCATGTCTCTTTAAGATATTGCATTAGGGGAAATGTAGTGAAATTGCACTCTGGGTAATGTAGTTCTATATGTGACCACATTTGTGTATTCCTATTGGCTCTGACTCGGGATGAGGGATAATTGGAGAGAACATTCCAGAGGGTCTTTTGTCTTCACGCTTTCACTAAGTCAGCCAGCATGTAGATGCTCCACCTAGAGCCTGGGTCAATTCAACCTCTTTTTACCTGCACAATGGGAAAGATTATACTGCAGAAGAATCGCATCATAACTGTGAGTTATTGTGAGAATGCCTGTTATAAAATGATCTGTGATATTTCATTGTGCTGAGTTATCTGACTGGGAAAAGTTGAGCTTGTACCAGAACAGACGCCATTTTTGTTAATATAGAACAATCCCCTCTCAAGGGTGGGAACGATAGGCAAAAGAGGCTCTGCCCATTCTCCGGGTGGCCGTTGGCACGATCGCGGGGCATGTGCGCGAGAGCCACAGGCCATTCTCTGTAGCACTTTGAAGGACCGCGAGGCAAACAAATGAGGCTCCGCCCATTCTTGGGGGAGCAGTTTGCAGGAATGACAGGCAGACGCGAGATTCCGCCCATTCTCGGAGAGGGCAGTCTGAGGGACTGTGAAGCAAACAAACGAGGCTCCGACCATTCTCGGGGGAGATATCTATGTTTTAAGTTTGTAAAAGATGATGTCTCTTAATTTTATTGTAAGGTTATACAGTGGTACCTCTACCTACAAACGCCTCTGCTTACGAAAATTTCTAGATAAGAACTCGGTGTTTAAGATTTTTTTGCCTCTTCTCAAGAACCATTTTCCATTTAGAAACCTGAGCCTCCAAAACTAACCAGAAAAGGCAGGAAGAAGCCTCTGTAGGGCCCCTCTAGGAATCTCCTGGGAGGAAACAGGACCACCACCCTCCCTGTGTTTTCCCCAATCGCACACATTATTTGCTTTTACATTGATTCCTATGGGAAAAATGGCTTCTTCTTACAAACTTCTACTTAAGAACCTGGTCATGGAATGAATTAATTTCATAAGTAGAGGTGCCATTGTATTCACTTTTTGAAGACAGCAAAGGCCACTTTTTGGCTAACGAGGATGATTGGTTTGAAAGTAGATGCAGGATGACAAATACATCTGGCTCGTTCTCCAGAAAGATGCTGGAAATAAAATGGAGGCTGATTGGAAAGAAATTGTATTGAGGAGAACCAGCAACAAACCGCTTGTGCTTTTGTGGCAGCTGACCGATTAGCTTGAGGAGTGCAAGGATTTTTATGGAGTTTATGCTATTTTGTAATGTTGAGGTTTTCTTGATGTGCTTTTATTAATGCAGTGATTTTCAAACTTTTTTGAGCTGCGGCACATTTTTTACATTTACAAAATCCTGGGGCACACCACCAACCAAAATGACACAAAATGACACTCTAACACAGTACATATTATACATATAGTTAATATAGTTTCTAAATGTATTTATACTCAGTGTGAAATCTGGGCCTGTTTCAATGAACACAAAAGAGATATCCTGGCAGGAATGGTAGAAAGACACGGGACCTTCCTGGGTGTGGATGAGAGGCAGCCTGCTATTGGTTCATCGCTAGTGGTCAGGATGAATCCTAGAAGGTGATTGGTCAGTGAGTGTTCCCTTTGCTGATAGCTGGAGGGAATGTGAGGGGAATGTTTATGTTCGGATGGAGGTGGCTGGTGGCAGGCCAGATAAATGGCCTCTGCGGGCCATAGTTTGGGGACCCATGTTTAATTTCCCCACGGCACACCTGACCATGTCTCACGGCACACTAGTGTGCCGCGGCACACTGGTTGAAAAACACTGTATTAATGGATTGGTTTTAACTTGTTTTGCAAATGTTCATGATGGCTTCCTTGGTCCTAATCCTGTCAAGCACGTGCAACTGATTTTATCCTGTTATCTATGGCCTCCAGCATGCCTATTTTAATGGGCTGGGATTGTTTTCACTTTTCTCCATGGGGTTAAGGTCACCTTCTGTCCTTAATGCCATCACCTGAAGGTGAAGATATTTTGTGAATAGGCTTGGCCCAGGATTTCTCCTTTTGGGGAAATATAATATTCTACCCTCTTGTAATATTCCGCAAAACATTTCATTCTCTAGGAGGAGGGCATTTCTCACAAAGGGTAAAAGATGTCATTTATGTTAACATTGAGCAGCGCCCTCTCAAGTGAGTGACCCATCCCCAATTTACAATGCAGTCATTTTGGCTCCTCCAAGATGATTCCACACCTCTGCTTAGGTGACCCTGAGGTCCCAGGAAAACCCCCAAGGAACCACAATGGCTCTCAGAAGGTTTTAAGACCACTTGACTGCATAAAAAACACTATCTTGCCATCCCGCTCCATCCTGTCAGAACCCATCACTCCCCCCTCCCACCAACTAATCTCAACTGTCAATAACTCTCTTTCCATCTCTCCCACAACATTTAATACAGCTTTCTGGATAGGAATCAGTCCAGTTACCTTTTCAAACTAAATACCACTTTTGATACTCCCAGAATCATGGAATATCATCAGAACTACTATTACTGAAACAAGAAGGCATGTCAGATATCCCTCATTGCCCAACAGTGTGTTTGAATTAATTTAGTTTGCTTGTTTCTTCTTTAGCTTTTCTTTCTTGGTTTGTCATAAATTATTGTTGTTATTTAAATGTTAGATAGATTCCAAATGTGGTACGGAAGAACCCAGATGGAGGAAGGCAGTGTTTGGATTCTTGGCCTTGGAGGCAGCAAAAATCCAGGAGATCAAGGACTTGCTCAAAGGTAAACAGGACCTGGATGAAGGGAGAGCTATTGGGTGCTCATTAGATAACTTGGATACTGTTTCTACTGCTGGTCCCCTATTCCTTTTGTGGACTTCTTGGTGAGGCCATGGAGGTGATAAAAGCTTGAATAGATCAAATCTGTTGAGAGGCAGAGAGATTTATTGATATAAGAGAGTGAGACAAACATTTTTGTAGATGAGCAGGACTGTGTTTTCTTGTTTTGGGTTTCACCTTAGGCTGGCTGGCTGGCTGATTGGCCAGCTGAATGGCTGGCCTTGGAAGGGAACCACAACTACTAAAACCAGAAATCTCTTCTTTCCCTGCCTTTTCTCAGAAATGGAATATTGCACCATGAATTTCTGCGGCCAACCAGTGCCAACTTAAAATTTCCAGTTCCGGTGGGTGGGGAGCAACAGGGAGGAAGGAGAGCTCTGCCACCGAGAACTACAGTTTAACATCTTTTAGTCTAGCCAAGGTTTGTCCTTGGGATTCATACTTGTACTGAGGGGGTCTTCTGTTTCAGAGGATCGAGTTGGTGTGTCTGGTGCCAGTTAATTTCTGCTCTGCTTTGCTCACTTTTCAACTTATTGGAAGTCATGTTTGAGATCCTATGGCTGGCGGTAGAACATGGCATCCACGCAGGAGAGAGAAGCTGGTGACAACTTGAAAATGAACATCATGCCAAGCCATAAATTTTAATAGTAGACTGGAGCCGATTTGAGAGGGAGCTGAGGGGAGATAAGGACTGGAGAACTTTAAAGTGGTCTGTTGGCTAAAAACAGATTGTGACGGGCTGTAAATTCCTCCTGACGCTTGGAAATTACATTGCAGAGCCGGTCGGTGGGAGGGGTCGGTGAGGGCACTGCCGTTGTATGCAAATAAGGAAACGACTGCTTTGGGGGGGACGCTGCTGTTGGCTGTGAGGGAGACCGAGGGGGGTGCTGCTGGAACGAGGTAGCAGGAGGAGACAAAGCGATGATGCAGCCAGCCTGTGAGGGAGGCTGGTGGGGATGCTGCTGGAGTGCCCGAGGGCAAGGCAATGACACGACTAAACCAGCTTGTGAGAGAAGCTGGGGAGGGGCCATCGGAGAATGCGCAATAGGAGGACTAAGATTGAAAATTACTGCTGAGCTGTGTGGAAGAACGAACAGTGAGACAATCCTGGGGGGTGTTCACCTTAAGGTGGCACCTAAAAAGACAGTATATTGTCACAGAAAGACTTCAACCGACTGTGGATAGCCCTTTAACCATTTAATTTTATCAGACTCCTAACCTTTCTACCTCTAACTCCTTTTAGGAATTTTAAAAACTATTGCACTTTAAGAACCATTGTACTTTAAGAACTATATATACCTCAAGAACTTTATGCACTTTACACCAGTCTTAAGTCTTAAACATTCGAGTTACCACCTTTGAATCTCTTACTTTTTATTACCCTTCCTTTATAGGAGGAGACAAAAGAGGGACAACTTTATCTTTATTTAAATCTTAACTTGTGCTTGACTAATGTTTTTTAACCTCAAATTAATTTTAGTGTTGAGGAGGGTGTGCTGTGTTGGGTTGTATTTTATTAATTAATTTAATTAATTAGTTTATTAATTAGTGACAAATGAATGTTGGAGTGAATGGTTTGTGTTTGAGTGAGAGGGATGAATGTTTAGATAAATGTGGGGTCCGGAGATGAAGAATGGTGCCTCCCTTGTTGGAAATGGGTGGGGCCCTAGTCATAACCCCTGAACTAGTATGTTTGCTAGGATGGGCCTGCCAAGAAGAAGGGAGTCCAGTGGAGGTGGTAGAGTGATTCCAGATGAGGTGGAGAGCCAGGGCATTACGGTCATTACTGGAAGGGTCAAGTATGGTGGGAGCCGAGGAGTAGGCCACTCTCAGAGAACGAGGACTCGATGTTTGGAAGCGATTCCCCGTTCTGGCCCCCTGCTCTCATCCGGTGTAGCTGGTGTCAGACATAGCCAGGGCCCTGGTCTCAGGCTGCTGCTACACAATGCCACGTCGGTTGTCAACAAGGCCCCCTTGATCCGAAATTTATTCTTGGAGGAGGGAGCTGACCTGGCTTGTGTGACCGAAACCTGGCTGGGCCTGGAGGGGGAGGTGTTCCTCTCTCAGAAAGGTGCTCAGATGGGTTTCTGGTCTTACATCAGTATTTCTCTTGGAGCAGTGGGAAAATGATCTGATTTTAAGGGGTTTAGTCACCACACCCTTGTCATGGTCCGATAATTCCCTGTCGATGCTGGACTTTGATTGACCAATCCCCCAGCGCAGGAAGGCGGAATTGATTAGGAGGTTCCGCCCCAGGTGTCTAATGGACCCAGATTGGTTTCAGAGGGAGCTTGGGGAAATTCCCGACTCATTTGTCTGCAGTTCAGCCAAGTCTCTGGTGATGGCATGGAACACAGCCGCGTTGGGGGCTCTAGACCGGATTGCACCTTTGTGGTCTCTCCGAGGTAGCAGACCCTGGAGATCTCCTAGGTTTACTGAGGAATTCGGGGGGATGAAATGCCAAGAGACACCTAGAGCAAGCACGGAGGGCCAGTAGCTCTGAGTCTGGCCGAGCATGGGTAAGGGCTTATATTCAGACTTACCTCGTGGCAATAGCGGTGGCAGTCAGCGTACATTACTGGCCTTATTGCGTCTGCAGATTGTCGCCCAGTCGCCCTGTTTAGGGTGACCCGCGCTCTCCTGAATAAGAAGGCAACGGTGGAGCCCTTAAAGGGGTGGGCTGAAGAATTTGTTCAGTTTCTTGCAGATAAAGTCACACAGATTCAGAATAATCTGGACTCCAAGTGGGCAATATAGGCCAAGGTGACAGGGTCAGGTATAAGTTCCATCATTTGGGAAGAGTTTGACCTGGTAACTCCTGAGGAAGTAGATAAGGCTATGGGAGCTGTGTGTTCCTCCACCTGCTTACTGGACCCGTGCCCCTATTGGCTGGTTTCGGCCAGTCGAGGTGACACGTGGCTGGATCCAGATGTTGATTAATGCTTCCTAGAGTGAGGGGTCATTCCCGCAGCCTCTGAAGGCTGTGGTGCAACCCCTCCTCAAGAAACCGTCCCTGGATCCAGTCGTATTGAAGAACTATAGGCCGGTCACCAACCTGCCCTTTTTGGATAAGGTTGTTGAGAAGGTGGTGGCACACCAGCTCTGATGGTCCTTGGAAGAAGCTGATTATCTAGATTCCTTTCAGTCTGGTTTCAGGGCCGGTTACAGCATGGAAACTGCTTTGGTCGCACTGATGGATGATCTCTGGCGGGCCCGGGATAGGGGACATTCCTCTATCCTGGTGCTCTTCGAACTCTCAGCAGCCTTCGATACCATAGACCAGTGTTTCCCAACCTTGGCCACCTGAAGATATCTGGACTTCAACTCCCAGAATTCCCCAGCCATCATTCTGGATGGGAGCCAACAGGCTCAGACTCAACCCAGACAAGACCGAGTGGCTGTGGGCTTTTCCTCCTAAGGATTCTTTGATCTGTCTGTCCATTGTTCTAGGGGGGGAAACATTGTCCCCTCAGATAGGGTCTGCAACATGGGTGTCCTCCTGGACTCACACCTGAGTTTTCATGACCATCTTTTGGCTGTGGCCAGGGTGACCTTTGCCTAAGTTCACCTGGTTCACCAGTTGCGGCCCTACTTGGACCAGGAGGCTCTCCGCACAGTCACTCAGGCCCTCCTCACCTCCCGTCTTGATTATTGCAATGCGTTCTACATGGGGCTACCCTTGAAAAGTGTTCGGAGACTGCAAATAGTCCAGAATGCAGCTGCGAGAGCTATTAGGTGTGTATACCTTTGCTCTGCGAGCTGCACTGGCTTCCTATTAATCTCCAGGCACAATTCAAGGTGTTGGTTATTACCTTTAAAGCCTTATATGGCTCAGGGCCAGACTATCTACAGGACCGTCTCTTGCCGCATACCTAGACATTCCTGGGAATATGAGTAGATAAATCACATCCAACCGAGAGTTCTAGGCAGTTCACTTGATGTTCATAACTTCGTTCACAGCAGAAGCTCAGAGACCCGACACAGCTAAATTAGTTATTTTATTGTAGACAAAAAAGAAGCCATATATATATTCTGCCTACTGCAGAAGACCAAGAAGTCAACTATTTCTCTGCATCCCTTACATGGTTTAAATTCTAGGCCCTTTTTGAGACTTTGGAAATTTGGTTATTTTCCTTTTGGTCTCGAGAATGGGACATGTTCTAGATTTGCAAAATGGTTCTATATTCAGATTAACAGCGTTGGAAGGAGTCTTGTAGGTCATCTAGTCCAACCCTCTGTCCAAGACCATACTACACCATTTCTGACAGATGGCAGTTCTATCCAGGCGGAGAATCACTTGTTTCCGTCTCACTAGATCCAGCTCTTTTAAGAATGAAATCCAAGTTGCCTCTTGCCATTTTTGATGCTCGGTTTGGCACTGTCCAACTACTATCGCTGCAAACTGGCAACCTTCCATGTTGGTGAGATGGGGACCAATGAGGGATTGGAGAGGTTTAATATTGTTAGCTTTTGGTCTTTCATCCTTTTCTCATCTTCTATAAGTCCCAAAGGCCATCAGATTTCCCATCCTGTTTCTGAGCTTGTCCAGGGTTGACAAAAGCAGGTGGGGGAGGGGAGGTTTCTGCCCCAGTGACATTTTCAGGGGGTTGGGATTACATAACAGGAAGTCCTCATCTTACAACAGCTGATTTAGTGACTGTTCAAAGTTACAACGGCCTGAAAAAAGTGATTTATGACCATATTTCACACCTACGACCTTGGCAGTATCCCCAGGGGCATGGGATCAAAAATCAGACATTGGTCGCTGTGTCCCAGAATCACGTGATTCCCCCTTTGCAACCATCTGACAAGCAAAGTCAATGGGGAAGCCAGATTCACTTAACAACCATGCTACTAACTTAACAAATTCATTAGTTCACTTAATAACTGTAGCCAGAAAAATCATAAAATGGGGCAAAATTCACACAGCAACTGTCTTGCTTAGCAACAGAAATTTGGGGCCATAAATTGGGGTTGTAAGTCAAGGACTACCTATAACCAGGTCACCTCAAGTGTAGAAAAATATCTTTATTTTCTATCTATACACTCACCTCTTCATAAACTAGCTTGCGGGTTCAGATTCTGCAAGTTTCAAAGGGCGTATTCCTGTTTTCAAGAGGGCCTCATTTGGATCAGGAAAAGGTAGCAATAGCACTTAGACTTATATACCACTTCACAGTGCTTTACAGCCCTCTCTAAGCAGTTTACAAAGGCAGCCTCTTGTCCCCAACAATCTGGGTCCTCATTTGACCCACCTCCGAAGGATAGAAGGCTGAGTCAACTTTGAGCCTGCTGAAATTTTATCTGCCAAACTACTGGCAGCTGGTGATCAGCAGAAGTAGCTTACAATTCTGCACTCTAACCACTGCACCACTGAAGATCCTATAGCAATAACAATAACATTTAGAGTTATATACCACTTCACAGTGCTCTTACAGCACTCTAAGCAGTTTACAGTGTCAGCCTATGGCCCCCAACAATTTCGATCCTCATTTTACCCACCTCAGAAGGATGAAAGGTGAGCCAAACTTGAGCCTGCTGAGATTTGAAGTGCCAAATTGTAGGCAGCGGTCAGGCAACAGAAGTAGCCTGCAGTACTGCCTTCTAACCACTGTGCCACCATGGCTCTTAACTTACAAACTGCTTCATTTACAAACCCTTCAAGAAGCACCTTTCCTATTGGAAAGACTTCAGAATCCACTCTCATAAACTTCCTCATAAACTGAGATGGACAAAATTGACCTCAATGCATGAATGGGAGGGCTACAGCAATACCAAAGATTGCCAAGGCTATAAATGCACTCATTTTGCAATCTGATTGGGATTATTCTTCCAGAAGATTCCCGGAGGATAGGAAGGAGGCATCGCTGGTCACAAACACCCTGTGTGAGCTTTGGGTTCCACTTCAAACAAAGGACAAAGCTAGAACAGAAGCTAAGCCAAATTGAATTAAAATTACATTAGAATTCATTACAATCGTTCCCCAAATGCACATTTCCCTTCTGCTGTATTTTTTTAAAAATGCAGTAAGACAATAGCTTTTGGAGGGTTCTGGAGGCTGCAATCACGGATGGGCAGAGCTGGGTGCCCTTTCGAAGCCCTGGAGGGTGCACTGCAGCTGTAGAAGGTTACTCATTTTGCTGCCCCCATTTGACACCAACCCCATTGCAAAAAAAAAAAATAATACCCTGTTTCTGCCAGAGACCTTCCAAACACTTGGGGTTGTCCTTCTGATTCTTTTTTTTTTAAAAAACCTGTTTTCTCACCAAAGGAAGTGCTATCGGCATGTCCAAGTGAAGATGGCTCAAAAATGTAAAATAAAAAGTGACAGCAATAGGTTTACAAGCAACGAAGCAGGGAAGGAAGTTGGCACCTGCAAAGTCCCAAATCCATATAAGCAACTCCTCTGTAAAAGAGATGAGGGTCAAGGCTCGGAACAGATGCTGTGAGTCTTCCAAGATCCTTCCCCTGCTTTTGGAGAGTCCCGTAGGCCCTTGGAGGCAGTGCAGATAACAGACATGTGACATGGAGGGATTTGGCATTTTGAGTTTCCATGTGTGCTTCAGAAGAGACCACATTCTGCAAAGGAATTCCGGAGACAGACAAGTGCAGATCCAACAGCTGCTTTCCCTTTAGAAATCCACCATCGTTCTCTATCTTCAACAGTGCTATGGATCCGTGGCGGTAGAAGTGCATTTTCCAGACTTGATCGCTAGGCACCCGTTGCAAGAAAACATAACCCAGGATTCAAATTCCAGGCTTGAAACCCAAAACCAATCATTTAAGCCTTTGCTAGGTCAAAGGAGATGGCCAAGGACATCAAAAGCATGTCCAGACTTTTTTTTTGTTTTTTGTTTAGCCAGGAGCAGTTTGTGTTGGAGATGAGCATGATCAAACCAATATTTTTAAAAAAGCACTTTATGAATTCCATCTTTCCTATTAGTGAAAATATATATTATATGTATGTACATATATATTTTGGAACTTAAATAAACTATTCTCCAATTCTGAGAAGATATTTGGCCTCTTGGTGCAAGGTGGGATCCTGGCTACTTGAAATCTGCCAGAATATCACTGAAGATGTTCAGGAAAAGATGTGCATGGTAGTCTCGGAAGACCAGAGTGGGTCGGAAACGGATCGATCGGTCCCCACTGCCGCCTAATACCACACCTGAGGGAAGAGAAGGGGGAAAAAAAGTAGGAAATTGTTCTCACGTGAAATATTCAACTGAATTGTGAGAATCTTAGATAGGCAGACCAAATGAGGAGAGAACAAAAACAGCCCAGCATCTCAACTTTCACTAGATGCCCCTCATAAAAAAAAAATTGCTGCCAACCTGCCTTCCATTGAGGACCTGTATACTGCACGAGTCAAAAAGAGGCTGTGAAAATATTTACTGACCCCTCGAATCCTGGACACAAATTATTTCAACTCCTACCCTCAAAATGATGCTATAGAGCAGTGTTTCCCAACCTTGGCAACGTGAAGGTAATGCTGGCTGGGGAATTCTGGGAGTTGAAGTCCAAATACCTTCAAGTTGCCAAGGTTGGGAAACACTGCTATAGAGCACTGCACACCAAGACAACTAGACACAAGAACATTTCCCCCCCAAACACCATTGCTCTGCTAAATGAAGAATCCCCTCACCACTGTTAAACTATTCACTAAGGCTGCATTACTATTACAGTGGTACCTCAAGATACGAACCCCTCGTCTTATGAACAACTCGTGATACGAACCCGGGGTTCAGAAAAAATTTGCCTCTTCTTACGAACTTTTTTCGAGTTACGAACTGGCGTTCGGAGACTGCTGGGAAGCCGCGCGGCTGTTTTAAAAGGTGACAGCCGGGCGGCGGGGCTTCCCAGCAGCCTCCCGAACGCCGGTTCGTAACTCGAAAAAGGTTCGTAAGAAGAGGCAAAATTTTTCTGAACCCCGGGTTCGGTTTGAGAGGTTGCTGGAAAGCCCCCCAGCCCGGCTGTCACCTTTTAAAACAGCCGCGCGGCTTCCCAGCAGTCTCCGAACGCCAAACGCGGAAGTTCGGCTTCGGGAAGCTGCTGGGAAGCCGCGCGGCTGT
This sequence comes from Erythrolamprus reginae, assembly GCF_031021105.1. Classification (NCBI taxonomy): domain Eukaryota; kingdom Metazoa; phylum Chordata; class Lepidosauria; order Squamata; family Dipsadidae; genus Erythrolamprus; species Erythrolamprus reginae. The sequence goes on along the minus strand of NC_091958.1, from coordinate 37,105,969 downwards.
TTTAAAAGGTGACAGCCGGGCTGGGGGGCTTCCCAGCAACCTCCCGAACCCTGAACTTTTGCCGGGGTTCGGGGGGTTGCTGGGAAGCCCCCCAGCCCGGCTATCACCTTTTAAAACAGCCCCGCGGCTTCCCAGCAGTCGCCGAACGCCAAACGCGGAAGTTCGGGTTTGGCGTTCGGCTTCGGGAAGCTGCTGGGAAGCCGTGCGGCTGTTTTAAAAGGTGACAGCTGGCCTGGGGGGCTTCCCAGCAACCTCCCGAACCCCGAACTTTTGCCAAACTTCTGGGTTCGGGAGGTTGCTGGGAAGCCCCCCAGGCCGGCTGTCACCTTTTAAAACAGCCGCGCGGCTTCCCAGCAGTCTCCGAACGCCGAACGCGGAAGTTCGGGTTTGGCATTCGGCTTCGGGAAACTGCTGGGAAGCGGCGCGGCTGTTTTAAAAGGTGACAGCCGGCCTGGGGGACTTCCCAGCAACCTCCCGAACCCCGAACTTCCGGGTTCGGGAGGTTGCTGGGAAGCCCCCCAGCCCGGCTGTCACCTTTTAAAATAGCCGCGCGGCTTCCCAGCAGTCGCCTAACGCCGGGTTTTTTGCGGGGGGTTTTTTTGGTTGCACGGATTAATTGACTTTACATTGTTTCATATGGGAAACAATGTTTCATCTTACGAACCTTTCGTCTTACGTACCTCCCCCTGGAACCAATTAGGTTCGTAAGACGAGGTATGACTGTACTCTTAGTTTTCTCATAGCTCTTATCACCCATCACCTCCCACTTATGACTGTAACTCATTGCTTGTATCCTTATGATTTATATTAATATTGATTGTTTCCTGGTTGCTTGTTGACCGGCTTGTACTCTATGGCTATCATTTAGTGTTGTACCTAATGACTCTTGACAAACGTATATTTTCTTTTATGTACAGTGAGAGCATATGCATCAAAGAGATATTCCGTGTGTGTCCAGTCACACTTGGCCAATAAAGAATTCTATTCTATAAGATTTTTAATGAAAGCTGGAAATAGAATAGGCAGGTCTACTTCTTCAGCTAGGGGGATCAAAACTTGCTTCTTTGTCCCTTTGATTTAGACATTTCATTGCCGATCTAGTGCTTGACGATATTATCAAGCTTGGTAATGAAACATTGGCAAGAAAACAACCAAGCTTAGAGAGAGAACCAAAGACTCTTTAGTTCAATCTTGGGCTACAGATCTCTTCTGTTGAATCTATGATTTATAAAATGCCAATTTTCCATTTTATTATTATTAAAATTATATATTTATCATTATTCTTATGCGAGCAGTTTTACATTTAAGCATAATTTAGTCCATTAAAAAGTCCCAGTAGGTGGCGCTGTGTGATCTCATTTGGAAGCTAAACTATCTTGTAATACAGTATTTGGATGCCTGTTTAATATGTGGATGGGAGACCATTAGGAGATTTTTAGGACCACAAACTAGACTGAAGTTTTAAAAAAAAACTCTAAAGAAAGCACTAGCAAATTGTTGCCCTATTTTTGTCAATCCCAACTTGAGGTTAAATTCAACCTGGAAGTAGTTTTATTTTTTAAAACATTAAATATGATTTACCAGGTACTTCTCAGTCTTTGAGATCCAGGTGTAGGTCATGAAAACCCAGTCCTGGTTCAAAGCACTACATCTTACCTTTGTTTCTTGCTATTTCGATGAGCTTGTTCCGAGTTGTGTCATTTGGAGTGTCAAAAGAACAGAACGTCCCTCGTCCCCGGGTTCGGCTGATCAGATGAGGATAGCGACTCTACCAAAAAAAAAAAAAAAGTAAAATCAGTTTGTCATCTTGGAAAACCCTCCAAAACATGCTGGGTGGGGGGGAACAGGGAAAGGAAATATAAGGACTGTGGGTGGTGCAGCAGTTAGAATGCAGTATTGCAGGCTAATTCTGCTGACTTCCAAATTGCCAAGGTCGGGAAACACTGCTATAGAGCACTGCACACCAAGACAACTAGACACTTCACCTCACTTCACAACGGTTCTTGTTGTTGAAGGTTTCCTTACCTGTAATTCCAGCAGCCCCATCAACAGGACCTTCCCAGCATGAGTGACATTGCTCAGAAGATCCTCGCTTTTTATGACGTTGATGACCTCCGCTAGTAGAAGGTTCTTGGAAGGGTCTCCAAGCCACGTGTTAAAAATCCTATATGGCTGCAGGGTAGACAATCCAAAAGAGAAAAAATAAGAAGGAGGAGGAGGAAAAGGAACAATTAACCCCTTTCTTTTGTTTTGACATACAGTGATACCTCTACCTGCAAAGGCCTCTACTTACAAACTTTTCTAGATAAGAACCGGGTGTTCAAGATTTTTTTGCCTCTTCTCAAGAACCATTTTCTACTTACAAACCTGAGTCTCTGAAACTGTAACCGGAAAAGACAGTGAGAAGCCTCCATGGGGCCTCCCTAGGAATCTCCTAGGAGGAAATAGGGCTGGAAAAGGCAGGGAGGAGCCTCCATTGGGCCTCTAGGAATTTTCTGGGAGGAAACAGGCTGGAAAAGGCAGGGAGAAGCCTCCGTGGGGCCTCTCTAGGAATCTCCTGGGAGGAAACAGGGCATCCACCCTCCCTGTGGTTTCCCCAATCATACACATTATTTGCCTGTGGGAAAAAATGCTTCTTACAAACTTTTCTACTTAAGAATTTGGTCATGGAACGAATTAAGTTCGTAAGTGACTTATGTCCAGTCCTCACACTTCATAGTGCCCCCCACCATCACAGAATCAAAATTTGGGCTGCTTGACAATCAGCATATAGTAATGACGGTTGTGGGATCTGAAGTCAATGGAGGAAGCTGGGTTTGGTAATTGGCTGTATAATGACCATAACACAAAAATTGGTGATGGCTCTCTTAGCAACCCCACTGCTTAGCCATGGAAGTTCTGGCTGCAATTGTGGTACTAAGTCGAGGACTACCTATATGGCAGACTGTGTGGGAGTGTACGGCAACTTGCCGCAGGACATTTCAATGCTGTATTAATAATTTCATTCAGATATTTTTATCATTGGTGTCCACTTTTGTTTGATGAAATTATTAACTCTTGTATTTCTAGATTGAGTTTCTTCATTTTATTTATTCTGTTGAAATTTAACAGATTAACTTTATAACATCACAATCAAAACTAGAAGGAATTTAACAGAGTTGGAAGGGACCGTGTAGGTCATCTAGTCCATCACCACCCAAGCAGGAGACCCTGCACCATTTCTGACAGATGGCACTCCAGTCTCTTCTTGAAAGCCTCCAGTTGAAGCTCCCACAACTTCCAAAGGCAACTTCTGTTCCATTGGTTGATTGCTCTCACTGTCAGGAAATTTCTCCTTATTGGCAGGTTGAATCTCTCTTTGTTCTGTTTCCGTCCATTAGTCCTTGTCTGGCCTTCAGATGCTTTGGAAAACAGCTTGACACTCTCCTCTCTGTGGCAGCCCCTCAAATATTGGAAGACTGTTCTCATGTCTCTCCTGGTCCTTCTCTTCACTAAACTAGCCAGACCCAATTCCTGCAATCATTCATCTTATGTTTTAGCTCCAGTCTCCTAATCATCCTGGTTGCTCTTCTCTGCACCCTTTCTAGAGTCTCAACATCTTTTTTATAGTGTGGTGATCAAAACTGGATGCAGTATTCTAGGTGTGATCTTAATTTAATCTTTGCATTTGTTGAATTGTCCCGCAATGAGTTGTTTTGCAGCAGGTGGCCCTGCAATGAGTTAGCTGATGATAGTTGTCCCATTTGGCTTACAACTCCCAGAATTCCTCAGCCAGCATTGAGAATTGGAAGTCCACAGGGTCTTAAAAGTGACCAAAGTTGAGAAACAGTGGCTTAAAAGATCTTAAAAACAGAACTTACGGCATTTGCCCGGAATTCCTCCTTGTGGAAAAACCCTCCGGTCATCATTTTCTTGCTGAAAGTCAGGACGTCCGCTGGATCTTCGAGCCCCCAGAACTCATGGGCCCAGAATTTGCCAGTACAGCCCCCTCCCGTCTGTACCTCGTCTATCAAGAAACCGCAGCCATGCTGTTGAGAAAAGCACACCTGAATTTTAGTCCCCTGAAGAAAGGAGTTGGGAACAATTTAAGAAGGAGACGAAATGAGCTTTGCTTTCTTTCTATAAGGTACAAAGTCTCCACGTTTGGCAACTTTTAAGACTTGTGAACTCCAACTCCCAGAATTCCCCAACCAGCATGGCTGGCTGAGGAATCCTGGGAGTTGAAGTCCACAAGTCATAAAGTTGCCAAGGTTGGAGACCCCTGCCTTAGAAGAATTCTCCATTCCATTCTATTTTCTATCCCATTCCATATTTTCTATTCTATTCTATTCAGATATTTTGTTTTGATACAGAATAGCATGGTGGAATGTGTTCTGCATGACGGGACAGATGATCATCAAGGAAAGACAAAATCACACACACAGACTGGAGGTTCCAAAACACCAAAATATATTGCTTTACAAATTGGCTGAGATCTGCAAGGACTGAAAGGTTGGGGTTATCTGCCAAGCCGATAACGAATGTCTCAGACCAAGGTTTGTAAATAATGCCTCCAAACTAGGCTGCAGCAAAACTACTCACTCTTTTTTTCAAGAGCTACAGTCTTTCAAAACACAATTGTCCAAAAACTGGGTTTTTCCGAGGACGCAAGATGTTGGTTTACAGACGAAACTCCAGATCTGTTTCTTTTTCTCTATTAAACCACGAACAATAACTCTTGCAAAGTGCACTCCCACAAAACCTCCCCTTTTAACCCTGCTGCAGAATTCCCTAATTACTCCCATCTGTGATTAAAATCTTCTTCTGCATCTGCATGCTGCTCCTGTCATCCCATAATCCTGCACACCCACACATTGAGGATGAGGTCATTAATCAGACCGAACAGTTGTAAGAGCTTTTATTAAGACCTACAAAGTGGCGCTCAAGGTGGCAAGATGCGTGTACCATGCCGCCTTGATTGCATCAGCGGAATCCAGACCGGCTGCTCTGTTTAGGGTGACCCGTTCCCTTCTAAATCGGGGGAGTTGGGGAGCCCTTGCAGGGTAGTGCCGAGGAATTTAGCTCATTTTTCGTTGATAAAGTCGCTCAGATCCGGGCTGATCTCGACTCCAGTTGCATAGCAGTATCGGCTGACAATGAGTCAGTCGAGGTGACTGGGACTAAACGTCTTTGTCCATCTGGGAGGAGTTTGACTTGGTGACACCTGATGAAGTGGACAAGGCCATTAGAGCTGTGAGTTCCGCCACCTGTCTACTGGATCCATGTCCCTCTTGGTTGGTTTCGGCCAGCCGAGAGGTGACACGGAGCTGGGCCCAGGAGATTGTCAAAGCCTCCTTGGGAAGGGGGTCCTTTCCGGCCCTTTATAAGGAGGCACTTGTGCGCCCCCTCCTCGAGAAGCCTTCCCTGGACCCAGCTGTGTTTAATAACTACCGTCCAGTCTCCAACCTTCCCTTTATGGGGAAGGTTGTTGAGAAGGTGGTGGCGCTCCAACTCCAGCGGTCCTTGGAAGAAGCCGATTATCTAGGTCCTCAGCAGTCTGGATTCAGGCCCGGCTACAGCACGGAAACTGCTTTGGTCGCGTTGATGGATGATCTCTGGCGGGCCCGGGACAGGGGCTTGTCCTCTGTCCTGGTGCTTCTTGACCTCTCAGCGGCTTTCGATACCATCGACCATGGTATCCTTCTGCGCCAGCTGGAGGGGTTGGGAGTGGGAGGCACTGTTCTCCAGTGGTTCTCCTCCTACCTCTCCGGCCTGTCGCAGTCGGTGTTAGTGGGGGGTCAGATGTCGACCCCTAGGTCTCTCCCTTGTGGGGTGCCTCAGGGGTCGGTCCTCTCCCCCCTGCTATTTAATATCTACATGAAACCGCTGGGTGAGATCATCCAAGGGCATGAGGTGAGGTATCATCAATATGCAGATGATACCCAGTTATACATCCCCACCCCATGCCCAGTCAACGAAGCAGTGGAAGTGATGTGCCGGGGCCTGGAGGCTGTTGGGGCCTGGATGGGTGTCAACAAACTCAAACTCAACACAGACAAGACGGAGTGGCTGTGGGTCTTGCCTCCCAAGGACAATTCCATCTGTCCGTCCATTACCCGGGGGGGGGAACTACTGACCCCCTCAGAGAGGGTTCGCAACTTGGGCGTCCTTCTCTATCCACAGCTGACATTGGAACATCATCTTTCGGCTGTGGCGAGGAGGGCGTTTACCCAGGTTCGCCTGGTGCACTAGTTGCGGCCCTATTTGGACAGGGAGTCATTGCTCACAGTCGCTCATGCCCTCATCACCTCGAGGTTCGATTACTGCAACGCTCTCTACATGGGGGTACCTCTGAAAAGTGTTCGGAAACTTCAGATCGTGCAGAACGCAGCCGCGAGAGCCATCGTGGGGCTTCCAAGATTCACCCACGTTTCTTCAACACTCCGTGGCTTGCATTGGCTGCCGATTAGTTTCCGGTTATGCCCATGTTTCGTCAACACTCCGCAGTCTGTACTGGCTGCTGATCAGTTTCCGGTCACAATTCAAAGTGTTGGTTATGACCTACAAAGCCCTACATGGCATCGGACCAGAATACCTCCAGGACTGCTTGCTGCCGCACAAATTCTAGAAACCGATTAGGTCCCACAGAGTTGGCCTTCTCTGGGTCCTGTCGACAAAACAATGCCGTGTGGCGGGACCCAGGGAAAGAGCCTTCTCTGTGATGGCCCCAGCCCTCTGGAATCAACTCCCCCTGGAGATTAGGACTGCCCCCACCCTCCTTGCCTTTAGTAAACTCTTGAAAACCCACCTATGTCGCCAGGCATGAAAGAATTGATATATACTTAGCTGTCTTGTTTATGTATGGTTTGTATATGATGTTTTTACTTGTTGTAAGCCACTCCGAGTCCTCGGAGAGGGACAGCAGACAAATCTAATAAATTATTAAATTATTATAACTATTTAGGAGTCACTACCTATGTCATTCCTAATATCATCCTTAACAGACTCAAACAACTATTGGTCTAACTATCGATCTACTCAGTGAACTGCTAAACACGCGCTGGCTTAACTCTTTTCTTGCCTACTGGACAGGCCAAGATCCTTTGCCCTCTGGGAAACAGACCCTCCCTCCTGAGAATGCGTTACACGACAATTGGAATTAAATGGAGATATTCAATTTTGTAGGACTCCTATTGGGTCTTCCCAGATCAGCTTGGAAGCTACTATTCGAAGATTAGATCAGAGTTGAAAGGACCTTCCAGATCATTATTAAGGGGTTTTAAATGATTTTTAAAATTGTCTTTTAGATGATATTCTTGTTGTAAGCCTCCCAGAGTCCTTCGGGAGTTGGATGGCATATAAATTAGATTAATAACAAATAAATATATTGAGTCCAACCCCCTGCCCAAACAGGAGACCCTTACATCTGCCTCTACCTAGGATCCAACTCACAACCACCTGGTTGTGAGGCAAGAGCGCCACCTCTAGGCCACAGCAGCCGAGTTCCACAAGTTAGGCTTATTGCTCAGGAGACAAATTTTATGCTTTGTTTTATGTCAAAGCTCACCTTTCTTGCAATGGTTCTCAATTTCCTAAAGAAGTCATCCGATGCGTGATTGTCCCCCCCTTCGGACTGAATGGGCTCCACAATGATTCCTGCAACAACTTTATTCTTTTTCCTGTATTTAACAATCAAATCTTCCACCTGCAAGTTAGAACACACGAGATTTCATTTTTAAAGAAACAAATCACTAATATGCATTTCATTGTGTTCTGATTTATTGCAACATTTTTTTTAAGTTCTAGGGAGCATTCAAGAAAGATTGATGATATTTTGGCAACACATAATAATAATAATAATAATAGTAATAATAATAATAATAATAGCAATAGTAATGATAATAATAATAGTAATAATAGTAATAGTAATAATTTATTAGATTTGTATGCCACCCCTCTCCAAAGACTCGGGGTGGCTCACAACAATAATAAACAAAATACAAATCCAATATTTAAAAACACAATTTAAAAAACTCTTACAATAAAATAATCACACAACCCAATCAAACCATACATAAACCTACCCCAGAGGGGCAGCATACAAATCTAATAAATTATTATTAATTAATTAAATTATTCTTGGATGAAAAGCGAAATGTCTTCAAAAGGAAAAAAAAAAAAGGAAGTCCAGTTGCCTCCTGAAAAAGTCACCTCGGGACAACCAGGATCTACCTGACTGAGACCCTCCATAGACGCGAGGCTGAATAAAGTTAACTTGGTTTGCTCAAGGCTGAACTAAGTCAGGATGAGGATGCTTTGCGAGCCTCTCCTCTCTTCCAGGAAAGGACAAAGGCTGGATGTCCCTTGCGGTCCTTCGCCTCCATCTTACAGCTTGATCTATCTGTGCTGAGTTAAATTGAGCAAAACAAACTCGTTTTTCCGTTAGCCAACCGCTGTTGCCCGGGGCTCCTTCTGCACTCAGAAGATGGGTTGTACTCACCTCCTCCAAGCAGCGTGCTTCCTCCTGTTCGTTCTCTCGCACAAAGTCTTCCAGAGGATACTGCAGCCTCGGGAAGGGAGCGATGGGCCAGTCCAAGGACGGGATGTCCAGCTTGTGAATGGCCTTGGAGTGCGTAGTGGCCAAGCAGCCTAAACAAAAAGAAACGAAACCATGTAAACCAGAGGATATGATATGCTATGGGAATAGAGAAGAATATCCCTTCAAATAGGGAAGTACGCATTATGTTACAGGACATATAGATCTAAAACACCAGTTTTTTTAGAAATTAAAAAGAGGGGGGAGTTTGTAAGGAACATATAGGGCCTAGACATAAGAACACTTTACTAGTGTACTGAACCTCTCAACCTTGGTTTCAGAGACAGCAGGCCTTGCCAGAAAAGGATTGCAAACCAGCATAAGAAGAGAAAAACATGTTGATGTTTCGATGCAAATTTGTAGGAAATTTGTCCATCATACATTAAGGATAAAGTGACTCCAAACTCCAAGCCAGGAAGCAATCAGAGGAGAGGGGGAAAACAATATGATAAAGTGATTTAGAAAGTTCCTAAGAAATATGATGAAATAACAGAAAAACAAGATCATATTTGGGAAGGTGGACAGAGGAAGCTGATATTATATCAAACACTATATATCTGCAGATCATTTGTATTTCAAGGTATCACGGCAGCAGCTAGCATGTGCCGTGGTCCTGTTTATGCATAATCGGTTATAGATATATACATTGTCTGTATTGTATACTACATATACTGGACAATAAAGGATTTTTATTATACAGAGCTCTGTGAATTTTTCTAACAAGTGCCCACACCTATAATTCAATGCCTGGGAAGGACAAAAACAGCTTCCCCATCGCCCGGAGGCCCTTTGGAGGCCAGAAACAGCCTTTTCCCCAACTTCTGGTGGGTCCAGTAGCCTTGTGTTTCACCCTCCCCGTGCTCCAAAGGCTTCCGTGGAGCTAGGGAAGGGTAAAAACGCCCTCCCCAACCCTTCAGAGATTCTGGAAGCCAAAAACATCCTCCAGAGCCTCTGTGCAAGCCAAAAATCAGCTGGCCGGCACACACATGCATGTTGGAGCTGAGCGAGGGCAATGCCTCACGTGCCAGCAGATATGGCTCTGTGTGCCACCTGTGGCACTCATGCCATAGGTTCGCCATCACTGGTGTAGAATGTATTAGTACTGTGGGGATTTATTTATTTAACATATCTATATGCCACCCATCTCCCAAAGGACTCTGAGCAGCTTCCAACATATAAAAATAATTTCAAAAACAGTAAAAACAGGTTCTAAAACAATAAAAATATTCAATTAATAACCCAAATTAAAACACACACACTCAACCTAAAATTTCACATTCAACAATCCCAGGTCTGCTGGAACAGTCAGGTTTTTACAGCTTTGTGGAAGGCTGACAAGGTGGAGAGAATACAAATTTCCATAGGCAGTTGGTTCCATGGGGTCAGGGCCGCCACAGAGAAGGCTCTCCCCTGGGGACCCGCCAGCCGACATTGTTTGGCTGACGGGATTTAGGAGGGGTGGTTGCATGAGGTGGTAGAGTAGTAGCCATAACAAATTTCTTCTAGATACTCAAGGTCATCTCTTGTTCAACACTTGCCTGGAAGTTGATGGGAGGATCGAACATGCTGGCAGAACCAGACTGGACCATGTGATGAACTTGTGGGTGTGGGAACAAGGGGATGAACTTTAAACTGGATGGAGAAACTCACGGGACTTCTGCGCATGCGTAGGAAGCAAAATCTCATGAGCGGATACATGCGCAAGAGAGATTATGGCTTCTTTTTTTTTGCTTTCGTGCATGTGTGGAAGCAAAAAATAAATAAATAGCTGAAATATTTATTTATTTAATTCGACTTCTGTGCTACCCAATCCCAAAGAACCCAGTGCGGCTTACAATAACATAAAAAGATACAAATACAATAAAAAAGTCAAATGTAGAAGTCTAAAACTATAAAACCCCAGTTAAAAACCACAATTCAACTATCCAATCAACACACATGCGTAATACCATTCAACACAATTCAGCCATGATGATCATGATGATGATGATGATGATAATAATAATAATAATAATAATAATAATAATAATAATAAACAACTTTTATCTGTAATGCCCTTTTAACAGAGGGCATGACAGCAAACCATATACAACTAACAAGGACAGAGAGTAGGCAATGCACACACTTAGCTAAAACACAACTAAAACCACAAACCATGTTAAAACCATTCCCAACTTCTCCAATGTCCTCCCCTCTTGCTAATCCCCAGAACAAGGATGGTTCAATCTGCTGAATCAAAGAGGAATGTCTTCAGTGCCCTGCGGAAGCGGAGAAAATTATCCTCTACCCAAAGCTCTAAGAGAAGACTGTTCCACAGATATGGGGCCAGATCTTGAAAGGCCCTGCAATTTTGATGTTGCTGTACTTGTCTGTGGAACAGTCAACCGACCCTTTCCTGCCGAACGTAAGTCCCTCAATGGTGTATATCAAGATAGATAGGTTGTAATTAGTAATTTGGTGTATTTGAGCGCAGGGCCTTAAATACCATCACTATCAGTTTAAATTGGGCCCTGGCTAGAATTGGCAACCAATGTAGAGATCTACGTGAGGCTGACATATGGGATGACCTGAGGAGGTTTAGAACTACCCGCATGGCACTATTTTTGTAGATATGCATGTGCAGAAGCCAAATCTCACTGAGGCATGCACGTATGCACGCTGGCGGCCAAAAATTGTGCATGCATCGCACCAGTAGCGGAAGTATAAGTGCATAAGTGCACCAGCGTGCCTTCCCTCCCCTGTCCTAATGTTTCTTTTATTTTTTACTAGTATCATGTATATGAATATTATTATCTCTAATGTTCCTTATTTTTTATTGTTACTAGTATCATGTATATGAATATTATTATATTTTTACATACCTCCAATATGTACTTGACAGAACAAACAAATAAAAATAAATAAATAATTAACTAGGAACCCCCATCCGGGCCAGATCTAAGTAACCTGCAGGCCAGATGCGGCCCACGGGCCTTGAGTTCGATGCCCTTGATCTAACCAGTTGTTCAGTAAAGGCTTGGGCAATTTCTATAACAGTATTTAGCCACCTGATTGGATAATGTGACCTGCCCATTGACTAAATTCAATTCTATAATTCTGTGGGAATTAAACAGAATTGGGTTTGCTTTCAATCAGTGCTGAAATAATGTACTCAATAAAGCTTTGCAATAAGAGAGTGGATTGTCTCATCACTGCTGGCTTGGTTGGGATGTAAGCTCTTGAAATCTTGGGCCTCATCTGACCATCACCTTGATTGCCTATGATCAATCACACCATGTAATTGATCATCTAAGCTTGTATTTAATTCTACTTACAACAACAACAAACAAACAATCACTCTTTCTTACCCATAGTTCTCCCGTGAAATGCACCCATAAAGGAAAGCATACTGTACTCCGGGCAACCTGGGGGCTGAAATGCAAAGAGGAAATTAATGCTTGTTCATGAGTTAATTAAAATGTCAAATTGGGCCACTAGGGGGCAGCCTCTTCCCCACAGCAACGCTAACTGGGATGACCAACTGAATGATAAAACCATTCAGATGGAGGATAACTTATTACTTTGACTGTCTAGACCAGTGATGGCGAACCTATGGCACGGGTGCCACAGGTGGCACGTGGAGCCATATCTGCTGGCATGCGAGCCGTTGCCCTAGCTCAGTTCCAACGTACATGTGTGTGCCGGCTTCCAGAGAGCCTCCAGGGAAGATGGGGGAGGGCGTTTTTACCCTCCCCTGGCTCTAGGGTAGCTTTTGGAGCCTGGGGAGAGCGAAACACAACCCTAATAGGCCCACCAAAAGTTGGAAAACAGGCCGTTTCCGGCCTCCAGAGGGCCTCCGGAGGGGTGGGGGAAGCTGTTTTCGCCCTCCCCAGGATTGAATTATGGGTGTGGGCACTCACGCATGCACAATAGTACACAAGCACGCTCTTTCGGCACCAGAGGGAAAAAAGGTTCACCATCACTGGTCTAGACTCTTCTTAAAAACCTTCAGTAATGGATGTCCCAAAGGTGCTTCTTCAAGTGGCAACTGAACTTTCTTGTTCTTCCTTGGAGACGTTTCACTTCTCATCCACACAACTTCTTGGATGAGAAGCGACATGTCTTCAAAGAAAAACACTTGAAAAAGCACCTTTGGGACAAAATATGACCTGGATGACAGCATCTCCATAGACAGATGTACCAAAATGAGAAATTTGCTCCAGATACAAGATAGAATGAATTTGATTTAGTAATAATGAGGAAAAGAGAACTAAGATTATCAGAATTGGCTCTCATTTTATCTTATTTGTTTGGGCTACATAGCTAAAGCTCTAACTCATGGTTAATTGAACCATGATGTACATAATTAAATCAGGAATCTAGGAATAGAATAAAATAGAATAATTCTATTTGAATAGAATAGAATAGAATTATTCTGCTGTAATAAATAGAATAAAATAGAATTATTCTGCTGTAATAAATAGAATAAAATAGAATTATACTGTTATAACAGAATAGAATTATTCTATTTAATGGATAAAATTGGAACAGAATAGAATTATTCTGTTCTAATAAATAAAATAGAATAGAATTATTTTATTCTAATGGATGAAATTGGAGTAGAATAGAATAGACATTACTCACATAAACACAGAAAAACAGTGGTATTTACTATCCATTTGCAAAGCTGATTTAAAGGATTTTGAAACAGACTACATCAGATGTTATGAGGAAACTTGAGTTGTGAAAGAGATTATTAGAGAACGGGCAAAGTCTCAAGAGAATGACGTAAGGAAAGGTTTTGTTGTGTTAAAAAAAAGATTGATTTTTAAAAAAAGCAATATCCAATCCACAGGAACGTAGGAGTGAGAGTTGGAATATAGGAATGTTTGTAGACAGAATATTAGAATAAAAACAACAAAAAATGGCAAATGTTGTGCTGACTACTGCTCAGTACACGTTGGTCCTTTTAGTTGCCAGTCCTCTGATGTAGCAAAATGTGTGTGTGGCCTGTGCTCACATTCTAATTTCAATGCAATTGAGTCCAAAATTTATGTTACTAAGTGAGAAATTTGTCAAGTGAGTTTTGCCCCATTTTACGACTTTTCTTGGCACATTTGAATCACTTGCAGTGATTCAATTAGGAATATGGTTGTTAAATAAATCTGGCTTCCCCACTGACTTGGCTTGTCAAGTCACAAAAAGTTGATTACATGTCCCCGTCATAAATGAGAGTCACTACTCTTTCCCCTTTTCCTTTCCCCTTCACTGTCCTCTTATTTGCTTCTGTATGTTGTACAGTGGTACCTCTACTTACGAACTTAATTCCTTCCGTGACCAGGTTCTTAAGTAGAAAAGTTTGTAAGAAGAAGCAATTTTTCCCCATAGGAATATATGTGCGATTGGGGAAACCACAGGGTGGGTGGAGGCCCTGTTTCCTCCCAGGAGATTCCTACAGAGGCCCCATGGAGGCTTCTCCCCGCCTTTTCCGGCCCTGTTTCCTCCCAGGAGATTCCTACAGAGGCCCCATGGAGGCTTCTCTCTGCCTTTTCCGGTTACAGTTTTGGAGGCTCGAGTTTATAAGTAGAAAATGGTTGTTGAGAAGAGGCAAAAAAAATCTTGAACACCTAGTTCTTATCTGGAAAAGTTCGTAAGTAGAGGCGTTTGTAGGTAGACGTACCACTGAATACTTTATAACCGTGATGTTAAACCGATGACATGCGTGCTGCAGGTGGTATGCAGAGCCATATCTACCGGAACGCGAGCATTGCCCTCATTCAGCTCCAGCGTGCATGTGCACTCCAGGGAAGCCTCTATTGGAGGGAAACTTTATGATTGGATAGAAAATGAATATGATGAAATTTTATGATTGGATAGAAAATGAATATGATCCGGATTACCCCCATCCTACTGGCCTTCTGAAAAGCCGTAAAGACCTGGCTTTTCCAGCAGGCCTAGGGTCATTGATCATATGGCACTAAAGTTATGCATGGCTTTTAAAAAAACTGTTTTAATTGGTGCTTTTAAATTGTTTTCAACTGTTTCCCAGTGGACTTATATTACATTGGATTTGTATTTGGTTGTGAGCCACCAATAAATAAATAAAGCAACAAATAAATAAATACCAAATAAATTGGGCCGGAAAAGGCAGAAATTCCTCCATGGGGCCTCTCTAGGGATTTCCTGGGGGGAAACATGGCACGAAAAGGCAGGGAGAAGTCTCCGTGGAGCCTCTCTAGGAATCTCCTGGGAGGAAACAGGGCCGTAAAAGGTGGGGAGAAGCCTCCGTAGGGCCTCTCTGGGAATCTCCTGGGAGGAAACAGGGCCGTAAAAGGCGGGGAGAAGCTTCCATGGGGCCTCTCTGGGAATCTCCTGGCCGTAAAAGGCAGGGAGAAGCTTCCATCTGGTCTCTCTAGGAATCTCCTGGGAGGAAACAGGGCCTCCACCCTCCCTGTGGTTTCCCCAATCGCAGGCATTATTTGCTTTTACATTGATTCCTATGGGGAAAATTGCTTCTTCTTACAAACTTTTCTACTTAAGAACCTGGTCATGGAACGAATTAAGTTTGTAAGTAGAGGTATCACTGTATGTAGAAATATAGATATAGAAAAAAATAGAAGCTTAAGAGTTGTACAGTTAATTAAGGAGATGAGCTACATGTCTGTTGACCACAAGATGAATTACAAATGGATTTACTCAGAGAAGGAATAAAAGGAAGAGGAAGTAGAGGAGGGGAGAAGAAAGAGTCTAGTTATGAGAAGAGGAGACTGGAAGGAGGAAAAGGGAGGAAGAAGAGGGAAGGAGGAAGGAGGGAGAGAAGGAGAAAGAAGGTAGAGGAAAGAAAGGGAGATGGCGGGAGGGAAATGGCATGAAATATTAGGGGAAAACAAATAGGCAGCAACATCATAAAAGGTGCAAGATTGGGATGTTGGGTTTTTGTTTATTGGATAGCAATGTATAACTGTATAACTATTTAAATTTTGATATGATTTATGATATGAGTGTTGATGTATATGTGAAGAGTGTTAAAAAAAAAATTCAAAACAAAAAGTTGAGAACTAGCTGTAAGTCGTATGCTGTCTTGCTGAGCAGGTGAACCCTGAAGCAAAGATCCAGACTGTAGATTTGACACGAGCTTTTTACTCTGCTGTATGAAGGAATGTACCTGTTGGGACTCTGTCTATAACTGTTGGGTTGGCAATATATTGGCTGCAGACTGCCACAAGAGGGAGCTAGAGTTTATAGCTTATTTCTCTTGAGTCACCCTCTCTGTTTCTCTTTGTCTGGTTACTCAGTTAATGGCTACTCACTGTTAGGCCTGCTATGCAATTCTCTGCATGGTCTTTATTGTAGTTATGTATTACAGCTAAAATGTGTTTAGGCTTGATGTTTTGGTTTGCTGATTATGACAAAAACAACTGGTAAGAAAGACTATGTACTTGATAATATTTGGATTGTTATTCTGACTTATTATGTGTATGACTTAAGACTGTTTATCTGAATATGTTATTTCTCAAAGTAAACTTTAATTCAGGTTAGTATATCTGTGTGGGGCTGAGTAGTTATTCACAACTGATCCCAATCTAAATATTTCTGTGTGTACACAACCTTGATAAATAAGGATTACTCTGCTCATACATTAACAGTACCTTACCTGGTTAATCATGCAGGTCTCCAACTCTTCTTGGGTAACTCTATTGTCCCCTCTTTCTTTGTTCTGTAAAAGAAAAGTTTCTCATCAACTTCCCAGCTAAGGGAGTTGCCCTCCAACCAGTGAAGGGCTACCAACATTTTTGCTACCACACTGTGGGTGTGGCTTATGCGGATCGCCCTGCATTTTCTTTCCACATCTTTCAATGCAAATTGGGTGCTCTGGGGTGGGGCTCCATTTTCGCTACCCTACTGCGTTTCCCCCACCGTCCGGGCAGCAGCCCACCCCTGCCTCCAACCCATCTGCATGGATGTCAATGGTTGTGGTATTCAAGAGTTTCCCCATGACAACGCTCTCAGGAGAAGGAGAACTAGAGTAGGGGTTCGAACACAAGGCCCACCGGCTGGATTTGGCCCACAATGTGGTCGGATGTGGCCCACCAGGCCATCCTGGAAAATGTAAGTGGTTGGCCACGTCACTTCAGCCCGGTCTACCCAATGAGAAGAGGAAACATATCAGCAGTTTGAGGAGTAGCCTCAAGCTGGCCACGCCCACCCAGTTGGCCACGCCCAGTGAGCTGGCCATGTCTATCCAGTTGGCCACACACTTCAGCCCCCCCTGGGTTCAACCACAGCCCTGATGCTGCCCTTAATGAAATTAAGTTTGACACCCCTGAACTAGAGGTACATCCCAGATGTACCGTATTTAGCAGAGTGTAAGACGTACCCCCCCCCCCCCAAAAAAAAGAGGCTGAAAATTTGGGTGCATCTTATACTCCGAATGCAGATTTTCCAAAGCTTTTTTCCCCCAGCCCTAACAAGGTACTAACCATCTTCCCAACTCTTCCTGCCTTGCAGGCTGGTTTTCATTGCTACTCCCTCCAAAATTGATTTTTTTTTTCAGCTCTAAGAAGGTGCTAACAATCTTCCTGCCTTGCAGGATTTTTTCATTGCTACTTCAAGGAAGGTTTTTTTCCCCAGCTTCTAAGTCTTTGAAGGCTCGTTTTCATTGCTACTCCCTCCAAAGAAGGTTTTTTTTCCAGCCCTAACCAGGGGATAAAATAATGTGCTGAAGCTGACCAGACTAAGGACGCCAGCCAGATAAATACCTAAAAAGCAGATTATTTTCCCTATTGGTGCCACATATGTTTCCCGAAAAATAAGACCCTGTCTTATTTTTATTTTTATTTTTTTTGCCACCAAAAAAAGACACCAGGTGTTATTTCTTTGGGGGGGGTGATGTTGTCCACTGATTCACAGCACTTGTTTATGTTGCCCCCAGCCTCCATTTTGCTGTCAAGAGGCCTTCAGGAATTTCTTCTGCAGCTGGCAAGGCTTTCCTAAAGGCCTCTGCAGCTGATAACAGAGCTCTGGTTTGATCTGGAGCTTTGTTATCGGCTATAGAGGCCTTCAAGAAAGCCTTGCCAGCTGCAGAAGAAATGGGCTGACAAGGCAGGTGCTGGGGTGTGCAAGGCCTGGCTTCAACTGTCCAAAGGTAAGTACTAGGGTAGCTCTACCACCATCACCATCCCCACCCTAGGTTAGTTTTTACCCGTGTACCCTGGAGTATGTTGGGTCTTAATTATGACTTATTTGAAGGGGGGATAAAGCTTATATTGGGAGCAGTATTGGGTTCCAATCTGTATGGACCATGCTGTAGCTCTGGTAGGAAAAATGGACCTGGCGCTCACACTATAGATAAGGGGGGGGGGAAAGAGGGGTGGACTTGGATCATTTGTGGCAACTTAAGGACTCTAACCTGATGACATGTTTAACTCCATCCTCCAGCTCTACCTGTTTTTCTCCTACATCAACACAAAGATTGTGAAATTTAAGTCACTCCTTATCCTGTTTTAAGCAAAGACCACCCTCCCTGTTTTCCTCAGCATCTGGAGATAACAAGGCAGAGCACCCGTATAGCTTTTACTCACCCTGTACCACATAAATATGGTTTTAAAGGCATTTTCATTGGAGCAAGATCCACAGGACATGGTTACTACTTGAGAGAGGCCTTTAGGAGCGATCTGGCAACGGAAACACAGATCTTTCAATTCAAAGAGTCTGTAAGGGACACTTTCATCATAACTGAGCGTCACAGCAAAATGATGCTTATTTTAAATCCCCCAGTTTTTCAAAATTAATCTCTACTATCTAAGGATAAAAATATGGAATATTTAGGGTTGGAAGTGCCATTTAGTCCATGGAAGCCAACTAACAGATTAGGAGTTGGAAAGGACCTTGTGCGGTCATCTAGTCCAATACCCCACTCATCCCTTCACCATTTCTGACAGATGGCAGTCCAATTTTCTCTTGAAAGTTTCAAGTGTTGGAGTTCTTACAACCTATGCAGGCAAGCTATTCCACTGGTTGATCGCTCTCACTGTCAGAAATTTCCTCCTTATTTCCAGGTTGAATCTTTTCTTGGTCAGTTTCTATCCATTGTTCCTTGTCTGGCTTTCTGGTGCCTTGGAAAATAGCCTGTCCCGCTCCTCTCTGTGGTAGCCACTCTATTGGAAGACTGCTATCATGTCTCCCCTGGTCCTGCTCTTCACTAGACTACCATGTCCAGTTCTTGTAATCATTCTTCATGTGTTTTACTTTCCAGGCCCCTAATCATCCTGGTTGCTTTCCTCTGCACTTTGTCTAGAGTTGCAATGTCTTTTTTGTAGTGTGGTGACCAAAACTGGATGCAGTACTCTAGGTGCAGTCTAACTCAGGTTTTATAGAGTGGTATTAGTACCTCCCTGGACCTAGATTGTATCTCTTCTCTATTGATGCAGCTTGGGATTGTATTGGCTTTTTTGGCTGCCGCTGCACACTGCTAGCTCATGTTTAGCTGGTTGTCTACAAGACTCCAAGATCCCTCTCACAGTCACTGCTATTGAGTCTGGTTTCACTCAGTTTATATGTATATTTTTGTTTTTTCTTACCTAAGTGTAGGGCTTTACCTTTCTCTGCATTAAATTTCATTTTGTTAGATCGGGCCCAATGTTCAAGTTTGTCAAGATCCATCTGGATCTTGAGTCTGTCCTCTAGGGTGTTAGCTATTCCTGCCAGCTTGGTATCGTCTGCAAATTTGGTTAGTTCCCCTTCTATTTCCTCATCTAATTATAAAGAGTAGTGGGCCTAAGACGGAAGCTTGTGGTACCCCATTGCTTTCTTCTCCCCCTGTAGACTTAGACCCAATAAGGCCTATTCATTGGTCAGCCAGTTGTGAATCCATCTGGTGCTGAAACTGTCTATCTCACTTTTTTCTAGCTTATGAAGATTTAGGTTGTGATCTACTTTGTCAAATGCTTTGCTGAAGTCTAAGTATATTATGTTCACAGTGTTTCGCCAGTCTACTAATTTAGTCACTGTGTTGAAGAATGAAATGAGATTGGTTTGCCATGATTTGTTCTTAACAAACCCATGTTGGTTGTTGGTTATTACTTTACATCTCTCTAGGTGTTGACAGATCTGTTGTTTTAATTATCTTCCCAGGTATTGATGTTAGGCTGATCTGTACTTTCTCGAGTCTGTTTCCCCCTCTCCCTTTTTTTGAAGATGGGAATCACATCAGCTCTTTTCTAGTCCTCAGGTAGTTCCCCTGTTCCAGGATTTTTGAAAGATGTGGTACATTGATTCTGAGATGACATCTGCCAGCTCTTTTAGGACTCTAGGATGTAATCTGTCTGATCCTGGTGATTTGTATTCATCAAGTTCAGACAGATGATCTCTTATTGTTTTTTGTTTTTGTTTTCCTTATGTTAACTTTTGTTTCCAGTCTGTTTTTTTCAGTTGTATTTCTAGTTAGTTGGACTGCAGTTATTTTTATGTGAAGACCGATGCAAAGAATGAGTTAAGCAGCTCTGCTTTCTCTGTTACTTTTTTGCCATCTTCTCTCTTTAGTGGGTCAATTGTTTCGTTGTTGTTGTTGTTGTTGTTTTTTGTTATTTATGTGTTGGTAGAAACTTTTAAAAATTATGTTTCACTTTTGTTGCAAGTCTTTGTTCATACCGGGCCTTTGCTGTCCTGACTTTTTCTTTACAGATTTGGACTATCTACTGATATTCTTCCTTAGTTATGTGTCCCTTTTTCATTTTTTGTATTTGTCCTTTTTTCAGTGAGATGACAAATGCTGAATGTCAGTTTCATTTCTCCTTCTGTTCTAGATTACCGAAAGCAAACTTACCGAAAGCAAAGATTCCTTTAGTTTTTCAGCAAAATTTTCTGGAGGCAAAATTCCTAGGGCAGGTCTGTTGACAAAAGTGCTCTGCATAAAGAAAAAGAGAGAAGAAAGGAAGGAGAAGAGAGAAAAACAAAAGAAGAAAATAGAACAGATAAAATAATGGGAGAAAAGAAGGAAGAAGAAAAGAAAAGAGAAAAATGGAAGAAGAAAATAGAACAGAGAAAAGAAAAATGGGAGAAGATAACTTTATCATGAATAGAATACAAACTTACCAAAGGGTCAACCAAAAACAGTGTATGGACCTATTTTAATTGCCTTAGACAAAGAATACCCACAATTTTGATGCTTGCAACTACCTTTTCCCCAAACCTTTAAGCCAACCAAGTTGTTTCTGGTGTCAGTGTTTATCTGGAGTAGAAAGTATTTGAGAGACTCTGCAGATGGAAAATACTACTTATTATAGAGACACCTTCTAGATCAGTCTTGCTCAACCTTGGCAGCTTTGAGATGTGTGGACTTCAACTCCCAGAATTCCTCAGGTTGAGAAACACTGCTCTAAAAGATTGCTTGGGTTTAACTTATGCCTAAATATCTTTAAAATTACCAGGTTTTTCTGGCCCTTAAAAACTATTCCTTTTGTGACCCATCCTTGCCTCATCGAGAAAGATCCTTCTTGCCATGGGCACCCAGAGAAAAAGCTTATAATGAGTCAAAATCCCTCTTCTATACTTGTATGAGGAGTTCATTCAACATGCTAAAACCATTCATGTTAAGAACATGGTTGTCTAGAGCAGTGTTTCCCAACCTTGACAACTTGAAGATATCTGGACTTCAACTCCCAGAATTGGTCTAGAGGGCATGTGGTCTGGTTCACATTACATGCCACTCCAGTACTTGGGTTCCTCAAACACTGAATGACAAGCTACCAAACCCATCAGTAGTGGTATTCACTTACCTTTGCTACCGGTTCGGACAAGGGAGTGCTCTCGCACAGCTTTTCTGCATATGCACAGAACCTTCTGTGTATGCACAGAGCATCTGTAATGACATATGGGCTGGTGAGCGGAGCCTCCCGCCACTGCAACTACAAGTTTGCCCGAACCGATGCAAACCGGTAGAATACCACCCCTGGAAACTATGTTAGCTTAGTCTAGTATGCTGCAGGGATCTTCTGTCCGTTTCTGATGCCTTGGGGGAGGCTTTGTCCTACGCACACTTTGCAGTGAAGAGCAGTTGTGATTACAGAGAGAATTTTAAACTATGATGGAGTTTAGCAGCCCCAGGGCAATTCAACCTCAGCAAACCTTGGGGTAGCTCTTCAGACTTGCTGTTCTTTCTCTCCCCTTTGCCTGCCAACCACAAGATGGTTAATACGAGAATCAACCCAGAGCTTATCAGGAAATGAGTTACTTTACTCTTTTCTTGCTCAAGAGCAAGAGAAAATCATTCAGGCCATCTCCCGAAATTTTATTTATTTATTTTATTATAGTTGGAAGGTACCTTGGCAGTGAAGGGCTACCAAAATTTTTACTACCACACTGTGGACGTGGCTTATGCAGGACGCCCTGCATTTTCTTTCAACATCCTTCAGTGCAAATTGGGTGCTCTGGGGTGGAGTTCCATTTTCGCTACTCCACTGTTCCCCCCCCTCCGTCCAGGCAGTAGCCCACCCCTGCTTGTAGGTCACCTAGTCCAACCCTCTGCTCTGGTAGGAGTCCTTATATCATTTCAGACAAACAATTGTGATTTGCAAATGTTTATATGTTTTTATATTGAATGTTTTCATTGCTATTTTAAATAACTTATTGGGGGGGACTATTTTTAAGGACGGATGACTGTGTATGAATGGATGGATATCCTATGGCAAGGGAAGGGAATTGCTTTACATTGGAGTTCTTACGTTGTTTATACTTTTAATTAATTGTAAAGGGTTTTAATATTTCTAAGTTTCTAATACTATTTTTGATTAATTTCTTGGGGTGAATCTTAAGGACAGATGATTGGGAATGATTGGATGGAGAGTATGAATGGGATGAATGTTATGAATGGAAGGGTCAGTTTGCCTGGCAATGTAGAGGCGGGAGGAGTGCGGGAGTCCATCTCTAGGATGGCAGAGGGACAGAATATTCCAGTCTTGCTGGGGAGAGGCAGATATGGTGGGAGACATAGGGTAGGCTGCTCCCGGGGAACAAGAGCTCACTGCTTGAAAGTGACCCCTTGTTCCAGCCCCATGAGCTCAGCCCAGGGTACTGGCGACAAGCAAATCCCAGACCCTGGGCTCAAGCTGTTGCTACTCAACGCCAGGTCGATAAAGCTCCCCTCATTCAGGATTTACTCCTGGATGAGGAGGCCAACCTGGCATGTGCGACTGAGACCTGGCTGGGCCCAGAGGGGGAACTTCCTCTCTCTGAAATGTGCCCAGCTGGGTTTCAGGTATGGCACCAGTCACAACCCCAGGGAAGGGGTGGTGGTGGTAGTGGCTATTATAGCCAGGAAAACCTTCAGCCTACTCAGGCTCGCTGCTCCTGAGATTGCGGGTTGTGAATCCCTTTTTGTGAAGTTGGATCTGGGGTTCAGGTGGACTTGTTGCTCATGTACCTGCCTCCCAGCCCTGCCTGCACTACTCGAGAAGGTAGCCAGGCTGGCGGTGGAGTTCTCCAAACTTCTTGTCTTGGGGGACTTTAATCTGCCATTGCTTGGCGAATCCTCTGGTTGGTGCAGGAGTTTATGGCCCCCATGGCAACTATGGACTGAACCCAAGTAATTCAGGGTCCAACTCATGAGAGGGGGGACGGGACACTCTTGACATGGTATTCCTTTCAGAACAGTTGAGTAATGATCTGAAATTAAGGGGCTTAGATACCTTGCCTTTGCCATGGTCTAATCATTTTCTGCTATGGCTTGATTTCAAGGCTCCAATCCTCCCGCACAGGGAGGTGGAACCAATTAGGTGGTTCCGCCCCAGGTGCCTGATGGACCCTGAGGGTTTTCAGAGGGCGCTTGGGGTTTTGCCGGATTTGCTTGTACACAGTTTGGCTGCGGCCTGGAATATGGCCTGGATTGCGCCGTTGGGACCTCCCTGTGGCAGTAGACCCCGGAGAACTCCTTGGTTTACCGAGGAACTCCGGGAGATAAAACACCAGAAGAGACATCTGGAGATATGTTGGAGGAAAAGTAAATCTGAATCCAACCGAAGACTTTTAAGAGCTCATATTGAGACTTATAAAGTGGCGCTCAAGGCGGCAAGATGCGCAGATCATACCGCCTTGATTGCCTCTGCAGAAACCCACCCAGCCACCCTGTGCAGGGTGACTGGCTCCCTCCTTACCCGGGGGGGGGGGAGGGAGGGACAAACCCTTGCAGGGTAGTGCTGAGGATTTTTCGCAGATAAAATCGCCCAGATCTGGATGGAATTTGACTCCAACTGGAATGCAGTGTCGGTTGACGAGTCAGTTGAGGTGACAGGGGCCCATATTACTTCTATTTGAGGAGTTTGACCTGGTGATGCCTGATGAAGTGGATAAGGCCATGGGAGTTGTGGGTTCTGCCCCTTGTTTGTTGGACCCGTGTCAGTCCTCTCCTCTCTGTGGCAGCCCCTCAAGTACTGTAACACTGCCATCATATCTCCACTCATCCTTCTCTTTGCTAGACTAGCCATGCCCAGTTCTTGCAACCTCTCTTGGGATGTTTTAGTTTCCAGTCCCCTTATCATCCTGGTTGCTCTCTTCTGTATGTTCTCTAGAATTTCAATGTCTTTTTTTGCAGTGTGGTGACCAAAGTTGGAAGCAGTACTCTAGGTGTGGGTCTAACTAAGGCTTTATAGAGTGCTATTAGTATCTCTCTAGTCCTAGATTGTATCCCTCTGTTAACGCAACTCAGAATTGTATTGGCCTTTTTGGCCGCTGCTGCACATTGCTGGCTCAATTCTCAGCCATTCCCCTGGAAATAGATTATTTTGGAGTCTCACCCCCAAGGAGGTGGGGAGGTTCCTGATTCCAGTCTCAGAGACCCTGAGCCGTGGCTGAATGGCCCTGGGAAAGGACAGGCATGTGCTCTGGGATCTTGGGGGAGAAGAAGGGAAGCTTCACAAACAGGCTATTGACGCACCACTTTTGGCAATTTGGTACCTTCTGCAAAAAAAGCCACTTACCAGATTCTGGGGTTGTTGCAAAAGTTTGATCAGGGATGGGTGGCTGTAGCCTAGAAGGAAAGAACAGGGGCTTTTATCACCTGCTTTTCAAGAAATTTCAGTAATGTTCACAGTCAATTGTCCCAAAGATGCTTCCCCCCCCCAACACAAAAGGCAATTGGATTTTGTTTTCCTTAAAGACATTTCACTTCTCATCTAACAAGCTTCTTCAGTTCTGAATGAATGGTGGAGGATGGAAGGATTTTTATCATCTGGTCATTGGTACTCTTTCTGAGAGTTGTTAAGGCCACTTGGAGGTTTATCTGTGCCCTTGGGTGACCTGGATGGTGCAAATAAGTGTGGAACCTGCTTGGAACTACTAAAAGGGATTGCGTTGTAAACAGGAGATGGGTGGTGTCCTATTCACCCCTCCCCCATTGAGAGAGGGATGTCATTTTAATGCAAATGGACACTTTGACCCCTTTCAAACCAGTGCTCTTCTCTCTCTTTATCCACCATCTTCTTTATTTTATACATTTATTTTATTTTATTATAAACAAACATAAACAAAACATTATAAAAACATTGGACCATGTATGACAGTCCTATTTCTTATTTTCTATAGTGATATTTCTATATTACCATCATTTAATATTTCTAATACTATATACATTTTATTTTAAATAGGCCTTACATGGGTATCTCTTTTATCCCTATATTCAACTGATCCTCTTTTCTTTTCTTACCCTGTTATTTATGTTAGTTGACTATTTAATTGGTTGTCTTCTTTTATTTTTTTGTTTCTCCTGACTTTCTAACCAAAAGTAAAATTTATTCCAGCTTTGGTAGTATTCCGACTCATCTTTATCTTTTATTTCCATTGTTAGTTTGTCAATTTCTGCACAGATCGTAATTTTTTCTAATAATTCATCTTCAGTTGGTATGTTTTCACTTTTCCATTGTTGTGCAAAAATTAATCTTGCCACAGTTATTATATGCAGAATTAAATAAGAACAGCCGCTTGAGTTTTTTTCAGCGAAAACATGCCAAATATTGCAAAAAAAATCATCTTGGTGGAGAATTGTGTGTGTGTGTGTGTGAAATATTAACTTCTTCCGGGGCAGAAAATAATAGAGAACCCCAGCCTTAGAACAAGGCTCTCCAAACCTGGTGACTCCTTCAGTACCGCTGTAATTTTGAACAGTCACTAAACGAATGTCAAGGACTACTTGTACCTTTTTCCTGCCTGTACTCCCAATTTGACACACATTTCATTAATAATAATAATAATAACAATAATAATAATAATAGTAATAATAATAATAATAATAATAATAATAATAATAATAATTTATTAGATTTGTATGCCGCCCCTCTCCAAGGACTTCGGGTGGCTCACCACAATAATAAAATACAATTAACAGTGGTACAAATCTAATATTAGTAAAACTGAAGTTAAAACCCTTTATATTAAAAAAAAAACCAATCAATACAACACAATCATACCATTCTCAAGTGCTATAATCAGCAAAGGGAGGGAATCAGTTCCCCCATGCCTGGCAACATAAGTGGGTCTTTAACATCTTGCGGAAGACGGGGAGGGTGGGGGCTATTTGAATCTCCAGGGGAGTTGATTCCAGAGAGCCAGGGCTGCCAGAGAAGGCTCTTCCCCTGGGTCCCGTAGGACAGCATTGTTTAGTCGACGGGACCCGGAGAAGGCTAAATCTGTGGGACCTAATCGGCCACTGGGACTCGTGCGGCAGAAGGTGGTCCAGTAGGTATTCTGGTCCAATGCCATGTAGGGCTTTATAGGTCATTACCAACACTTTGAATTGTGACCGGAAACTGATTGGCAACCAGTAAAGGCCACGGAGTGTTGATGAAACATGGGCACACCTAGGGAGGCCCATGATAGCTTGTGAGGCCACATTCTGCACGATCTGAAGTTTCCGAACACTTTCCAAAGGTAGCTCCACGTAGAGAGTGTTGCAGTAGTCGAATCTCGAGGTGATGAGGGCATGAGTGACTGTGAGCAGAGACTCCCTGTCCAAATAGGTGGGTTCACTGGGGTTTTTTCTGATTGATTGATTGATTCATTGATTGATTGGACTTATACACTGCTCTTCTCCGAGGATTCGGGGCGGCTCACAACATATATGAAATGCAAAAACCAATTTGAAAGTCCAATATTTAAAACGCCAAATTTAAATCATATACGCTACTCACTCACACCACCAAATAGGAGAGTTTTGGGCTTATGGCTGCCCACTGTTACTCCAACTGAGATCCAAAATCTTGCAAAGACTCCAATGGTGGGTTGCTACCAGTTCGTCCAGGTCAGGCGAACCTGTAGCAGTGGCAAGAAGGCTCCGCCCGCCTGCCTGGACATCATCACAAACAATCTGCGCATGTGCAGAAGCCGTGCATGCACATCTCCGAACCGGTAGCAAAAATGAGTGAAACCCATTACTGGAAGACTCCTAAAATTTCTTACCAATCGGAATGGATGAAATCTGAGAGTAGAGGTCCAACATCCGGTTCCCATCAGCATCCACAAGATAATTTCCTCGGCTTTCTTCATAGTTGCAGAAAAAGTGGACGGCCTCTGCGTTCTGAGAGAAACGGATGAAACAAGCTGAGATTTCCTGGCCCGACGCCGGAGTTGAAAATCAAGCAAAATGAATCGCAACTTATGCTGGATAGGAAGGAAAATAGGAAACACTGGTTTCCCATTTCTGCACATGTTTTTTTGTACCTCTACAGACATCTTTGTCTTAGGAAAGACAAGGGAATTCTTAAAAAAAAATTTTTTTTATTGATTATAAAAAGGAAAAACAAACATAACACATAGAACATAACAAAACATTAAATGAACATTTCCAAAATGTGAACTGTAAGTGGTACACATCACAAAAGTAAAAACTTAATGCTGTGACTATAAAAAGTGATTTTTATGAATACTGTACAGTAGAACCCCGACTTACGAGACTAATTGGTTCTGGAAGGAGGCTCGTAAGTCGGAACGCTCGTATGATGAAACATTGTTTCCCATAGGAAACAATGTAAAGTCAATTAATCCGTGCAACAACAAAAAAACCCGCTGCCGCCGAACGCGGAAGTTAGCGTTCGGCTTCAGGAGACAGCTGCAAAGCGGCGCGCGTGTTTTAAAACGTCGCAGCCGGCCTGGGGGGCTCGGGGGCTTCCCCCCGAGCCCCCCAGGCTGGCTGCAACGTTTTAAAACACGCACGCCGCTTCGCAGCTGTCTCCTGAAGCCGAACGCTAACTTCCGCGTTCGGCTTCAGGAGACAGCTGCGAAGCGGCGCGCGTGTTTTAAAAGGTTGCAGCCGGCCTGGGGGGCTTGCCAGCACCCCCCCGAGCCCACCAGGCTGGCTGCAACCTTTTAAAACACGCGGGATACGAGCGCCAAGGAGCTGTCTCCTGAAGCCGAACGCTTCAGGAGACAGCTCCTTGGCGCTCGTATCCCGAATGTGAGCTCGGGAGGCGAACAAAAATGTCGCTCCCCTCCCAGCTCTTATCTCGAGTAGCTCGTAAGTAGAGCTGCTCGTATGTCGAGGTTCCACTGTATATCAAGTTAATATATAGTACCGTATTACTAAGTAGGGATGACATATATAAGTTAAGGTTAACATAATTTCTATTTTCATTCTTACTTTGTTTATATTTGGATCTTATACAGTGGTACCTCGTGATACGAACCCCTCGCCATACGAACAATTCGAGATACGAACCTGGGGTTCGGAAATTTTTTGCCTCTTCTTCCGAACTTTTTCCATCTTACAAACCCATCGCCCGAACGCCAAACCCGGAAGTTCGGCAAAAGTTCGGGTTCAGGTGGCCGCCGAGAAGCCCCACTGCCCGGCTGTCACCTTTTGAAATAGCCGGGAGGCTTCTCGGTGTCCTTCCGAACCGAACGCCAAACCCGTCTTGTCAGGGTTGAGTTTGAGCCTGTTGACACCCATCCAGACCCTCACAACCTCCAGGCACCGGCACATCACTTCCACTGCTTTTTGTCCCATTTGTTTTTGGGCTCACCCACATAGTCTCTTATTTTTTTTCCTGCAGCACCCAGTTATATCCTGATATTCAGAATATTTTTCTGCCACCACGAAATATGCTCCCATTCTGTTCCATTTCAGGAGAGTGGTCTTGCTGACAAAAAACATGTTGCTTAGCAGCCTGCCATTCATACAATTTTGTGACTCGGCAGCCAATATTTGAAAGGTAGAAGGCTTGGGGGTTGTTTATTTATTTATTTATTTATTAGATTTGTATGTTGCCCTTCTCTGAAAACTCGGGGGGGGGGGGGCTGCAGGAAAATGTTTTTCCTGGGGATGTTTTTGGAGTGGAATCTGGAGAAATTACCTGAATTACATTCAGCTGTTTCATTAGTTCCTGAAAGAAGAAGAAAGAATATTATTATACAGATTGACTAAGCGAAACATCAGGAGAGGAAATATACAACCTATTCAACTTTATTGGTTTCTCTTTTTTATTTTTTATTCTATTTCATTCAACCTTGGGAACTACAAAGAGCATTTAAATGACATGATTTAACCAGAGAGACAGTCTGGCTCAGTAGTTAAGGCACCAGGCTAGGAAGCAGGCGATGGTGAGTTCAGGTTCTGCCATTAGCCATGAAAATCAGCAGGATGATTTCGGGCCAGTCACTTCTCCCTTAGTCCCAACCCACCTCACAGGTTGTTGCAGGGACAATAGGAGGAAGGAGCTGGATTGGATGCTTTTTGCTGCCTTGAGTTATTTTAAAAATAATAAAAGAAGGATACAAGTTAAAATAATAAATAAATCTAAAGTATAGCAAACAACAGAGCTGGAAAAGACCCTGGAGGTCTTCTAGTCCAGCCCCCTGCTTAAGCAGGAGACCCTATATCAGTGATGGCGAACCTTTTTTGATTCACGTGCCAAAAGGAACACATGCACACATGCACATACCCAGGGGGGCCCCTGCGTGCACATGCTCCCCACACGCATGGGGCCTCACACGGGATTCGGCTACTGCGAATGAGCAGAAACCGAATCTCACACGAGGACCCATGTGTGTGAGATTTCTGGGGGGGGGGGTTGCCTCTGCACATGCGCAGAAGCGGAAAGAACCCAGAAATAGGCAAAAACAAGGTAAGCGGCTGCTCGCCGCTGCCTGCTGCTGTGCCGCCCCCTGCCTCTCATGGCGGTTCCCCCCACCGCCCGCTCTGCTATGCCGCCGTCCGCTCGCCGCCATTCACCCCCCTGCCCACTCTCACTGTCTGCTCTGCCGCCGCGGCGCCCACTCACCATCGTTTGCCTCTGTGTCTCTCATGGCGGCTTCCCCCCCACCGCCCACTCTGCCACATTGCCACTTGCCCAGCCCTTGCCTTGCTCCAGTGACCTCCTGCAGGGACGCCGAGAGCATGCAGGTTGGGTGGCCCCAAGTTCCGGCCATGCGGTCTGCTCTGCTCTCCCTGAGCTACAGGCATCTCTCTCTCCTGCGGCGTGAGAGAGCAGGCGTGTGGCCAGGAGCTCAGGCAGGTCACTTTTGCCAGCTGCGGTTCTAGGCACCAGAGCAAGATTCCGGCTGCTGTGCATGTGCAGCAGCCTAAATCTCATGCGTGAATGTCCTTCCAGAAGCAAAAATTGCCAGTTTCTTTGCTTCGGCAAATGCACGGAAGCAAAATAAATGGCAATTGTTTACTGGAATCGCTCGGGTCCTGCCCACCACTGCCCAAACCCATTCCCTCCCCCTCGCATGTGCACCCTCCACATTGCCCCTAGACATTCGCACATCCCCACCCCCATTCCCATGCATGCGCACAGGCCTCACTGAAGCTGAGATGGTGAAAAAACATGCAAACCAGAAGTTCAGAAAAATGGACTTCCAGTTTGCCCGTTCTGCTGTTTTTCGCACTCTGGGGCTTGCCTTTGATGATTAACATTGCAGAGAATAAAAAACATTGCAGAGAATAAAAAAACAGGGAAAGCTACGATATAAATTTAGCGTAAGAGTTTCATGTAAACGTATACTTGTGTCTGTTGTAAACGTTAAGTAGGGAAATCATTTATAGTTGTTTTTCTTTCGTTTTCTTTCTGTACTTCTGGCTTTGCTTTGCTTCTCCCTTTCTTTTACTTTAATTATTGGTTTGTGTCTGTTTTTTAGTTCTTTATTTGAAAATCTAATAAAGTTATATATACTGCTCAAAAAAATAAAGGGAACACTTAAGCAACACAATATAACTCCAAGTAAATCAAACTTCTGTGAAATCAAACTGTCCACTTAGGAAGCAACACTGACTGACAATCAATTTTCACCTGTTGTCAGCACATTCAACTTTATACAGAACAAAGTATTCAATGAAAATATTCATTCAGATCTAGGACAATCCAACCACGGTGTCAAGGAAGGTCTTTTAAGGAGTGCTCAATCTCTTGTGCTTTTCTCGCCCCCCCCCCCCCCCAAATTTTTTTTGGAGCTAGTAATAATGGAGTAGAGGACAAACATCTTCATCTTGACTTACCCCTGGATCTTGGCCCAGGGACTTCGGTCTTCATCAGCGGACCATCATAATCAAATTCCATGTCAATTTTAGCTGCCACTTGGCTGATTCCTCGGAGTCCTGCAAACGAATGAATTTAAAAAGTGACTCTAGGAAGTACATCCAAGAAGTGACTTCTGTATGTACTTGAAGAGTATAACACTGCAAGATACAATACGTACTTGATGAATGATATAGGATATTAACAAATCCCCTCATACTAGTTGTTCTTAAATGCTTCTGATTATTTAAGGCATGATTACAAATTGAAACCCAATTTGTTCTCTTCCCCCCCCCCCCCCAAATAACTGCATTAAGAATTATACATGAAAATAAAAGCTAATACAAGCTACAAAAATGTAAACAGAAAAATACAAAAGAAAAGAGAAGAATAAAAAATAGAACTACAGTACAGTAGAACCTCGACATATGAGCTGCTCTACTTGCGAGTATTCCGAGATACAAGCCGCGACAAGAGCGAAATTTCTGTTCGACACCCGAGCTCAAATTCGGGATACGAGCCGAACTTCCACTCTAGTTGGCTTCCGGTTTTCTCGGCGCGAAAAAAAGTCTCATCTCGGTGGTGTCGGTGTTTAGAGCGAGTACTGTATAGAGTTTTGTGCATGGCTCCGAAAAAAGTGTCCGGTAGTGCAAAGGCCGCTGAGAAGAAGAAGAAGATGATGATGATATCCATAGAAGCGAAGCAGGAGATAATTAATTTGCACAATAAAGGGACTCGTGTTATTGAACTTGCGAGGATGTTCAAACGCAGTACGTCCACCATTTGTACAATCCTGAAGCAGAAGGACATCCTTAAAGGTGTTAAAGCAGCAAAAGGTGCGACGATAGTTTCCCAACTTAGGACGTCTGTTCATGAAGAGATGGAGAGGTTATTGTTAATTTGGATAAAAGAAAAGGAGCTGGCCGGAGATACAATAACAGAGGCGATCATCAGCGAGAAGGCTCGTGCGATATTCTCTGACCTAAAGAAAAATGAACCATCCTCGTCAGGAGATCCAGATGAGTTCAAGGCAAGTCATGGGTGGTTTGACACACAAAATCCTAAAGGAAAAACTCCATGTCATGTGGCGCTCCAATGCAAGGGCATGGGTAACGAGGCAGTTCTTTGTGGACTGGGTAAATCTTGTTTTTGGTCCTACGGTGAAGAAATATCTTTTGACTAATAAGCTCCCCCTACATGCCTTACTGCTGCTTGACAATGCTCCAGGCCATCCACCTGCTCTTCAAGAGGACATCCTTCAAGAATTTCAGTTTGTAAAAGTTTTCTTTCTCCCACCCAACACGACTTCAATCCTGCAACCAATGGATCAGCAGGTCATAGCTAACTTCAAGAGGCTGTACACAAAGCATCTGTTCCGCCGATGTTTCGACGTAACAGAGAACACCAACTTGACACTGCGTGAGATTTGGAAGGATCATTTTAACATCGTTTCTTGCCTTAACTTCATTGACCTTGCCTGGCAAGAAGTGTCAAGGCGAAACTTGAACTCGGCGTGGAAGAAGTTGTGGCCTGCTGCTGTTGCACCAAGGGACTCTGCTGAGCCCGAGGGCGAGACCGAGGACGTCACTGAGACTGACACCCCGTTGGAGGAGATTGTATCACTCGGTAAGTGTATGTATGGGTCTGGAGGTAGACGAGGGTGACATCAATGAGCTTGTCGAAGAGCATGAAGAACCGCTCTCTACAGAGGACCTGAAGACGCTCCATGAGATGCAACAGACGGAGATGACCCAAGAGATGAGCAGCAGTGAGGAAGAGGTACAGGAACCACAGGAAGTCATTCCTACCAGTGAAATAAAAGCGATGCTAGCGCAGTGGGAGAACGTTGTTAGTTTCATCGAAAAAAATCACCCAGAGAAAGTAGCCACGAGTCGTTCAGCAGCACTTTTCAATGACACCTCATTGACTCACTTTCGCAACATTTTGAAAAGCAGGCAAAAGCAGATGTCATTGGATAAATTTCTTATGAAAAGAGCTGCTCCAAGTGAAAGTGCAGCCAAAAAGGCAAAAACAGATGATTAGGCTACTGTGTACATATGTAAATTTAAAAGTTTAAGAAAGTTTACAAGTTAAGTGAAAGAAACTTCATTATTCATTTATATTTACATATATATTTCTTCATTAAAAACATGTCTTTTTTCATAATTTAGACTAACTTTGTGAGTTTTTTGAGGGCTGGAACCAATTAAAATTATTTACATTAATTCCTATGGGGAAAAGTTGTTCGAGATACGAGTTGATCGACTTAAGAGCCCAGGTCCGGAACGAATTAAACTCGTATGTCGAGGTACTACTGTACTTTCCCCCTTCATCTCAGGAAGTATAAACCAATTTAACACTCTTCTCATCCTTTCTAAATAAAACATAGATTCTCTTCTCCCCATAGCTTATCCCTTTACTAAAAAACCAAATTAACATCCAAATGTTTTATCAATCATTTTTGTTGGGAAAAGTCTGGTAAGGGCAACCAGAAAGAACTATTTTTTCTGTTTAGTCCTGATCAAATAAGACAATCTTATATTCTTTCCCTGAGTTTTCAAACATATGCTTTAATCCTCCCAAATAGAATCCCAAACTAATTTTCTGTTCATCTGTTTCAAGGTAAAGCTCTTTCAAAATGTTTAAGAGATTTATTTAAATCCAGTAAGTTTGTGACTTGTGACTTCTAATAAAGTCCTTCAAAATCTTCAAAAGACAAATCAGTTTCTTGGTTCATTATCTATACAGCTTCTCGAATTATCCATCAGTTTCATTTATATTACATTTCGGAGTGATTTCATAAGCATGCATTGTCCCTTGTTCTTGAATTAGCATTAGATGTCTCTCTCAGCCTGGCCTTATAGTGAGATCAAAGAAGACTTTCTCAAAGTTCTCAAAGCCACTCTTTCTCAAAGCCTTTCTCACTTTCTCAAAGCCACTTAAAGTTCTTGAACAAAGGACAATATAATTTAATTATATCACAATCTCCCTCTTCCTGCTTGTTATACCTCTGGCTATGCAGCCAAGCATTCTACTTGCTTTTCCTACCACCTGACTGCCCTGTTCACTCATTTTGAGACTGTCAGAAATCACTACCCCTAAATCCTTCTCTTCTGAAGTTTTTGCTAACACAGAACTGCCAATACGATGGCTCATACAACTGCCAATACGATGGCTATTAAATTGAATGCCCTTAAAAGTAAAAGAAGATGGCGGTCAAATGCCCCCCCCCCTCCCCCAGCAAAATAGGAAAGAGGGTAAAATTGGTGGACTTTTCCAGGAAAATTGCATCATCAGCCAATGTGCTCGGCTACTGATCTGAACAACTAGAAGGGCAACCATCGGTCAGGAAGTTTCTCAGCAAGTAAACAGCTCTTAACATGCAGCTAGGGAATGTGAGCTTTATTTATAAAATGCTTCCAGGGTAATGTCAGATGTGATTGAGGGCAAACAAGAGGCAGGAGGCTCGCACCCACTCAGAGTAATGCTTTCCTTAGCATGGGGACACTAATACCAAAATAATAATAATAATAATAATAATAATAATAATAATAATAATGATTATCTAAACTGTGCAACAAACAGTAACCACCCCATGGGAACCGGAGGGGGGCTGCTTACACAATACTGCAGACATTCCTTTGGCGCAAGGCACAAGAGCTACAGGAACAGAAGAAAGATCTTGCAACCCAGAGAGAAGCTGTCAAACCGTTCAGATGTGCAATGAAGGCTAGCTGCCAAGGGGAAGAGTAAACTAGGGAAGGATTTTCAAACGCAAAGGGTTTGGGGCAGGCAAAGTTATGTTTCGAGGCAACTGTTTTGTGGAGTCACCTAAAAGTGTTGGAAATAATGTCAGGATTATGTCCTCTGCACCTTCTGTTAAAACGATCAGAACAGAAAGTTTGTCTTAAGGCTGCTAAAGAAGGTAGGCAGAGGAGGGGCGGAGGACATATTTCATAATCTACAATTTGTAATTTTAAGCAGTGCAGAGTCATAATAATAATAATAATAATAATAATAATAATAATAATAATAATAATAAACATTTATTTATTTCTTAACAAAGGGCACAACACCATGTGAGCAATAGCACTTTTTAACAGAGCACAGCATATTGCCCCCACAATCTGAGTCCTCATTTTACCTACCTTGGAAGGATGGAAGGCTGAGTCAACCTTCAGCTGGTGATGAAATTTGAACTGCTGACCTACAGATCTATAGTCAGCTTTAGTGACCTGCAGTACTGCACTCTACTCCCTGTGCCACTCTACTCACTGTGCCACTCTACCCACTGCGCCACTCTCGATTGAGATGGGCAGCTATAGAAACGATAGTAGATAGATAGATAGATAGATAGATAGATAGATAGATAGATAGATAGATAGATAGATAGATTAGACAGACAAAAACAGACAGGCAGATGACGATAGATTAGATAGATTAGATAAAGTGATAGATGGATGGGTGGGTGGGTGGGAGGATGATAAATAGATAGATAATAGACAATCTTTCCAATACACCAGAAGTCAGGAAAAGAAACAGATGGAAACTAATCAGGGAGAGAAGCAACCTGGAATTAAGGAGAAATTTCCTAACAGTGAGCACAATTAACCAGTATAATAGAAGTTGCCTTCAGAAATTGTGGTTGCTCCATCACTGGAGGCTTTTAAGAAAATACTGGACAGTCACTTGTCTGGAGTGATAGGGCCTCCTGTTTGAACAGAAGGTTGGACTACACCACCTCCAAGATCCCACCCAAATCTGTTATTCTGTTTTTGATCGATTGATTTATCTCACTTGAAATCTCCCAAAAAGTTTTTGGTACATGTACAGTACTCAATTTTTTCCTGTATTTGAATCATGTTGATGCAAGATGGTTTCATTGCTGATTGTGTCACCTAGTTATTCTTATGGGAAATTTTGCCTAGGGCTTCTTTGAGTGGTACAGAAATAAAATAAAATTAAGCTGATTTCTTTTCGTTCCATTCTGTGGATCTGAAGGCACCATGGGTGTTCCAAGGACTCCGGTATTTATAGCTACTGCTATATGCTTTTTAGGACCACATATGATATTTTCTCTTGATGACCCACTTTGATTGCGACATCAAAGGGTTTTTATTTCATGCTGACCTCAATCCTCTGCCAAGATAGCTACTCATATTGTAATAGTCAGAGGTCAGAGGTTTGGCTGAACAGCCCAGGTGTCCAAATGTGATTTAGAGTGTAAGGCAGTATTTCTCAAGCTTTAAGATGTGTGAACTTCAACTCCTAGAATTCCCTAGCCAGCATTTGTTGAAGTTCACAATTTGCTAAGGCTGAGAAGCATTAGGTGTAAACCACTCTGTGATTATAGAGGGCTAAATCAGGTCTAAGTTAATTCCTGATGCTTTCTTCTTCAGAGCTGAAGAAGTTTCCTGGATGAGAAGCACAACATCTTCAAAGGGAGGGTCACTGAACAGAAAAAAATAATAATTATCCGATTCTTTCATTCATACAAGGATTCTTCCAATACAGGGGTCTCCAACCTTGGCAACTTTAAGATTTGTGGACTTTAACACCCAGAATATTAGCTTTGCTGGCTGAGGGTTTCTGGGAATTGAAGTCTACAAGTCTTAAAGTTGCCAAAGTTGGAGACCCCTCTTCCATTAGCTTTCTTTTTAAAGAATCTCAAGGTCTTTCCCACAGGACAGTTTAGAAAATATTGATACAGGAGATGAGCCTGTAGTCTAATGACTAACGTCTCTGCCTTACAAGGCAGAGGCCCCAGGTTCAAATCCCAGTAAGGGTGTGGCTACCTGATGAAGACAAATAAACCCAAAATAGATCTATAGTAGTCTCCCTTTCTTTTCATTAGCAGCAAAATATAGTATGTTACACTTATAGATTATAGTTGTCTGCTATAAAAAAGATCATAAGCAACGTGAGAAAATATTATTTTACTGAAAGAGTAGATGCTTGGAACAAATTTCCAGCAGACGTGGTTGGTAAATCCACAGGAACTGAATTTAAACATGCCTGGGATAAACATCTATCCATCCTGAGATAAAATACAGGAAATAGTATAAGAGCAGACTAGATGGACCACGAGGTCTTTTTCTGCTGTCAATCTTATATGTTTCTATGTTTCTATATCAAAACTTACATAATTATACAATTTACATGCATACATTCTATCATGAATGAATATCCTATATTTGCACCTATGTTAGGCTGCTGTTTATTTCTTTGCACCCCTCTCCATCTCCCTCTCTTCCTTCCTTCTTTCTCCTTCTATCCCCCTTCCTACTTCCCTCCTCTCCTTCTCTTCTCCCTTCCCTTTCTACTTCCTCTTCCTCCCTCATAACCTTTCCCTGAGTGATTCTAATCATAATTCAGCTTATATTTAATGACTGATAATATATTCTTCGGGACCGCCTCCTGCCGTATGAATCTCAGCGACCGGTTAGGTCCCAGAGTTGGCCTTCTCCGGGTCCCATTGATGAAACAATGTCATCTGGAGGGACCCAGGGGAAGAGACTTCTCTGTGGCGGCCCCGACCCTCTGGAATCAATTCTCCCTGGAGATTAGGACTGCCCCCACCCTCCTTGCCTTTCGTAAACTCCTTAAAACCTCTGTCGTCAGGCATGGGGAAATTGATTCTACTGGGCCATTTCCGTTTTATGTATGGTTTGTATGAGATGTATGATTGTTTTTTATATTAAGGGTTTTAAACTGTTTTAATTATTGGATTTGTACTGTTTTTGTTGTTGTGAGCCGCACCAAGTCTTCGGAGAGGGGCGGCATACAAATCTAATAAATAATAATAATAATAATAATATTCCCATACATCTTTTAATTATCGGTGTCCCTTCTAAACGTATTGTTTTCTATATCATATCTATGCATATAACCAGTATTGGATTCCTACCTGGCGTGCACATCACAGCATCATTTGGCTTCTGCGCATGTGCACAAAGCAGAATCTTGTGAGAGGACACGTGGGCATGTAATATTTCAGCGATTTTTTTGGGGGGGGTTTGCTTCCGCGCTTTTTGCGAGATTTGCTTCCTGTGCATGCACAGAAACAAAATCTTGCCATGAAGCATGGGTGCGCCCATTGGTCACCTGGAGCTGCGCACGCAACTGCACTGGTAGTGGAGGCAAGCAGGAACCCCTGCCTGCATATAACTCTTTTTTTAAAAACAAATGTTTTATTTTAAATTTTCAGTTACATTAAAAAGAAAACTTTTCAATAGTCATATCCAAATCATTGCCCATTTTAGATTCATATTTTATATATCTTACTTTCCTATTAATAACAGTCAATGAAGGTTATAGAGGATATACTCATAGTAAAATATATCTAAGAAAGAATAGAAGAGAAGATATAGGAATAGAACATATCAATGAAAGAACAGAATAAGAGATATAGGAATAGAAGAAAGGTATAGGAGATATAGGAGAGCAATAGGACAGGGAATGGAAGGCACTCTAGTGCACATTCACGCCCCTTACTGACCTCTTAGGAATCTGGAGAAGTCAACCGTGGATAATCTAAGGGTAAAGTGTTGGGGGTTTGGGGATGACACTACAGAGTCCGGTAATCAATTCCACGCTTTGACAACTCGGTTACTGAATTCATATTTTTTACAGTCAAGTTTGGAGTGGTTAATATTAAGTTTAAATCTGTTGTGTGCTCTTGTGTTGTTGTGGTTGAAGCTGAAGCAGTCACTGACAGGCAGGACATTGCAGCATATGATCTTGTGGGCAATACTTAGATCATTGATTGTTTGAGAGTGTAATATCGATTGTTTTTTAAGATAATGGGTTTTAGTCATAGTTTTAATTATTACATTTGTACTTATATTGTTTTTATTGTTGTTGTGAGCTGCCCCAAGTCTCCGGAGAGGGGCGGCATACAAGTCTAATAAATTATTATTATCATGTTTAAGGCGTCTTAGTTCTAAGCTTTCTAGGTTGTTCTGATTCATTGACTTTTATTCCCTTAATGTCTCTCGCCATTTTGTCCATCTCAGCGCATCTGTAAACTTTTTCGATGATTTGGTTTTATTCTAGGTATACACTAACTTTTTTTTCCTGTCCCACTTACCTCCTGCAAATATTCTGGAACTCTGTTGCAGTGTCCATGTTGCATGCCGATTGAACAGCATCAGGGCCATTGTATTCAATAGGATTTTGCTTCTGTCCCAAAATGAATTTCTCTTCTCGCCTCCAGCTAATGACCTGGAAAGAGAAATAGGCAAAATGACTTCCCTGGAAACCTCCTCAATAATTTTACCATGGAAGATGACAAAACAGGACTATTCTCTTAAAACACATCAGGAAGCAAGCCTCTAGATCTCAAGAGTCTGGTTTGCAAAACCAACGGATCAGGAAATGGTGCATCTGTGGCCAAATATGTCTCACGTTGCAATTTCCTAAGCTTCAGCTGTTTACTGAAATTATAAAACACAAAAGTTGTCCCAAAAAAACGTCTTTTTATTTCAACGGCTATGAATTACCTTCATTCCCAGCTGCAATAAGTCCCAAACAATGTTAATTACTCCAAGAGAAGTCTGCCAACGTTCGGAAGAAGGCTGATAAGCACCAGCCTTTATCTCTCTTGTTTAACCAATCCCTTTTAACAGGAGATGTTCCTGATGATTGGAGAATAGGCCAGTGTTGTGCCTATCCACAAGAAGGGCAGTAGAGAAGAAGCTGGTAGCTACAGGCCAGTTATCAGTTATAGTTAAAATGATAGAGACTCTACTCAAAAAGAGGATAAATCAGCACCTAAAAACCAATAACTTATTGGACCCAAACCAACATGGCTCTACTGAGGGCAAATCATGTCAGACTAATCTCATTGATTTCTTTGACTATGTCACAAAGGTGTTGGATGAAGGTGATGCCATGGGTATTGCCTATCTGGACTTCAGCAAAGCCTTTGATATGGTTCCACATAAAGAGCTGATAGATAAATTAGTGAAGATTGGACTTAATCCCTGGATAGGTCAGTGGATTTGCATCTGGCTGAAGCGTAGATATCAGAGTGTTGTTGTTAATAGCGAGTATTCTGAGCAGAGCCTAGTTACAAGCGGTGTGCCACAAGGGTCTGTTCTGGGTCCTATACTTTTTAATATCTTTGTGAGTGACATAGGGGAAGGTGTACCTATTTGCTGATGACTCCAAAGTGTGCAATAGGGTTGATATTCCTGGAGGCGTCTGTAATATGGCAAGTGATGTAGCTTTACTAGATAAGTGGTCAAAGCAATTGAAACTGCAGTTTAATGTTTTCAAATGTAAAATAATACACTTGGGGAAAAGGAATCCTCAATCTGAGTATTGTATTGGCAGTTCTGTGTTAGCAAAAATTTCAGAAGAGAAGGATTTAGGGGTAGTGATTTCTGACAGTCACAAAATGGGTGAACAGTGCGGTCAGGCAGTAGGGAAAGCAAGTAGAATGCTTGTATTTGTATTTGTATTGTATTTATTAGATTTGTATGCCGCCCCTCTCCAAACACTCGGGGCGGTTAACAACAATATAAAAAGACAATGTAAACAAATCTAATATTAATATTAAAAATAATCTAAAAACTCCAATTTAAATAACCACTCATACATACAAGCATACCATGTATAAATTCTTTAAGCCTAGGGGGAAGGGAAATTTCAATTCCCCCATGCCTGACGACAGAGGTGGGTTTTAAGGAGCTTGCGAAAGGCAAGGAGGGTGGGGGCAACTCTGATATCTGGGGGGAGCTGGTTCCAGAGGGTCAGGGCCGCCACAGAGAAGGCTCTTCCCCTGGGTCCCGCCAAACGACATTGCTTAGTCGAGGGGACCCGGAGAAGGCCAACTCTGTGGGACCTAACTGGTCGCTGGGATTCGTGCGGCAGAAGGCGGTCCCGGAGACATTCTGGTTCGATGCCATGAAGGGCTTTATAGGTCATAACCAACACTTTGAATTGTGACCGGAAATTGATCGGCAACCAATGCAGACTGCGGAGTGTTGGTGTAACATGGGCATACCTTGGGAAGCCCATGATTGCTCTCGCAGCTGCATTCTGCACGATCTGAAGTTTCTGAACACTTTTCAAAGGTAGCCCCATGTAGAGACCATTACAGTAGTCGAACCTCGAGGTGATGAGGGCATGAGTGACTGTGAGTAGTGAGTCCCAGTCCAGATAGGGCCGAAACTGGTGCACCAGGCGATCCTGGGCAAACGCCCCCCTCGCCACAGCTGAAAGATGTTTCTCTAATGTGAGCTGTGGATCGAGGAGGACACCCAAGTTGCGGACCCTCTCTGAGGGGGTCAATAATCCCCCCCCCAGGGTTATGGACGGACAGATGGAAGTGTCCTTGGGAGGCAGGACCCACAGCCACTCCGTCTTATCCGGGTTGAGTTTGAGTCTGTTGACACCCATCCAGACCCCAACAGCCTCCAGGCACCGGCACATCACTTCCACTGCTTCGTTGACTGGACATGGGGTGGGGATGTATAACTGGGTATCATCCGCATACTGATGATACCTCACCCCATGCCCCTGGATGATCTCACCCAGCGGTTTCATGTAGATATTGAACAGCAGGGGGGAGAGGACCGACCCCTGAGGCACCCCACAAGGGAGTAACCTCGAGGTCAACCTCTGACCCCCCACTAACACCGACTGCGACCGACCGGATAGGTAGGAGGAGAACCACTGGAGAACAGTGCCTCCCACTCCCAACCCCTCCAGCCGGCGCAGAAGGATACCATGGTTGATGGTATCGAAAGCTGCTGAGAGGTCAAGAAGCACCAGGACAGAGGACAAACCCCTGTCCTGGGCCCGCCAGAAATCATCCATCAACACGACCAAAGCAGTTTCCGTGCTGTAGCCGGGCCTAAATCCAGACTGCTGGGGACCTAGATAATCGGCTTCTTCCAAGGACCGCTGGAGTTGGAGTGCCACCACCTTCTCGACAACCTTCCCCATAAAGGGAAGGTTGGAGACTGGACGGTAGTTATTAAGCACGGCTGGGTCCAGGGAAGGCTTCTTGAGGAGGGGGCGCACAAGTGCCTCCTTATAAGGAGCCGGAAAGGACCCCCTCCCCAAGGAGGCGTTGACAATCTCCTGGACCCAGCTCCGTGTCACCTCCCTGCTGGCCGAAACCAGCCAGGAGGGACACAGATCCAGTAAGCAGGTGGCAGAACTCACAGCTCCAATGGCCTTGTCCACTTCATCAGGTGTCACCAGATCAAACTCTTCCCAGACAGGTGGACAAGTACGTGCCCCAGTCACCTCAACTGACTCGTTGTCAGTCGACTCTGTTATCCAATTGGAGTCGAGGTCCGCCCAGATCCGAGTGATTTTATCAGCGAAAAACGTGTAAAAATCCTCGGCACTACTCTGCAAGGGCTCCCCAACTCCCCCCTGGTTAAGAAGGGAGTAGGTCACCCTAAACAGAGCGGCTGGGCGGGATTCCGCTGATGCAATCAAAGCGGCATGATATGCGCATCTGCATATGCTTGGCTGCATAGCTAGAGGTATAACAAGAAGGAAGAGGGAGATTGTGATCCCACTGTATAGAGCGCTGGTGAGACCCCATTTTGGAATACTGTGTCCAGTTCTGGAGACCTCACCTACAAAAAGATATTGACAAAATTGAACTGGTCCAAAGACGGGCTACAAAAATGGTGGAAGGTCTTAAGCATAAAACTTATCAGGAAAGACTTAATGAACTCAATCTGTAGAGTTTGGAGGACAGAAGGGAAAGGGGGAACATTGAAACATTTAAATATGTTAAAGGGTTAAATAAAGTTCAGGAGGGAAGTGTTTTTAATAGGAAAGTGAACACAATAACAAGGGGGCACAATCTGAGGTTAGTTGAGGGAAAGATCAGAAGCAACGTGAGAAAATATTATTTTACTGAAAGAGTAGTAGATGCTTGGAACAAACTTCCAGCAGACATGGCTGGTAAATCTGCAGTAACTGAATTTAAACATGCCTGTGATAAACATATATCCATCCTAAGATAAGACTACATGGACCATGAGGTCTTTTTCTGCCATCAATGTTCTATATTTCTATGTTTCTCTTGACATGTTGACAAAGACCTAATTGGCAAGGAGCT
This sequence comes from Erythrolamprus reginae, assembly GCF_031021105.1. Taxonomy (NCBI): domain Eukaryota; kingdom Metazoa; phylum Chordata; class Lepidosauria; order Squamata; family Dipsadidae; genus Erythrolamprus; species Erythrolamprus reginae. The sequence goes on along the minus strand of NC_091958.1, from coordinate 37,062,828 downwards.
TTGCGAGGCCAAAAAGAACACAGAGTCAGAACGGAGATGCTGAGTTATGCCGACCAGAATTGAACCAAATTGCTCCACTTTTATATCTTATGGGAGGGGCCGATCATCTCCAAGCCTTACTCCCAAGTAGACCTTCTCCTCTGTAACTATTCTTGCCTTCTGGCAATTCTACGCATGCCTCACTCATGTCAGCCTCTGGAGGCTCTGGAGTCAGCACAGACTTCCCAGATGGCTGGGGAATTCTGGGAGTTGAAGTCCAAATATCTTCAAGTTGCCAAGGTTGGGAAACACTGACCTAGACATTCTAACCAGATTGATAGGCTTTATTAATAGATATGCCTAGTTTATATTACTATGGAAAAACAAAATGTTGGGGTTTGACATAGATGCCTTTTTTACTGCAACCGAGGGAGTCAAAATTTCTCCCCCCCCTTTCCTGTTTTCTTCTCACTTTTCTCTCTCCCCACCCCCATGTCTTCCTATTTACTTTTGCATTTTGTCTATTGTATTATAATAGCCTAATATGAATGTTAAATATGGAAATATGTTTTCAAAAATAACTTCCATCCAGCTGAATGAGCATGAACAGAAGCAATGGAAAATATTCAGCACAGCAGGGTCTTTTGACTTGTTCTCCAAATCACAAAAGGCCTGGATGAGAAACAGTGGGTGGAGGATAACAGAATAATAAGGTCATTAAAGAAAGGTCCAACCACAAATGAAGGAAAACATTTTCTGACTATGAGTACAATTAATCAACGGAACAGCTTGCCTCCAGGAGTGCTGGGTGCTCTATCACTGGAGATTTTCAAGAAGAGATTGGACAGCCATTTTTGTCAGCTCTGTTAATGTATGAGCAGAGTAAACCATGTTTACCAAGGTTGTGCACACACAGAAACGATTTAGATTGAGATCTGATGTGAATAACTACTCAGCTACACACAGATATACTAACTTGAATTAGCATTTACTTTGAGAAATAACATATTCAGAAAAGCAGTTTAAAGTCATACACATAAGTCAGAAAAACAATAAAAATATTACCAAATACAGTGTTCCCTCGATTTTTGCGGGTTCGAACTTCGCGTAAAGTCTATACCACGGTTTTTCAAAAATATTAATTAAAAAAATACTTCGCTGTTTTTTCTCCTATACCATGGTTTTTCTTGCCCAATGATGTCATATGTCATCACCAAACATTTGTCCGCCTTTAATAAATATTTTTTTAAAACTTTAATAAATAAACATGGTGAGTAATAATCTAAATGGCTGCTAAGGGAATGGAAAATTGCAATTTAGGGGTTTAAAGTGTTAAGGGAAGGTTTGTGATACTGTTCATAGTCAAAAATAGTGTGTTTACTTCCGCATGTCTACTTCGCGGAAATTCAACTTTCGTGGGCAGTCTCAGAACGCATCCCCCGCAAAAATCGAGGGAACAGTGTACAGTGATTCCTCATTTTTCACAGGGATTGCGTTCCAAGACCACCCGTGAAAAGCGAATTTCCGTGAAGTAGAGGAAAGATAATTTTTATGTATTTAATGAGTATATGGACTTTTAAAACCCACCCTTTGCATTAAACAGTCATCCTATAATATTTCTCAGCTGGAACTACATGTGATATCCTACCAGTTTCTTTAATAGAGTACAGTAGTACTGTAGAAGTTTATGAATTTTTAATGGATTGAAATTTTTTAATGGATTTAAGCCCCCTTTGAAAACCCATGAAATAGCAAACCCGCAAAAGATGAACCGCGAAGTAGCGAATGATTACTGTACATAGTCTTTCTTACCAGGTGGCTTTGTCATAATCAACAAAGATATCAAGCTTATGCACATTTTAGCTATAATATTTAACTACAATGCAGAGAGACTGCAGAGCAAGCCTAACATTAAGTAGCCATTAATAGTGAGTAGCCAGAGGCACAAACATATGCGCAGTGGAGCTGAGCTGGTTAACGGCTCGCGTGCCTGCAGAGATAGCTCTGCGTGCCACCTGGGGCATGTGTGCCATAGGTTCCCCCTCATGGACATAAGGTCTCCTGCCCTCCAAAGACCTCCAAGGTTCCTTCTATCCCTATGACTCTATGACTCAGGGGTCCTCAAACTAGGCAACTTTAAGACTTGTGGACTTCAACTCCCAGAATTCTGGGAGTTGAAGTCCACAAGTCTTAAAGTTGCCTAGTTTGAAGACCTCTATGTGCTATGCTGAAAACAACTGTCCCTTGCTCTCGCCCTCCTAAGGATTCTTGGAAGAAAATGCAACCAAAATAAATACGGAACATAAATAACCTGAACTGGTTGGCCAAGAATCTCCAAGACCAGAAACGCAGAAGGAATTTCAAACCTATCTTTCCAGCACGGAGCTTCTGGTGTTTTTCAAGTTGTTTTTATGATTCTACATCGCCAGAGTTTCATCCAGAGTTCAGATGGCAGGCGATTTCAATTTTCAGGCTGCACCATTACCTCATGTTCTCAAAGAGGCTGAATTTAAATCCGTTGCTCAGCTACAGGCAATTTTCATCATTTGTATATCCTTTGGCTGCTGCTGTTTAAAACCACTCAGCCTTGGATTGACATCAGTACAAGGCAGTGAATTTAAAACACTTAATTAAAATGCTAGAAACATCCCTCCCCTCCTCTCCTCCATTTCCTTAATTTTACAAAGGAGGAGACCAATTTAAAGTTTAGCTTGGGTTGTTTCTTAGCTTTTTATCTTCTAGGAAAACGTAGCTTGCTTCAAACAGTTAGAGCGATATTGGAAACCCAATGCTGTACTTTCAAAGCACATTTTCTGATTAAAGAACTGCAGCAGCAGCATAAACCACACTATGCAGAAAGCTATTCCTGTCCACCGAAATAAATCTTGAAAAATCAGAGAGGTTTGCAAGAAGCTTGTATTTTTACCATAGCCGTTTCCTGCCTAACTAAATCTTTGTGTTAGGGCAGATGTGCTTCAACTGCTGGAAATCGGAATTTCACCAGCTATACTGTTAGCTTTTTTGGCAATGTGCAGCAGCTGCCAAAAAAGCCAACACAGTTCTAGGCTGCATTAACAAAGGGATAGAATGAAGATTACACAAAGTGTGATAAGGCCACACTTGGAATACTGCATTCAGTTTTGGTCGCCACGATACAAAAAGGATGTTGAGACTCTAGAAAGAGTACAGAGAAGAGCAACCAAGATGATTAGGGGCCTGGAGACTAAAACATATGAAGAACGGTTGCAGGAACTGGGTATGTCTAGTTTAATGAAAAGAAAGACCAGGGGAGACATGATAGCACTGTTCCAATATCTCACGGGTTGCCACAAAGAAGATGGAGTCAACCTATTCTCCAAAGCACTTGAGGGTAGAATAAGAAGCAATGGATGGAAACTAAATAAGGAGAGAAGTAACTTAGAACTAAGGAAAAATTTCCTGACAGTTAAAACAATTAACTAGTGGAACAGCTTGCCTCCAGAAGTTGTGAATACTCCAACACTAGAAGTTTTAAAGAAGATGTTGGATTACCATTTGTCTGAAATAATGTAGTTTCTTGCCCAAGCAGGGGACTGGACGAAGACCTCCAAGGTCCCTTCCAACTCTGTTGTTGTATTATCATCATCATCATCATCATCATCATCATCACACAGCCCCACAGACACTGGTTGATGCTACATCTTACGATTCTTCCTCAGGGTTCAATCCAAAGGAGATACCCAATACATTTACTCCCTGTCTTAGGAACATAACTGAGCCCAAAATGTATATTGTGAAGTGAAACATTGGCTAAGTGCCCCATTTTAAGATGTTTCTCGCCACAGTTCTTAAAACGAATCACTGAATCAGTTAAGTCGGTAACATGATTGTTAAGCAAATCTGAATTCCGCATTGAGGAATTCAACATGAAAATAGCAAGGAGAGACTAAAATGATGATAAACGTTTGCAGGAACTGGGCATGGCAGGTCTAGTGAAGAGAAGGACCAGGGAGATATGATACTGTAGCTGTGTTTTTCAACCACCCTCCCCCATCCCCCCGGAGCCACTATGGAAGCCAAAAGCACCCTCTCAGAGCCTCTGTGTGACCCAAAGGTCAGCTGTTATGCATGTTGGAGCTAAGCTAGGGCAACAGCTCACCTGCCAGCAGATATGGCTCCACGTGCCACTTGTGGCACACATGCCATAGGTTCGCCATCACTGGACTAGATGATCTACAATGTCCCTTCCAACTCTGTTCATCTGTTAAAGAGTCTAGTCCTTCTCTTATCCACCGTTTCTCCAGCCTGCTTCCAAGGCTTATCTTCGAAAATTTCCAAATGAACTGACAAGAAAGGGGTCAACCCATGGATGTCCTGTCACATCTGGTTTGACTCTATGCAGAAATCTGGGCTTGCACACAGTTGAATCCTGATTTAACCCCAAATCTCAGCCACTCTGAGATGAAGCTGGCTACTGAAGAAGATTGCTCTTTATTTGTGCCGCCGCTGGAGCAGTTTTCTCCAACCGGATGCCCCCCCCCCAATTAAATTCCCATCTCCCTTGCTAGCCAAGCTGACTGCTTCAACAGAACAAGGTGGATTGGTCTTTGTGTGCCACAACCAGGTGAAATGTTTTCCAGACTGAAAGGGTACAGCCCTGTGGGAAGCCCCCGCCCAACCCCAGAAAAATTAAATATTTTTTTTTGGGGGGGGGAATTAAAAAGGCAGGATATTATATTTCTCTAAATGAGAAGTGGAGAAACATGTTTTTAGAGGCAGGAAGCAGCCCCCAAGTCTTTTTTAATGGCCCACAGCAGATGCCAGCACTTTAAAGATAAAGAGATACATTGAAAGAGGAAGACAACTATATATATATTGCCGCCCCTCTCCGAGGACTCTGGGCGGCTCACAGCAAGTACAAAAACAGAACAATAATATGAATCCAATTAATAATACATTAAAACAACCATTAAATTCAATTAAAAAGAAAACCTATCAAACCAATCATTCAACAATAATACTGAAAACATTCATTGGTCAGGGGGAAGATCTAAAAGCCCCAAGCTTGGCGGCAAAGATGAATTTTTAAACTCTTTTGGAAGGCGAGGAGGGTGGGGACAGTGCGAATCTCCGGGAAGAGTTGATTCCAGAGGGCTGGGGCTCCCACAGAGAAGGCTCTCCCCCTAGGTCCCACCAGCCGACAATGTTTGGTCGATGGGACCCTAAGGAGACCAACTCTGTGGGACCTCACCGGTCACTGGGATTCGTGCGGCAGAATATATAGATACCGGTAGCTCTATTCATAAACAAAGCAAATACTGCAGGAAGAAATCCATCCAGGATAGGATATTTTGAAACTCCTTGCAGCAACGTTCGACAGTAAACCAAGGCAGATTGGTAGGATTAGAAAGCAGCCCCTCACCTAGGGATTGGATTCAGCCGGTTTAGACTGGGTCGGGTGAACCGGATGTTAACAAATAATATATAAAGAAGCTTAACATGGTTTCTTCCTTTGCACATTGTCTAATTTAAATTTGCCTATTTGTAGTCTTCTGTTCTTTAAATTATGCTAATTTCAGTTGGAATCTTTGTATGCTTGTGATGTTAATAATCAGGCAATCAGAATAACAGAATAGCATAGTGGGAAGGGATCTTGTTCTGCCCCAGCACCGAGCCCCAAATAATTACGCAACAAGTTGTTTTGGGTGACATCTGTGAAAAAAAAAATCAGGTGCTCAGGCATGAAAATGTGCTGGTCAGACACTATACTTTTCCGCCCACACTGAAAAAAAATTAGAGGGAACATTGGTAGATACCCACTACTGATGCCCATCCAGTAACTGGGTAGATGCCCATCCTGACCTCACTCAAGATCCAACACAGGATGAAAGTCATAAGCCACAATAGGATTTGACCAACACCCTTTGAGAACAGAAGCCCCTTCATTGAGCCCCCCCCCTCCAAGAACAGCTCCAACTTTAAAGTCACATAAACCTATAAAGATACTTCCACTCCTTCAATCATTGGTTCAGCTGACCCAGGAACTGTCTTTTTGGTTCTGTTCAATTAACCATCTTTCCAATCAGTCGCCAAGTTGTTCCCAGTGCCTTTTACCAGGCTTGGACCTGTACCTGGATATTTCTTCCAAGAGCCCTTTGAAAAAATTCCATTGAATAATATAAGAATGGACTGGGTGAAATTCAATGAGAAAATAAGGAAGCACGGTCGCAAAGTCCTCGACTTACAACCGGCCAGGAAGCTTGATTGGCTAAGCACCAGAGGCCTTTCGAACAGGTTAAACCATTATGATTGGTTGGCTGTCTGACAGCCATACTATAAAAGGAGCTTTCAGAAGTTTGGTTGCTGTTCTATTGAAGCTGAGCTGGAATGGTGCTGAAAATGCCAGAATAAAAGTTCCCTATTTAAAAAGTCAAGCCTTGGCTAAGTTCTGTCAGTGCAAAGAATCTCCTATCTAACAAAAATATCCATTAGAGCAGTGATGGCAAAGCTAGAGAGGCCCCACGGAGGCTTCTCTCTGCCTTTTCTGGCCCTGTTTCCTCCCAGGAAATTCTTAGAGAGGCCCCACAGAGGCTTCTCCCTGCCTTTTCCAGTTACAGTTTTGGAGGCTCGGGTTTGTAAGTGGAAAATGGTTCTTGAGAAGAGGCAAAAAAATATTGAACACCCGGTTCTTATCTAGAAAAGTTCGTAAGTAGAGGCGTTCTTAGGTAGAGGTACCACTGTATTATATTTTCCTGGATGAGAAAAGAAGACGCATGTTTTTAAAGACAAAGAGCAGCTTTCTGCACCCACCATATATCTGGGGCCCTTTGAGAATGACTAGGCCAGCCTATCTACAAGACAAAAGGCCTCCAGCTCCAAGACGATGAGATTAAGACATGACCCTCCAGGACATAATAGATTAATTTATCTAGCAGCAGAGCTCACCACATGGCCCAATCTCCTAAAGACGTTGCATCACTCTTCAAACTTCAACCAAACTTGGCTCAGACAAACACGACCCCTATACAGCCACATGGGTGTCTGACAGCATCCAATAGAATACATGCCCTTGGCACAGCTCAAGTTCAAAGCCCAAGACAAGGTATAAATAACACTCCACTCCATGTGGTCAACTATAGAGATGACCTGCTACCGAAATGGTCAGTTGCTACGTTACAGTAGCAGTTTTCAGGATGTGCATGCAGCTGCACATCCCCAAAGTGAGCACATGTGCCCTGTGTGAGATTTGGCTTCTGCACATGCACAGCAAGTAAAATCATGTGTGAAGATGCTTGCACAAGCGAGATTTTGGTGATTTTTTGTGATTTTTCGTTTCTGCGCATGTGCGGAAGCAAACATATTGGTGAAAATAGCTGAAATCTTTCTTATGTGCATATCCTTGCGCAAGATTTTGCTTGCTGCAAATGCGCAGAAGCCAAAATCTTGTGCAGAGGCGCCCATCCCGATGGCCCCATCCTGACATGCTCAGTGGTTCGACTTCACCATTCATCCATCTTTCCAAGTAGCCACCATGTTTTCAGTGTCCTTCTCTCCAATTGGAACTGAATCCAGATGGATATTTCTTCTAACACTGTGATATCCTCTACCCTATTTATTTTTCTCCATTCTTTTAAGTGTCTCTCCAATTACATAATTGCAATTAAGTAAATTTCCTCGTAACGGGCAGTCATAATAAAATGAGGGCTTAAAAAACATGAATGAGATAAGTAAGAATATAAGAAATGGACTGAAGCACGATGACATAGTTTTAGTAGAAAAAACAAAATAGCCAAGACAAATTTTGATAGCTAATAGCATTTTGAACCCGAATGAGAACAGAGTATTTGAAATCCGGATGACAAAATTAGAAAAGGAAGTAGCACAAGATGAATGATGTATACCAAAACAAATCAGATAAATAATTAAGAATTTTGATTAAGAATTTGGCCATTGATACTATATTGTATTGTATTCTAATTTGAAGGTGTGTGAATTTGTATTTCTGTAAGGTGTGGAAAAATAATAAAAAATTTATACACTCCCCCCCCCCCCAAAAAAAAAATTACATAATTGCACTTGTCTCCATCAAAGTCCATTGTGGAGTGCTTTCTAAACACTCCCTGCTGGACTAGATCCATGCACAACCTCACAACCAACCCTCTGGATGCATCTGTGCTCATGAAAATTGGGAGGGGGACCCCAACCCTAATCAGCATGTCCAGTATAGGAGATGAATTTGGCCATATTTTACAGACGGATAATTTTCATATTGATGATAGCAAACCAGGGGGAGGATAAATGCACTTTACTTTGTTTGTGGTGCTGTTGTCGTTGCTGCTGCACTCGGGGTGTTGCGTTCTGCAAACACACTCAATGCAGCAAAATATTGCTGAGCAACCCACAGACATTGTTGAAGCGGTGCTTGGCTGAACGCGCGTGGGTGAACTGACCCCCAGAGCTGGCTTCCTCGGACATATTTTTCCCCCTCCAAACAAGAGAAAAGATGCTGAGATGATTGCTGTATTCTGGTGCTGCCCCATGCGCCAGTGGAGATGTGAAGTGCCAGCACTGTGGTCAATTCGGGGAGCCCAGCGTGAAATCCGGTTGGAAAACCTCTTTTCTTTGCACAAACGTTCAGCACACGCTGTTGGGTGGCAACCTTTGCACACAATGCGAATCCCTGCAGCGCCTCTCTCTCTCTCTTCCCCCTTCCTTCCTTCCTTCCTTCCTTCCATACCGGGAGCCTTGCTTATTCCAAGCGGGTTGCCATGGCACCCATAATGGGACAGGAATGGGAGCAAGGAATGGGGGTGGGGGGTAGAAGCAACGAAGGGGAAGCAAAGGGGAGCTGCGCACTATCCATCTCCCAGCAACGGCTTCATCGCAGCAATTACTCCGTTACTGTAGTAACCACCCAGAAGAAAATCAGGCAGAAAATTTGCAAATCTTCCTTTTATCTAAGGTAATGGTGGAAAGAAATGAACGGGGCAAAATAGAATATGGAGATGATTAAAATTGGACCCTCTCCAAGCTCTGCACGGAGCTATTTCTGAAAAGAAGAAATGCTTTTGTCCAGCTAAAATTTGCTAAATAAAAAGAGAAAGATGTCCTCCTTTATTATTACTACAGTGGTATCTCGGCCTACAAACACTTCTACTTACGAACTTTTCTAGGTAAGAAACAGGTGTTCAAGATTTTTTTGTCTCTTCTCAAAAACCATTTTCCACTTACAAACCCGAGCCTCCGAAACTGTAACCACAAAAGGTGGGGGGAAGCCTCTGTGAGGCCTCTCTAGGAATCTCCTGGAAGGAAACAGGGCCTGGAAAGGTGATAAGCCTCTGTGGGGCCTCTCTAGGAATCTCCTGGGAGGAAACAGGGCTGGGAAATGTGAGGAGAAGCCTCCGTGGGGCCTCTCTAGGAATCTCCTGGGAGGAAACAGGACTGAGAAAGGTGAGAAGCCTCTGTGGGGCCTCTCTAGGAATCTCCTGAGAAGAAAAAGGCCCGGAAAAGGTGGGGAGAAGCCTCTGTGGGGCCTCTCTAGGAATCTCCTGGGAGGAAACAGGGCCGGAAAAGGTGGGGAGAAGCCTCTGTGGGGCCTCTCTAGGAATCTCCTGGGAGGAAACAGGGCCTCCAGCCTCCCTATTTTATTTCCTAAAATTTCTTCCAGCCAGCTTTTGATTTTTTCTCAAAAATGTTTTGCTTTCTCACACTTCCACCATAGATGATAATATGAACCGAATTCTACTTTGCACTGAAGACAGTGCATTATGGGTGTGGGCATGCGGGTGTGCACTATCATGCCCGCGTATACCTTTTAGGCACCCGAGCCAGAAAAGTTGCACCCTCACTGACTTACTTTCTAGCCTGATGCATTTACCATTCTTACCAGGGGAACTTCACTGCTTCGCTCCGGTTTCATGCAACAGCTTCTGCTGTTAAGATTGAGAACTGAACCTGGATCCTCACCTTTTTTAAACTCTTCCTAATGATTGTTATTTTTCAGTCTTTTTCAACGTTCGAGAAGTGCATGTCTCCATCTTTCGAAAGTTATCAGTTATTGCAACTCTAGAACAGACAAAACATCTCTCAACAATATTCAGCCATTAAATCTTACAATGATTTTGAATTAAATCTCTACATGGGGCTACCCTTGAAGAGTGTTCGGAGACTTCAGCTGGTGCAAAATGCAGCGGTGCATGCAATTACGGGTAGGCCCATATTACTCCAACTCTATGCCAGCTGCATTGGTTGTCAGTTGATGTCCGAACGCAATTCAACGTGTTAGTTATCACCTTTAAAGCCCTAAATGACTCAAGACCACACTATTTACAGGATTGCCTCCTCCTTCATACCTCATTGCGGCCAGAAATGGCTCATAGTCAGCCTTCTCCAGGTCCCATCCACCAAACAATGTCGGTTGGTGGGACCTCGTGGTAGAGCCTTCACTGTGGCGGCTCCGACCCTGTGGAATCAACTGCCCCCAGAGATTCACACTATCTTCTCCCTATCGGTTTTCCGGAAAGCTGTTAAAACCTGGCTTTTCCAGCAGGCCAGGAATTAAGATTGATTGTTGCAAGTATGGTTTTAAGATACAGGTGATTTTAGTGATGTTTTTTTATTGGTTTTATTATATTGTATTTATACCTGTTGTTAGCCGCTCCAAGTCCGTCTGGAGTGAGCGGCATACAAATCTAATAAATTATTATTAAATTATTATTATTATTATATACATAAATGTAATAAACAAACAAACAAACAAATAAATAATAGTTACAGTTGTTTAATGACTAAAATCCTCTATTGGCACAAACCTTTAGATCTGCCTGTAGCAAAGGAAGCTGCTTCTTTATTTTTCCTTGGAAAATGACTCATCCAATTATGTTGTTTGAGAATCGCTTTGTTTATATTTGCCGCAAAAACTGTCAAACCAGGAAACTCTACAGCTGAGGCTCTAATGGGTTCTCAAAATAGATATATAAACACAACCACTCGGTAATTTTTTTAAAAGCTCAACTCAATCTTAGTTGATAAAGCTTTTTATCTTATTCTGAAATGCTGCTAGTCCTTGACTTACAACTATTTGTTTAGTGACCATTCAAAGTTATCACAGCACTGAAAAGTTAATCAGATGAACAGAGTTGGAAAGGACCTTGTAGGTCATTTAGTCCAACCCTCTGCCCAAACAGGAAACCCTACTACAGTGATCCCTCTATTATCGTGAGGGTTCCGTTCCAAGACCCCTCGCGATAATCGATTTTTCACGATGTAGGGTTGCGGAAGTAAAAACACCATCTGCGCATGTGCGCCCTTTTTTCTATGGCCGCGCATGCGTAGATGGTGGAGTTTGCGTTCCCCGCCGCCCACGCAAAGGGGAAACCCCGATTCGGCTCCTCGCTGCTGCTGCGCTACCGAGCAGATCAGCTGCTGGGCGGCCGAACGAACCTTCCCTGGATCTTCCCCCTCTTGCTGGCGGGCGGGCGAGCGGCGGGCATCAGCGAGGAGCCGGGGTTTCCCCTTTGCGTGGGCGGCCGGGAAGACCCAGGTTGGGGGTTCGGGGGGGTGCTGGGAAGCCCCCAGGCCGGCTGCGACCTTTTAAAACAGCCGCGCCGCTTCCCAGCTGAGTCCTGAAGCCAAACGCGGAAGTTCGCCTTAGGCGTTTGGCTTCAGGACTCAGCTGGGAAGCGGCGCGGCTGTTTTAAAAGGTCGCAGCCGGCCTGGGGGGCTTCCCAGCACCCCCCCGAACCCGGGTTGGGGGTTCGGGGGGTGCTGGGAAGCCCCCCAGGCCGGCTGCGACCTTTTAAAACAGCCGCGCCGCTTCCCAGCTGACTCCCGAAGCCAAACCTGGAAGTGGTTTTTTTTTAATTAATATTTTAAAAAAAATCGCGATATAGCGTTTCGCGAAGATCGAGATCGTGAAACTCGAGGGATCACTGTACACCATTTCTGACAAATGGTACTTTAATTTCTTCTTGAAAGCTTCCAGTGATGAAGCTCCCACAACTTCTGAAGGGAATTTCTGTTCCGTTGATTGATTGCTCTCCTTATTTCCAGGTTGAATCTCTCCTTGTTCAGTTTCCATCCAATATTCCTTGTCTGGCCTTCAGGTGCTTTGGATAATAGATGGACCCCCTCCAGTGTTCACTCTAAGGTACGCGGCCGTGCGGCCGCGTGCCCCAAAACTACCTCCCGCGCACCCTTTTCCAAGGCCGTGCAAGGAGCCGGGCGTTGGAGTTGGGGGCGAGGAGCTGAAACGTGGACTCCAGGAAGAACATCTCTGTGATGTCAAAGCTCCACCCCTGGAATTCCCTAATGGGATTCCCCACCTCTGTTTGAGCTTCCCAACTGGCCAACAGCTCCACGGCTCTTCTGCGAAGGTGACAGCCGGGCGGCGGCGCTTCTCAGCGTTCTCCCAAACCCGAACTTTTGCCGAACTTTCGGGTTCTGTGTTTGGGAGAACGCCGAGAAGCCCCCCCAGCTGTTTCAGAAGGTGACAGACGGGCGGCGGTGTTTTTCGGCGTTCTCCCAAACCCGAAACCGAACTTTTGCCGAACTTCCAGGTTCGGTGTTTGCAGTGGCGGGTTCGTCAGGTGAAAAAAGTTCATAAGAAGAGGCAAAAAAATTCCGAAGCCCGGGTTCGTATCTCGAAAAGTTCGTATGACGGGGGGTTCGTATCACGAGGTACTACTGTATATGGTTTCATGCTTGAGCAGGGGGTTGGACTAGAAGACCGCTAAGGCCCATTTCAACTCTGTTATTCCGTTAAATAATGAAAGACCAAAGCAAACCACAGTTTGACCAAGAAAAATCAGGTCTCCTATTGTCGCTGGACTAGTATTTCTCTCTTGCTCTGTTTTTAAAATGTCCCTCCCTTGGTGAAAGGGATTCTGTGATTCTTCCCTAATAGAAGAAGGCGTGAGAATGTCTCTTCAATCTCTCCTGACAGCATGTGAAAATCTGTTCCTTGCTTGGGGGCAGTAAGAGAGATATTTTTGCCACCGTCCTGCTTTTCACTGCGTCATTTTTCAGGCTGCACAAACTGAAAAATTCCTCTCCGTGTTGTCCTTAGGATTTCCCGGAAGGTGGAAGAAGCTACTAAGACAGCTGAGCCACCTAACATTGCACAACGAAGGGCATTTGCAAGAAATACAGGCAAAAAACACCAAACTCCGTCTGCAAGTACCTCGTCCAACCTTCTTCCGCCTCCAGACCGATTTTCAATGCTACAGTAATTCTCTTTCATTAAAAGAAATGAAAAGAACCAAGGAAAATTTATATGCAGGGTTATTTTTCTGCACCGTACAAGTTCAAACTGCAGTGGACAATTATTGGGGGGGGGGGGGAAGGATTTCTCACCATTCTATTTGGCATGATGATTAAATTTCAGGACATTCATGGGAACTGACAGGCAGAAATAAACAAAAGGCGCTACGGTATTTCTGCCTCATTTGGTACCCTCATTTGGTACCAAGGTTCAGAAGGGAACAGATGCACATTATTCAGATTTTGTTTTGTATTTCTTTCATTCAAGACTAATTTGGATAACTGCCTTCACTGTGTTTATGCAAAAGGCCAGGTATGTAGTGCAAGGGGGAAAAAAAGGAAATGGCTAAATAAAGAGAATAAGGAAAACGATATTGCTGGAGAAATGCAGGAAGCATGACATGGGCAAAAGGAGCTAAAGCATTTATAGTTCAGAAAGAACAGCTGCAGGATTTTTGTCTGGCTAATCTAAAGAAAATAAGAGCTAGGGGTGACCTGATAGCAGTCTTAAAGTATTTGAGGGGCTGCAACAAAGAAGAACCATTAGAGAACATTAGAGAACCATCTTTCGGCTGTGGCGAGGGGGGCATTTGCCCAGGTTCGTCTGGTGCACCAGTTGCAGCCCTACCTGGACTGGGAGTCACTGGTCACAGTCACTCATGCCCGCATCAACTCGAGGTTCGACTACTGAAATGCTCTCTACATGGGGCTACCTTTGAAGAGTGTTCGGAAATTTCAGATCGTGCAGAATGCAGCTGGGAGAGCAATCATGGGCTTCCCTAGGTATGCCCATGTCACATCAACACTCTGCAGTCTGCATTGGTTGCCGATCAGTTTCCAGTCACAATTCAAAGTGTTGGTTATGACCTATAAAGCCCTTCATGGCATCGGACCAGAATATCTCCAGTACTGCCTTCTGCCGCACGAATCCCAGCGACCGGTTATGTCCCACAGAGTTGGCCTTCTCCGAGCCCTGTCGATGAAACAATGTCGTCTGGAGGGACCCAGGGGAAGAGCCTTCTCTGTGGCGGCCCCGACCCTTTGGAATCAACTCCCCCCGGAGATCAGGACTGCCCCCACCCTCCTTGCCTTTCACAAACTCCTTAAAACCCACTTCTGCCGTCAGGCATGGGGAAATTGATTCCCCTGGGCTGTTTCTGCGGTTTTATGTATGGTTTGTCTGAGATGTATGACTGTTTTTTATATTAAGGGTTTTAAATTGTTTTTAACTATTGGATTTGTACTGTTTTACTGTTGTGGGCTGCCCTGAGTCTTCGGAGAGGGGCGGCATACAAATCTAATTAATAATAATAATAATAATAATAATAATAATAATAATAATAATAATAATTTATAGTTATTATGAAGGAGGAGGAGAGGAGGAGGAGGGAGTCAAATTATTCTCCAAAGCACCAGAGGGCAGGACAAGAAACAACAGGTGGAAACTAATCAGAGAGTTTCCAGAGGGGGGGAAATTTTCAGATTACAGGAACCAGAAGCACCACTTAGGCAACCCTGAGGACATAGATAAACCTCCAAGTGACCTCAACGGCTCTCTAAAAGTGGCAGGCCATTTATTTATCACCAACTTCTCCACCAGCTTGACAAAACGAATGCAAATGACCAGCTGTCTGCAAGGAATATAAATCCTTCCATTCCTCACTATCCTATCAGAGCTGAAGAATGAAATGAAAAAAATGAAAAAAAAACAAGGAAGTCCAGTTGCCTTCTGAAAAAAAGCATTTTGGGGACAGAAGAGAACCGCAGCTGTATTCTATTCTACTCTGTTCCCTTCCGTCCCATCAGCTCTGGTCCCAAACTGGAAAGGTCTATTCTGTATTTTTTTAGCTTCTGACTGAACCCTCCAGTCACAACTGTGAAAGGCAGAACGTCGGTGTGGTTGTCAGAGTGCTGAGATTTAATTGTTGGCATTTCTGCTTAAAAGGCTGGGATAAAAAGGCCAGCAGTCCTCAGGGCAGCACCTGTCAAATATGAAAGAGTGGCTGGCTTTTCCCTAGTTCACACTCATCGGCTCGGGCAGATAACTTCTCAGGTGGCCTGTTAGGACTCTGTCCATAACGGTTGGGTTGGCAATACTGTACAGTAGTCCCTCACCTATCACTGGTGTTACGTTCCAGACCCGGCCGCGATAGGTGAAATCCGCGATGGGGAATTTATCGACTGATAGTACTTATTTAAGTATTTATATTGTAATTGTTTGGTAAGTTTTCATTGTTTTAAGTGTTTATAAACCCTTCCCACACAGTATTTATTTTAGATACAGTATTTAAATACAGTATTTACAATTTTAGATTTATTTTATTTTTTTGAAAAACCTGAAAAATCGAGTTCTGCAGGCTGTTTAAATCTGCCGATCGACTTCCTCAGAAACCCGCGATGAAGTGAAGCCGCAGTAGGTGAAGCGCGGTATAGCGAGGGACTACTGTATATATAAACCAATAATGTGTTATAACTGAGCGAAGTCTATTTAGCTGAGGTGTTGCAGACTGCCACAAGAGGGAGCTAGAGTTCATAGCTCACCCTCTTTGTTTTCTCTTTGTTTAAGCTACTCACTGTTAGGTTAACTGTGCAATCTTTCTGTATTGTAGTTATGTATATCAGCTAAAATGTGCTTAAGCTTGATATCTTTGTTTACTGATTATGATTAAGACAACTGGTAAGAAAGACTATGTACCTCTACCTACAAATGCCTCTACTTACAAACATTTCTAGGTAAGAGCTGGGTGTTCAAGATTTTTTTGCTTCTTCTCAAAAACCATTTTCCACTTACAAACCGGAGCCTCCAAAACTAACAGAAAAAGGAAGGACGAAGCCTCCGTGGGGTCTCTCTAGGAATCTCCTGGGAGGAAACAGGGCCGGAAAAGGCAGGGAGAAGCCTCCGTGGGGCCTCTCTAGGACTGTCCTGGGAAAAAACAGGGCCTCCACCCTCCCTGTGGTTTCCCCAAACGCACACATTATTTGCTTTTACATTGATTCCTATGGGAAAAATTGCTTCCTCTTACAAACTTTTCTACTTAACAACCTGGTCATGGAACAAATTAAGATCGTAAGTAGAAGTAGCACTGTATTTGAATTGTTATTCTGACTTATAATTTGTATGACTTTAAACTTTATCTGAATATATTATTTCTCAAAGTAAACGCTAATTCAAGTTAGTATATCTGTGTGTGGCTGAGTAGTTATTCACAACTAATCTCATTCTAAACGTTTCTGTGTGTGCACAACCTTGGTAAATAAGGATTACTCTGCTCTTACATTAACATGGCCCATTGGGATCCACCACAGTGAAGAGCCACAAGTTCAAGGCAACACCAGGGATTTTGGCCATCCGTCCTCCCTTCTTTCATTCCCACAGCAAAAGGGCATTTCTCTATTTTACGATTTCATGCATTTTGTTTTCATCTTTTTGCTGCCTCTGTTTCCTCCTGTCTTCCATTAACATATGCTGTCTAACTTTCAACAAATCTGGGTGGCTCGCAGCCATCCAGCCCACAAATAACGTTATGTTACAGCAGTGTTTTTCAACCAGGGTTCCGCGATACCCCAGGGTTGCGCAAGGGCCAGCCAAGAGTTCCACGACTTAATGAGGAAAAAAAATTGACCAGGACCATATCATGCAGCAGCAGCAGCAACCCTCACCGCCCCCTCCACCTGAGGTCTGGGCTTTCATTGCCTTTGCCAGTTCGTTTCTCTACAGTCCCTCCTCTGCCTCTTCTTCCTCCTCCTCCTCCTCCTCCTTTGTTGGGGTCTCCCTCAGCAGCCGACGGTTAACGAAAGCCCCCCGGCAGCCAAGGCGAGGAGCGGTTCCTCCTCTCCTCTCCAACCAGAATGAAGAAAGAGAGATGGGGTCGGAAGAAGGAGTTGCTCCTCCGCCTCGGCTGCCGGGGGGGGGGGGGGCTTCCGTTAACTGTCGGCTGCTGAGGGAGACCCCGGCAAAGGAGGAGGAGGAGGCAGAGGAGGAAAAGAGGCAGAGGAGGGACTGTTGAGAAACAAATCGGTTTCTCTCCGGCATGCTTCTTGCTCCCCGGTACCCTTCACCGCCTGCCGCCACCACCGCTAGTCCCGCAGCCACCTCTCATCATCTTCCCTTCCAGCCAATATGGTGTCTACACCAGACAAAAGGGGACACAGCAGGGGAAAGATGGACCTGATGCCCCTATTCCCCCCACCACCACTCCGCTTTTGGCTTCGCCTCCTCCCAGAATGCTTGTGTCGAAGTCGCAGCCCCGCCCACTCATTATGGACGCCAGTGACTGAATGCCCCCCCCTGCGCACACGTCATCAACGGGTTCCCCTGAAGGAAAGAGGTTGAAAAACCCTGTGTTACAGAATAGAGGTAGAAGGGACCTTGGAGATCTTCTATTCCAACCCACTGCTCAAGCAGGAAACCCTAAACAGGAGGTCCCCATCCCTGGTCCGTGAACTGGCATTGGGGTATGTTATGCCTGAATCCAGGCTGCACAAACAAGCAAAGCCCTATCTATAGGATGCAGGCAGCATGCAACACCATGCCTCCCTCGGTCCATGGAAAACCTCTCTCTATTGAACAGTTTCTTGACTCCAGGTCTGATCCACATTCTTTCCCAGCCTTCTCACTGTCCAACTCTGTTGCCAGCTTTGCAGGCCGCTGGCAATTGCAACGGGGTGGGGGTGGGGTTGGGGGGTTGGGCTAGATGACCTATTGTCAGCCGGATCTCCAGCATGGGTTTTTCCTCTGATGCATGCCTGCTATCGGCTGCCATAGTCACACAGGTGGGGGCATGGCATTTGGGTTGGGGAAGTGTGCTGGTGTGATGAAGGCCCATGTGAACTAATAGAGAGGTTTGCTCTCAAGAATTGCTGCACTGCTGAGTGGAGTTTGCGTACAGCCGGTCAAGGCCAACAATCCTGGAGCTCCAGATGGATGAAATACCTGGATGAGCTTGACATGACATTATGTGGGATGTGTATTGGACACTGAGCCTGGGAACCTGAGTGTTTGGAAACTACAAATCGTGCAGAATGCAGCCGCACGAGCAGTCATGGGCATCCCTAAATACGCCCATGTTTCTCCAACACTCCGCAGACTGTATTGGCTGCTGATTGGTTTCCGGACACTATTGAAAGTGTTGGTAATGACCTAGAAAGCCCTACATGGCATTGGGCCAGATTACTTGCAGGACCACCATCTGCTGCATGAGTCCCAGCAACTGGTTAGGTCCCACAGTTCCCGTCAACTAGACCAGTGTTTCCCAACCTTGGCAACTTGAAGAGATCTGGACTTCAACTCCCAGAATTCCCCAGCCAGCGAATGTTGGCTGGGGAATTCTGGGAGCTGAAGTCCAGATCTCTTCAAGTTGCCAAGGTTGGGAAACACTGAACTAGACAATGTTGCTTGGTGGGGCCTAGGGGAAGAACCTTCTCTGTGGGGGGCCCAGCCCCAAGATTTGCACAGCCCCCACCCTCCTCGCTTTTCACAAGAATCTTAAGATTCACCTGTGCCGCCAGACTTTGGGCAATTAGATCCCAGCCCCATGGCCAACAAATGTTTCCATCATTGTTGTTGAATGGGTATGACTGCTTTTTACCTTAGCTGGGGTTTTTAGATTGTTTGTTTATCTTTAATTTAATTGGATATAGCTATTGTAATTGTTATTTTTATATGTTGTAAGCTGCCCTGAGTCCTCGGAGAGGGGCGGCATACAAATTTCTTTTGAACAGAGGCAGGCCTGACACCTACAAAGTCCCTTCCAACTCTGTTAATCTATATCTCCCAAACTGCAGGCAATTCTTGCCACTCGCGTCTTCCCTGCGAAGGCCCTTGGCAGCCCCTCTTGCCCCAAAGGCCATAGCGAAAAGCCTCCGTTATCCTCGCCTAACTGACCAGCACGCCAGGTTGGAGTCGTCAACAAGAATTGTGCAGGAATTTATGAGCCCCATCACATGCTCCCTTACAAACTGTGGGATTTTGCCAACAACCACTTACATGGCTAGGGAAATTACAGTTGCCAAAAAGAGCTCTTTTTCATACTCCAGAAGAACTTGGCAGCTGTTGGCAACATAACACCTGGCCCTGCTTGCAGCGGCTGGCGCGGTCGTGGCCAATGTGCAGGCTTGATGTGGCCTGTCGTCTCCTTTTCCCTGCCCTTTCCTAGAGACCGTGCAGGGCAAAAATGGGCAGGAGGCAGCCCAGGGCCATCCCGTTTTCTCCAAGCTCACATTTCCTGACGCCGAGATGGGAGGAGAGCATGGCTTCTGGAGCCCGGGATGAGGCTTCTTTGCCTGGAAACCCCAGAAACCAGGCTTAGGGGAAGGAAGATACTTGCATCTCTCCCAGGAAAGGCTATATTATTCACTGTTAGTTAGAGCAAAGTGATGTTTCCCACAGTATTTAAGTCATTATGCAGAAATGAGAGAGACTTGGAGGGAGAGAATGAGAAAGAGGGTGAAAGAGGGAAAAGAGAGAGAGAGAGAAGTGGAGAGAAAGAAAGAAAAGGGAAAGAGGGGGAGGGAAAGAGAAGTGGAGAGGAAGGAGGGAAGGGGTTATGACCTTTCCAGCAGCCCCACAATCGTGCGATCAAAGCTGCTGTGTCCTGAGGTCACGTGACCCCCTTTTGTGACCGTCTCACAAAGAAAGACAATGGGGGAGGGGGAGAGAAGCCAGATTCACTTAATGACCGGGTTTCCATCCAATCCACGCCCAGGCATGAAAATGTGCCACTCAGACATTCTACTTTTCCGCACACACCAAAAAAAAAATTAGAGGGAACATTGGTAGGAACCCGCTTCTGCTTTAGATATCACACCACCTAATTACAAAACCTAGTTCCAATTTCCTGGCCATTTTCAAGGTCTTATTTTTTGCAGCAACAAATAGCCATCGACTTTACAACTTTACAACGATTCTTTTGGCAACTGTTCAAAATGACAACAGTGTTGACAAAAGTGACTGATGGCTGTTTTTCACATTTTTGACAGTTGCAGCTCATATTTAGGACAGTTGCCATGTCCCTGTGTGTGTGTGTGTGTGTGTGTGAGAGAGAGAGAGAGAGAGAGAGAGATCTGTTGATCCCCTTTTGTGATGAGCAAAATCAATGGGGAAGTCGGATTTCCTTCACAACTGTGTGACCAAATGAAACAATTGCAGGGATTCACTTCACAACAGTGCCACGAAAAGTAAACTTTGTCCCATTTTACCATCTAACAACTGTCTTCCTCAGAAACAATTTTTGGGGGGCTCAGTTGTGGTCATAAATTGACAAGCGCTGGCACTCAAACTCTTGTGTACGGAGGCAAGAAACACACAGCCCGAATAGCTAGGTAAACTCATTCAATAAATACAAGCTCTGCAAGCGAAACAGGAAACCTTCATTTTGTTTGCAAATAATAATCATAAAGATTCTAACTTCCTGCAAGAATGAGCCCTCGCATTTAAAGAGCAACTGTCATTTTCAGATCCATCCTGGCAGCGCCTGTTAGCGAGCATCCACTCACCTGCTACCTGCCGCGTCCTTCACCTTATTATGTCCCTGCCACATCAGCAGCAGAGGTCCCACTGAAGTGAAAGGGATGGTCGGTGAGTCAATAGCGGGTCAGAGGAAGAGCCACTGAGGGGCAGATGTGACAGTTTCTCTTTAAAAATTATTATTTAAATTGAGCTGATTCAAATCAAGCCTTTTTTACTTGTGATTTTAATTAAATTGATTCAAAGTAGGCCTTTTTTACTTCTGATTTAGATTGAAGCCTGTTTACTTGTGATTTAAATCAAGTTGATTCAAATTGTGCCAGTTTACTTGTGATTTAAATCAAGTTGATTCAAATTGTGCCTTTTTACTTGTGATTTAAATCGTGATTTAAATAGAGTTAATTTAAAACAAAACTTTTTACTTGTGATTTAAATCAAGTTGATTATTTGTGATTTAAAATCATGTTGATTTAAATCAACCTTTTTACTTGTGATTTAAATCGAGTTGATTCAAATCAAGCCTTTTTTACTTGTGATTTAAATCATGATTTAAATTGAGTGGATTTGAATCATATCCACCCTGATTCAGGGCAATGGGTTGTTAGTTGCTCTTCCCTGCTCTTTTCACAGTTACACATGAGATTGCAGCCTCCCTCGGCTCCTGTTCCCTCTCAGCCACAGTGTGTCCCTTGACAACTTGCCACAACCGTTTGTGACCCCTGGCTGTGCTCGTCCAGAGAACTCAAACAGGAAACGACAGGGACGGGTCGCACCTGGCGCAATCAATACCATTCTGGACCCACAATCGGCTCAAGTGTCAGTCAGACAATCTTGGCATCTTCATCTTAGCCATGACTTAGCACAAAAAAGAGCAAAGTTCTCTTCTGGCTGTTGCACACGTCACATTTACCTCATGGTACAGAGAGATCTGAGGGTGCTGATGGTGCAGAATTCTCTGCCCTGGCTGACCATAGGCCAAGCTATCACACCTCCCTCTAACTGACAAAAGCGGAGAGGACAAGAACAGATCCAAACCAGATAAGGGTGCTTTATTTTAATGGTACTGTAAGTGGTATCTCTACTTATGAACTTACTTCATTCCGTGACCACATGAGGCCTCTCTAGGAATCTCCTGGGAGGAAACAGGGCCGGAAAAGGCAGGGAGAAGCCTCCATGGGGCCTCTCTAGGAATCTCCTGCGAAGAAACAGGGCCGGAAAAGGCGGAAAGAAGCCTCCGTGGGGTCTCTCTAGGAATCTCCTGGGAGGAAGCAAGGCTTCCACCCTCCCTGTGGTTTCCCCAATCAGACGCATTATTTGCTTTTACATTGATTCCTATGGGAAAAATTGTTTCTTCTTACAAACTTTTCTACTTAAGAACCTGGTCACGGAATGAATTAAGTTCGTAAGTAGAGGTATCTTTGTATGTATGTTTTTTATATTACTGTTATTGTTGATTTTTTAAATTAGATTTTTAACTGCTTTTATCGTTGTATTTACTCCGATTGTTAGCCGCTCAGAGTCCTTTTGGAGTGAGCGGCATATAAATACAATAACTAAGTAACTAACTAACTAAATAAATAAACAAGTCACATTTTTCTATTTATTTATTTATTTATTGGATTTGTATGCCGCCCGTCTCCGTGGACTCCATGCCGTCTTCACTTTGAATGGTCACTAAATGGAGTGTTGTAAAGTCGAGGACTACCTGTGTGTAGAACAGCGGCAGCATCCCAGGGTTTGGACAAGCAAAGTCAATAGGGGAAAGTCTGATTCACTTAACAGTCATGCAACTCATTTAACAACTGAGGCATGAAAAGTTGCAGAATGGATGTGACTCATTCAACGACTGCCTTGCTCGGCGCCCAAAGTTCCATTGTGACCTTTTTTTTCTGCATTCATCCAGCGGCCGGTTACTCCCAGTTCAGCCCAGTTCTGTGAACCGGTAGGAGACGACCCTGCGCATGCGCAGAAGCATCGCAGGCTCACTCACCCACTACTGCATTCATCCACCATAGAAATATAGAAGATTGATGGCAGAAAAAGACCTCCTGGTCCATCTAGTCTGCCCTTATACTATTTCCTGTATTTTATCTTAGGATGGATCTATGTTTATCCCACCAGATTGGCACATTCATAAAGTCTCCTGAGCTTTCCTCATACACTTTTCAATTTACTGGAATGCACAAATTTCTCCCTTGCAGTATGGGAAAAAACCTTGCAGTGACAGCAGATTGACAGTTGCCTATTACAAACCTGGAAGGAAAAACAGAGTTTGAGGAAAGGGATAATTGAAGGACGGAGACGTCTAAAGAACAGACTTTACAAGAAAAGGCGATGGGCTACCAAAGGATGTAGAAGTTTATAAAAAAATTATGGAATGTGCAGAATTAGACATGATGACAAAACGCTTGAATAATCAAGTAGAAACAGAATATTATAAAATATGGAACAAATTATATGAATGGTGGAATTTTAAAAATAACATTAAAAGTTAAAGTAACAAGAATTTAGAACTTCTTGAACTAATAGTTTTGAAATTTTATAAGTTAGAGTTTAATAGTTTAAAAATGTTTATAGTAGAATAAACTTAGATATGCTATTCATTATATTTTTTGAATAAGTATTTTACAAAGTAATTACGGTAAATTAACATATAGAGTTAAATTTAATAAATACCTAATATAAAAGTATGCTATTTTTGTATTTATCTGATTACAGTTAGGTTTTTATTTTTTGTAGTAGTTAGACTTCTAAGATAAGCGGAGCAATGGCAGCTCCTTGAGTGTTTAATGTTGTATGTCTTTGTCCTTTTAAAAAAAAATCAAAAAAAATATTTCAAAAAAAGAAAAGAAAAGGCGATGCGAGGTAGATTTAGTGGCAGACAAAATACTTAAATATGAGTAATGTAAGAGGAGATATAAGATCCCAAGAGAAGAATGCGGGAGACTGGTTGAAAAGCCATTAAGAGTTGAAATACTAAAAAGAGCAAGAGAAGATGGATGGGTATACAATACATCTTCATATAGGATTTGCTTGATTAAGAGATAGAAAATAGACGTAG
Source organism: Erythrolamprus reginae (assembly GCF_031021105.1). NCBI lineage: Eukaryota > Metazoa > Chordata > Lepidosauria > Squamata > Dipsadidae > Erythrolamprus > Erythrolamprus reginae. The sequence continues at coordinate 37,039,084 of NC_091958.1, read as the reverse complement.
AAATTAGAGATGGGGAAAATATTATGATGTACACTGCTATGCAAAATGCACTGCTCAAAAAAACAAAGAGAACACTTAAACAACACAATATAACTCCAAGTAAATCAAACGTCTGTGAAATCAAAGTGTCCACTTAAGAAGTAACAGTGATTGACAATCCATTTCACATGCTGTTGTGCACATTCAACTTTGTACAGAACAAAGTATTCAATAAGAATATTTCATTCATTCAGATCTAGGATGTGTTCTTTGAGTGTTCCCTTTGTTTTTTGAGCAGTATTACCACATAGACCTAAAGGTTAGAAGTTGAGAGATGATTACTATGTATACCTGAATAGTAATACGTTACTCGTGTTATGTATACAATTGACTCAGACAATAAACAGTTCATTAAGCACTTATGTATGTTAAAGAAAAATTGTATGTGTAAATAAATAAATGAACAAACAAACAAACAAATGCTTCCTTTTGCCTTTCAGCCCTATTTTCCAAAGTTGCAAAGAACCGATAAAGAAATAAAGGGAGACTATCAGTTCTTTGCAAGTTTGGAAAACAAACAAAAAAGTATGTATGTATGTGACATGATCAAAGTGTATAAAATTATGCATGGGATAGAAAAGGTGGAGAGAGAAAAATTCTTTTCTCTAACACACAATACTAGGACAAGGGGTCACTCCCTACAGCTCATAGGTAAGAAAGTGGGGACAAATAAAGGGAAATATTTCTTCACCCAGAGGGTCCTTGGTTTATGGAATTCACTTCCAGAAGAGGTCGTGATTGCTGTCAGCCTTGACAGCTTCAAGGCAGGATTAGGCAGATTTATGGATGCCAAGTGAATCAGTGGTTATTGAAACGGATGTCCATGTGCCGCCTCTATGTTGGTTGAGGCAGGCAAGATTCCCTTGAGTACCATTTGTTGGGGGTCAAGGGAAAGGAGGGGTCTTGCCTTCTCTTTCTGCTCAAGATCCCCTTGGACAATTGGTAGGCCACTGTGTGACACAGAATGCTACACTCGATGGGCTTTGGCCTGATTCAGCAGGGCTCTTCATATGTTCTTAGGTTCTATGTATGTATGTATGTATGTATGTATGTATGTATGTATGTATGTATATGAAAAAATACAAGATTCATGGTAAAGGAAACATAGTGCTCTCTCTCTCTCGCTCTCGCTGTGTGTGTGTGTGTGTGTGTGTGTGTGTATACAGAAACCGAGGCTCAGAAAAAGCAGAACAGAGCTGCAGGAGGTGGGACTGCTGCATGGCCAGAGACAGCCAAATCTGATAGCAGCTTGTCACCAAGATGGATTAGGGATATTGAGGACAAGAGCAACTGGAATTTCAAAACGAATCCCTTCTCATCGAGGAAATGGAGTTTGGGGGATTCAGCTACAGAGTGCAGCTTCCTCACTCCCCATGCCGTTCATCTTTCTGCCAAACACAATTGCACACATTTAGTCCGGAAACGATAAAGGGACAGAAGACGTTGCAGTTGAAATTGACGGTGTAAAGCTGCTGCAAAAGGAGGAAATGGGACCTAAGGGGTGTTTATGTCTCAGCAATAGAATTCAGCATCCTTTCCCTCCAGCAAGTTCGGTGTGAGAGAACGCAGAACATGCTATAGGATCGTGAGGCTTGGAAAGGACCTTGGAGGTCTTCCAGTCCAACCCCCAGCTCTTATAATGGCAGATACAGCAGGGAAATTTATAATTTATTTATTATTTGGTCTTATATGCCGCCCCACTCCCAGAGGACTCTGGGCAGCTCACAGCCAAATAGGGATAAAAAGAACATAAAATTCCTAAAAACAATAAGCCAATCTAAAAACATCTATCAAACAATTAAAACAATTAAGAACAACCATGCATACCCCAAGCATGCTGGAAGAGCCAGGGCTTCAGAAGGCCAGTAGGGTGGGGGCAATCCAGATCTCAGTAGGTAGCTGGTTCCAAAGAGCTGGAGCCGCCACAGAGAAGGCCCTCCACTCTGGGCTCACCATCCAACACTGTTTAGCCGACGGGACCTCGAGAAGGCCAGCCCTTTGGGCCCTTATCGGTCATTGGGAGGTATACGGTACGAGGCAGTCTTGCAAACAGTCTGGCCCTGCACCATGTAGGGCAGTGATGGCGAACCTATGGCACGAGTGCCACAGGTGGCATGCGGAGCCATACCTGCTGGCACACAAGCCATTGCCTTAGATCAATTCCAACATGCATGTTTGTGCTGGCCAGTTGATTTTTGGCTTGCACAGAGAGGGCATTTTTGGCTTCCAGAGAGCCTCCAGGAGGATGGAGAGGGCGTTTTTATCCTCCCCTGGCTCCAGGGAAGCCTTTGGGGCTTGGGAAGAGCAAAACACAAGCCTATTGGGCCCACCAGAAATTGGGAAATAGGCCATTTCCAGCCTCCAGAGGGCTTCCATGGGGCAGGGGAAGTTGTTTTGCCCTCCCCAGGCATTGAATTATGGGTGTGGGCACTCGCACATGCACAACAGCACGCATGCACGCTCTTTCGACACCCGAGGGGAAAAAAGGTTCACCATCACTGATGTAGGGCTTTAAAGGTGATAATCAACACCTTGAATTGCACCCGGAGACCAATCAGGAGCCAGTGCATTCTGCAGACAATTGGTATGACGTGGGTGTACCTGGGGGCACCCATGATGGCTCGCACAGCTGCATTCTGAACCACTTGCAGTCTCCGAATGCTCCATTTGGTATCCAGATACTAAAAGTTGAGACGAAACTGTTCTTTCTGGCCTTCCAGAAACACTCGGCTTTGCATTTTTTTCTGTAAGCCTTTGAAACAATCTGACTGACATGGTATGACCCAGCAGAATTATACAGTTCTATTGTGTACACATTTAAAAAATGGTGAACCTCATGAGAAGTTGCAAAATGTAAATATAGCAAAAACGTGTAGAAATTCTTGATAGTAGCTTGGCATGATAGCTTGTCATGATTAGGAAGGGAATCGAAAATAGGTCGGCAAGTGTTGTATTGCCTCTGGACAAATCGATGGTGAGCCACACTTGTAGTACTGTGTCAATGCATCTGAAGAACAATATAATGGAAGTGGATATAATGGAGGTGCAAAAAAGGGCAACAAGAATGATAAAGGAAATGGGGCACCTCCCTTATGAAACTAGGTTGCAGTGCCTTGGTCTCTTCAGCCTTGAAAGATGGCGTTTAAGAGGTGACTTGATCGAAGTGTATAAAATCATGAATGAGATAGAAAAGATGGATAGAGAAAAATTATTTTCTCTATCGCACAATATTAGGACAAGGGGGCCCTCCCTAAAGCTCATAGGTAAGAAAGGGAGGACAAATCAAGGGAAATATTTCTTCACCCAGAGGGTCCTTGGTTTATGGAATTCACTTCCAGAAGAGGTTGTGACAGCTGTCAGCCAGGATAGTTTTAAGGAAGGATTAGACAGATTCATGGATGCCAAATGTATTGGTGGTTATTGAAACGGATGTCCATGTGCCACCTCTATGTTGGTTGAGGCAGACAAGATTCCCTTGAGTACCATTTGTTGGGGGTCAAGGGAAAGGGAGGGTCTTGCCTTCTCTTTCTGCTCAAGAACCCCATGGACAATTGGGGGGGGGCACTGTGGGACACAGAATGCTGGACTCGATGGGCTTTGGCCTGATTCAGCATGGCTCTTCTTGGGTTCTTATGTTCTTATAGTATCGAATTTGGAAAGTCACAAACTAGCAGTCTATAGTTGACAAATGTTGTTTATGTCTATGTGAAATGTTTTGTCAATCTTTGCTTGCCTTGTTGTTATGTTGTTTCATCTTTTCTTACAATATGTTGCTATTTTTTCTTTGTTGTTTTTAAAGTACCGTATTTAATCAATAAAAACTATTTTTTTAAAAAAACAGAAGGTGAACCTAATGTCTCCTTTGCTTTTCGAGACATGGAGAGGTCTTTCTAGAGAACTGGTTTTTTTCTGAAAGTATGTTTAATTTCCTAGCCAGGCCAACAGCCCCAGATTTCTTAGCAATGCCTCATTCAAGCACCAATCAAGATTAGCCATGCTTAGCTTTAAGTTCAGAGAAGAGAAGAACCAGGGGAGACATGATAGCAGTCTTTCAGTCTTCGAGGGGCTGCCACAGAGAGGAGGGAGTGAAGCTACGGTATTTTCTAAAGCACCTGAAAGCCAGACAAGGAACAATGGATGAAAACTGAACAAGGAGAGATTCAACCTGGAAATAAGGAGAAATTATCTGACAGTGAAAGCAATCAACTGATGGAACAGAAGTTGCCTTCAGAGGTTGTGGAAGCTTCATCACTGGAAGCTTTCAAGATGAGACTGGACTGTCATCTGTCAGAAATAGTGTAAGGTCTCCTGCTTGGCGGGGGTGGGAAGGGTTTGGACTAGATTACCTAAAAGGTCCCTTCCAACTTTGTTAAGAGACTGGCTAATGACAGGGAGAATTAATCCAAGGAACACCTTGCCTCCAGAAGTTGTGAATGTTCCAACAATGGAAGTTTTCAAAAAGGGGTTGGACATCCATTTGGCTAGGACAATATAGCATTCTTGCCTTCAGCAGGGGTTGGACTAGTAGACCTCTGAGCTTCCTTCCAATCTTCTAATATTCCAATATTATGTTACTCTACTATGGTACAAACACTGTCCAGCTGGTGCACAGGGAGTTTTTGGAATCAAATGTTGAACTGTTATAGCTTGGGCAGAGATGACTCAGCCTTTCAACTCTCTAAAGCTCTAATCTATTCTATCTCTAATTTGATAAGAAGGATTTCCAAGAACATTTGCCTTAATGATCTATAGGTTTGCACAAGAGATTTTATGATCTATTAACAGAAAAAGTCCTTGTTTTGTTAGCAGGTTGTTTTTTGTTGGGAGGAAAAAATCAAGATGGTTAAGAAAATGAAAGTGCCTTGAAATGGATAAGCATTTAACTTGGAGCCCCAATTACAAAAAGCTCTTAAACATTTGTCTTCTCAAATTCTTCTCTCCCTTCCCCACTCTGGGATTAAAAACTAGGCAGGTTTCTTATCTTGCCTGCTTTTTTGTTTGGTGGTGGTGATTGGCTGTTTTTTAGGACAACTGAAATGCACTGGGACCATAAGTAATATGTTTGTTTTTGGAGAAGCAAGTAGCTTCTATTAGTTACTGTAATCAGAACAATGATATTCCTCCATGGAGCCGAAGTATTAGTACCGCTTTATGACGCCTTAGTGGGACCACACTTAGAATACTGCATCCAGTTTTTTTATTATTGTTGTTGTTGTTGTTATTATTATTATTATTATTATTATTATTATTATTATTATTATTATTTTATTGGATTTGTATGCTGCCCCTCTCCGTAGACTCGGGGCGGCTAACAATGGTACAAAAAAGATGTTGAAACTCTGGAAAGAAAGCAGAGAAGAGCAACCAGGATGATTAGGGGGCTGGAGGCTACAATATATATAGCACAGTTGCAGGAACTGGGCCTGGCTAGTCTAGTGAAGAGAAGGACCAGGGGAGACAGGATAGCAGTGTTTCAATATTTGAGAGGTTGTCAAAGTACCAGAAGGTAAGACAAGAAGCCATGCGTTGAAACAAACCAAAGAGAGAAGCAATCTGGAATTAAGGGGAAATTTCCTGACAGTGAGAACAATAAATCAATGGAAAAGTTTGCCTTCAGAGGTTGTGGGTCAGGCGGTAGGAAAAGCAAGTGGAATGCTTGGCTGCATAGCTAGAGGTATAACAAGCAGGAAGAAGGAGATTGTGATCCCGCTGGATAGAGCGTTGGTGAGACAACGTTTGGAATACTGTGTTCAGTTCTGGAGACCTCACCTAGAAAAAGATATTGAACAGGTCCAAAGACAGGCTACAAGAATGGTGGAAGGTCTTAAGCATAAAACTTATCAGGAAAGACTTCATGAACTCAATCTGTATAATCTGGAGGACAGAAGGAAAAGGGGGGACATGATCAAAACATTTAGATATGTTAAAGGGTTCAATAAGATTCAGGAAGGAAGTGTTTTTAATAGGAAAGTGAACACAAGAACAAGGGGACACAATCTGAGGTTAGTTGGGGCAAGCAACATGAGAAAATATGATTTTACTGAAAGAGTAGTAGATGCTTGGAACAAAATTCCAGCAGACGTGGTCAGTAACTGAATTTAAACATGCCTGGGATAAACATATATCCATCCTAAAATAAAATACAGGAAATAGTATAAGGGCAGACTAGATGGACCAGGACAGGGTTGAGCGGAGATCCTGGGGGGGGAGGGGCGGTTGAAGGGGGATGGAGTGAGAACGCCTCCCCTCCCTCCAAGAAGAGGGGGTGGGTGAGGGCTTCTATCTCCCACCACCCATTGGGATGAATGGAAGAGGGGGATGGAAGGAGGGGCCTATCAGAAAGCCAGTTGGGGGAGGGGGAAGCCACTATGAAGAGCCGGGGTGGGGCAGTGGTTAGAGTGCGGCACCACAGGCTACTTCAGCTAACCGCTAGCTGTAGTTCAGCAGTTCAAATCTCACCACCAGCTCAAGGTTGACTCAGCCTTCCATCCTTTCCAGATGGGTCAAATGAGGACCCAGATTGTTGGGAGCAAGAGGCTGATTCTTGAAACCGCTTAGAGAGGGCTGTGAAAGCACTAGGAAGTGGTAAATAAATCTAAATGCTACAATGTTATAATGCTATAACTATGGAGGAAGGGGATGGAAGGGGGCTTTTCAGAATTATAATTTATTAGATTTGTATGCCGCCCCTCTCCGAGGACTCAGGGAAGGTGAGGGGGCTTTTCAGAAGGGGAGGGGGAGGAAGGGATAGAAGGGGGCTTCTTGGAAAGCCAACGGGAGGAGGGAGAAGGGGAGGGGGGAGGAGAGGGGGAAGCAACTATGGGGGAAGGGGATTGAAAGGGGCTTCTTAGAAAGCCAGGGGGAGGGGAAGAAGGGGAGAGAAAAGCAACTATCTTTGAGTCTTTGGAGAGGGGCAGCATACAAATCTAATGAATAATAATAATAATAATAATAATAATAATAATTATTATTATTATTATTATTATTATTATTATTAAAGGGGGACTTCTCAGAAAGCCAGTGGCAGGGGGGAGAAGGGGAGGGGGAAGCAATTATGGAGGAAGGGGAGGGGGCTTCTCGGAAAGCCACCGCGGGGAGAAAGGGGAGGGGGGAGCAGCCCCCAACTTGCCCGCTTCATTGATGGACCCTCCAAGGCCAGGAGGGCAGCCGCCGCCCCTCGCTTTCTGCTGTGGGGGTGGGGGTCTTGTGTGCAATCCCTCCCCCCACTCCCCACTCACCGCGTCCTCGGCTGGCGGACCGCTGTCGCCCCGCCGTCTCCCGGCGCCGCCGCTGCCCCGCTGCTGCAACTGCCGCGGCCGAGAGCGAAGCCCGGCGGCAGACTCGGCTCGCCGAACGCGCCGCAGCCAATCCGAGGGCAGAGCTCGCCGCCCTGCTCCGGCCTGGCCAATGGCAGGGGCCGCTCGGGACACACACCCTCTCCTCGAAGGGAGGGGGGCGGAGGAGGAGGGGAAAGACTGACGTCTTCGGCTTTCTCCGCCGGCGTGGGACTTCAGCTCCCATGGTTCCCAGCCGGGCAGCCCCAGGTCCCGGCTTTTCTGCGGAGAGGGGAAGGCAGGCTGAGCTTGGGGGGGGGGGGATTCGTATCTGCTGCTGGTCGAAGAAGAGAGAGTCGCAGAGGCTGATCAGGGACTTGGAGCAACGCACTCTTGACATGCTCAGAGGTACCCTGGCCTTGCTCCTGTAGGCGAGGGGTTGAGGAGAGGAGTCTTTGCACTTAAAATCCCCATCTCAAATAATTCCGTTGCCACCAACATGATGCATCCAAAACCATTTGGCATTTTCCAATGACCTGAACTCTCTCCCCCTCCAACAGATTAATAGATGGATTTATTTTATTTTTTATTCATTTTATTTTATTTTTTATTTTTTATCTTATTTTTTAAAAAAATAATCTTTATAGAATAGAATAGAATAGAATAGAATTTTTTATTGGCCAAGTGTGATTGGACACACAAAGAATTTGTCTTGGTGCAGATGCTCTCAGTGTACTGTATATAAAGAAAAAGATACATTTGTCAAGAATCATGTGGTACAGCACTTAATGATTGTCATAGGGGTCAAATAAGCAATGAAGAAACAATCAATATTAAGTTTCTACATATAAAAACAATTTAAACAAACAAAACATACAAAACACACAAAGGGAAAAAAATGAAGGAAAGTAGATAGACAAATCAGCTTATAAACTGGAGCGTTCAATTTCAGGGAGGTTCAATATATGCACATAGATAGTTATTTTATTTTATTATTTTTTTCTTAAAGGATGCTTCCAACAGATACGGATGTTACATGTGGATTTGGAAGTACGATCGATCCCTGAAACGACCCAAGAGGGACAGCAAGCCACAAATAATCAGAATTTGCAAAAAAAAAATTCTGCGCTCATTCCCAGTCACCCAGCATCCGAGTCTTCGGAGAGGGGCGGCATACAAATCTAATAAATAATAATAATAATAATAATAATAATAATAATAATAATAATAATAATAAATATTTTATTAATAAAATCACATACTCAGCTGCTGCAAAAAGATCGCACAGACTGACTACAAGCATAGACATGATGCTGTGGCACAGATGATCCACTGGAACTTGTGCCAGAACTACCATTTCCCAGTGGCAAAGAACTGGTGGGATCATAAGCCCGAAAATGAGCAAGCAAAACTACTGTGGGACTTCCGACTTCAGACTGACTGAATTCTGAAGCATAACACACCAGACATTGTGATTGTGGAGAAAAAGAAAGTATGGATCATTGACATCGGAATCCCGGGAGACAGCAGAATTGAGGAGAAGCAGCTAGAGAAATTAGTGAAATACGAAGATCTAAAAATCAAGCTGCAACGACTCTGGCATAAGCCAGTGAAAGTGGTCCCAGTGGTACTTGGCACGCTGTGCACAGTACTAAAGGATCTCAGCGGACATTTGAAAACCATCGGAATTGACAAAATCTCCATCTGTCAATTGCAAAAGGCCGCTTTACTGGCATCGGCAAACATAATTCGCTGCTACATCATGCAGTCCTAAGTGCTTGGGAAGCGCCTGACTGGTGGTGAGATACGGGATCCAGCATGGTGATCTTGTTTGCTGTGTTGTACTGACATAATAATAATAATAATAATAATAATAATAATAATAATAATAATAACAACAACAACAACAAAACAACAACAACATAATAATAATAATAATAATAATAATAATAATAATAATAATAATTTGAGGGTCAAGATTCTGCTTGCTCTGTTTTGAGTTGGGAAACAACAGCAGCTCCCTTTAAAAAAACAAAAAAAACCACCACTTACCATCTAAGAGCTTTGTGGTTTCCTGAACTCCCCAAAGATTTTCTTTGCTTGGTTAGATGACTGAGAAGGTGGCACTTCAAGCATTCACAGTTTGGGGTTGCGGGCCAGGCGGGAATGGAACACCTTTAATTGTTACATTTATATGCCACCTGTATTTTAGTGTACGTACTGTTCCCACCTCTTATTTTTTTTCCAACAGCGGTCCAAACTGATTACAGAAGATTAGGAAGTTCCTGTCTTAACTGTGGACTTGAGTCAAGGACTACCAGTTCTTTCTTCTCTGGTTAACTCAACTTGAAATAATTAGATTTTATCTTGCCTTTTATTTAAAACACGCACATATAGTAGAAAGACAGGGTTAGGGGGAAAAGAAATGGGGTTTTTAGGTTGTTTAGCTGACACTTTGGTAATATACGACCTCTAGTTTAAATGTGTAGTTGGTGTAAGTTCCCTTAATTTTTATTTGTTTGTGGTGTGGTGATAATTAGGTTGAGCAGGTATAGGTAGTGCTTGTCCAACAAGCATATTTTTTATCTTTACAGCCAATATTGTTGGGTTTCATTCGTAGCGTTTGTTGTATATCCATAGGTTGCATCGATTAGTGTCTTTTGTGAATTATGAGATTATTTTCATTTCATGACGTGTTGTCAGTGGGTGAAGTTGTTGTTGAGCAGTCTTCTTTTTTGATAATATTTAGGTATTTTTTTTGTCCTAATCAATGGTACCATTTCTCCCAGGCCTTGTAGATTTAAGGGCTTTTTGCTTGCTTCCAAAATTGTGCGTATAAAATTCTTGCTGCGGTGAGGATATGTAAAATGATGAAACAATCTTTTTATGTATATATTTTTTGCCTAAAATTCCTAAAAGGAATAATTCTGGTTTAATTTAAGTAGTCTGAGAAGTAATCTGATCTAGAAGGTTTTTAATTCTTTTGCCAGTATTTTTTAGTGATCTCACAAGTCCATCAGATATGATAATAAGTTCCGGGCAGAAATGGACTGCCAAAATTTTTACTGCCACATTGTGGGTGTGGCTTATTTTGTGGGTGTGGCTTAATGGTCATATGACTGAGAAGGAGTGGCTTGCCGGCCATGTGACCAGGTGGGAGTGACTTGAACGATCATCATCGGTCAAGTGAACTGTTAAGTCCTCGACTTACAACCTTACCAGTGTCGCTCACTGGGGTGACAATTTGCTTCGTGTTTCCTTCCTGGGTTGCCTCCCTCACCTCAGGCTGGGTAGCTAGGTGAACGGGTGCTGCCAGAAGCATAAATGCTGCCAGCGCCGCTTCCACCCACGCCTTCTGCTTGCACCTCAGGTGGGAGGTGGCCGCGTGAGGCTAGAGGGGAGCTGGGCAGGAGAGAGGGAAGCTAGTCCGAGGCCAGGAAGGAGGAAAGAGGAAAAAAGCAAGGAGCGCAGACACAGCAGCAGCAGCAGGGGGAAAAAGTCGAGCCAAAACCAGTAATCCAGTGAGTGACAGCCGCCGATCAGCTGGAGCCACGCACACATCTTCATTTCTGCCGGTGGAACTGCATTCCACCCCATCCTGCCTGCTGCCCACCTTTGATTCCAGGTTGCTTTCTACATTTGCAGCAAGGGGGTGACATGTTTGGGAATTGTTAATTGTTACATTTATATGCCACCTGTATTTTAGTGTATGTAACTTTCCCATCTCTTATTTTTTCCAACAGCAGCCCATACTGATTATATAAGATTAGGAAGTTCTTGTCTTACCTGAGAACTTGAGTCATGGACTACCTGTTCTTTCTTTTCTGGTTAACTCATCTTGAAATTATTAGATTTTTATCTTCCCTTTTATTTAAAACACGCACAGGCATGCACCCACACATGCATGAACGCAAAGCGACAATCGTAAGAGAAAGAGGCTGGCCCAAAGTTACCCATGACGCTTTCATTCCCCAAAGCAAAGCAATAAGACTTATATGCCTCTCCATGGTGCTTTACAGTAGTCCCTCACCTATCGCTGGTGTTACGTTCCAGACCTGGCCGCGATAGGTGAAATCTGCGATGGGGAATTTATCGACTGATAGTACTTATTTAAGTATTTATATTGTAATTGTTTGGTAAGTTTTCATTGTTTTAAGTGTTTATAAACCCTTTCCACACAGTATTTATTTTAGATACAGTATTTAAATGCAGTATTTACAATTTTAGATACATTTTTTTTTTAAAAAAAACCTGCTGATCGAGTTCGGCGGGCTGTTTAAATCTGCCGATCGACTTCCTCAGAAACCCGCGATGAAGTGAAGCCGCAGTAGGTGAAGCGCAATATAGCGAGGGACTACTATATAGCATTCTCTAAATGGTTTACAGAGTCAGCCTATTGCTCCGAACAATCTGGGTCCTTGGAAGGATGGAAGACTGAGTCAACCGTGAGTTGGTCAGGATCAAACTCCTAACAATGGGTAGAATTGGCCTGCAATCCTGCATTCTAATCATTGGGAAGGAAGGAAAGAAAGAAGCAAGGAAGCAAGGAAGGATATTAGTAGTATATACTTACATACCACTTCCTACTGCTTTTGCAACCCTCTCTAAGCTGTTTATAGAATCAGCCTATTGCCCCCAACAATTTGGGTCCTCATTTGACCGACCTTGGAAGGATGGAAGGCTGAGTCAACCTTGAGTTGGTCAGGATCGAACTCCTGACAATGGGTAGAATTGGCCTGCAATCCTGCATTCTAATCATTGGGAAGGAAGGAAGGAAGGAAGGAAGGAAGGACATTAGTAGTACTTATACACCGCTTCCTACTGCTTTTACAACCCTCTCTAAGAGGTTTATAGAATCAGCCTATTGCCCCCAACAACCTGGGTCCTCATTTTACCCACCTCAGAAGTTTGGAAGGCTGAGTTAATCTTAAACTGGTCAAGCTGCTGGCTGAGGGCAGAATTAGCCTGTAAAACTGCATTCTAACAGGGAAGGAAGGAAGGAAGGAAGGGGCATTGGCAGTAATACTTACTGTATATACCGTTTCATAGTGCTTCACAACCCTCTCTGAGTGGTTTACAGGGTCAAGAATCTGGGTCCTCATTTTACTGACATCAGAAGGATGGAAGGCTGAGCCAACCTTGAATCGGTCAGGGTCAAAATCCTGACAATCAGAAATGAATTAGCCGGCAATACTGCATTGTAACCACTTCAGCACCAAGGAAGGAAGACTAGAACTCAGGATCCCCTGTTTTATAGTTCATTGCTTTAAACCCACCTGTTGTGAGTGAGTCTAGATCCACTTTGATCATGTCGGATGAAGAGGATAATGAGCGAGGCCCATCTGGGTACACTGGGCCCATGTCCGTGCCAGCCGATGCAGAGGATGAAGAGGAGGCAGAGGTATTGATGCAGATTATTTCCGAGTCTGAAGAGGAAGAATGGGATGTTAGGGATAATGATCCCCTGCTGGATCCTAGATTTAGAAGACTTCAGAGTAGACAGGAGAAATTGTACAGGAAACAGAAGTACAGTGGTACCACTACTTACGAACTTAATTCGTTCCATAACCAGGTTCTTAAGTAGAAAGGTTTGTAAGAAGAAGCAATTTTTCCCATAGGAATCAATGTAAAAGCAAATAATGTGTGCGATTGGGGAAACCACAGGGAGGGTGGAGGCCCTGTTTCCTCCCAGGAGATTCCTAGAGAGGCCCCACGGAGGCTTCTCCCCGCCTTTTCCGGCCTTGTTTCCTCCCTGGAGATTCCTAGAGAGGCCCCACAGAGGCTTCTCCCCGCCTTTTCCGGCCTTGTTTCCTCCCAGGAGATTCCTAGAGAGGCCCCACGGAGGCTTCTTCCCACTTTTTCCGGCCTTGTTTCCTCCTAGGAGATTCCTAGAGAGGCCCCAAGGAGGCTTCTCTCTGCCTTTTCCGGTTACAGTTTTGGAGGCTCAGGTTTGTAAGTGGAAAATGGTTCTTGAGAAGAGGCAAAAAAATCTTGAACACCCAGTACTTATCTAGAAAAATTTGTGAGTAGAGGCGTTTTTAGGTAGAGGTACCACTGTACTTACAATCAGCCTAATTCCAGGCCTTCTCATCGCATTTGTTAAGTGAATCACTGCGGTTATTAAATTAGTCACACGTTTGTTCAGTGAATCTGGTTTCCCCTGTTGACCTTCCTCGACAGATCACAAAAACATGGTCACAACCTTCATAAATAGAAGCCAGCTACCAAGCATTTGATTGTAAATCATGTGATGATGGAGATGTTGCAATGGTCGTGTGAAAAAAGAGCACTAAGTCACTTTTTTCCAATGCCGCTGTAACTTTGGTCACTAAATTAAACCATTGTAAGTCGAAGACTACCCGAAGTGTGATAAAAGTCTTTGGCATCGTAAACATCTCCTGTGGGCAGCAAACCAATTCTGATATCCCTTACTTGCTTTCCTTTCGGGGCTGAGTTTGGGGGCCAAGGTTGGAATTGTGCTTAACTTAAGCAGAAAGATTTCTAGATAAAATTTAGCCAGAAACAGCTTGGCCTGGAACAAGGGAAGGTCATCGTGACCAGAGAATTCCAGGACTGATCAACTTGAATTTCTGCAGAACAATATTTGTACTTGAACAGCAAATTAAAGTTCTGACTTAACAGATTAACAGAGCTGGAAGGGATCTTGCAGGTCATCTAGTCCAGCGTTTCCCAACCGGTGTGCCGCGGCACACTGGTGTGCCACGAGACACGACCAGGTGAGCCGCGAAGCTTCTAGGGAAGCTCCAGCTGGGCGGGGCGCTGCCGGTGCCGACCTGGAGCTCCCGCTCGCAGCTGTCCCCTGGCTCCTGCTCGATGCCGCGGTTTTCGGCACTCTCCTGCTGGGCCCCAAAGAGGGAAGGCAGAAAGAAGGAGAGCTTCATTCTTCGCACTTTTTTCCCGCCTTCCTTCTTTGGGGCCCAGCAGGAGAGCGCCAGAAACCGCGGCATCAGGCAGGAGCCGGGGGACAGCTGCGAGTGGGAGCCCTAGGACGGAGGCACCGGCAGCGCCCCGCCCAGCTGGAGCTTCCCTGGAGGCAAGTGTCCTTTGTGGCCCGGCGGGAGGGCACTGGCGGTGGGAGGGGGTGGCTGCAGCGGTTGCAGGCAGTCGCGGGGAGATGGCGGCGGCGAGAGGGAGCTCCAGGCGGTGGCGAGAGGGAATTCTCTCTCTCTCTCTCTCAGCTGACTGCAAGCGGGAGCCCTGACGGTGGCGGTTGGACATGCTGCTGGACGTCGTACATGCTGGCGCTGCGGGCCTGGCATATACGGTGTCCAGCAGCACATCCAGCTGCCACCGTCAGGGCTCCCCCTCGCAGTCAGCTGAGAGAGAGAGAGAGAAAGAGAGACATATAAGAGAGGCAGAGAGAGAGAGAAAGAGAGACATAGCAAGAGAGGCAGAGAAAGAGAGACAGAGCGAGAAAGAGAGACAGCAAGAGAGGCAGAGAAAGAGAGATAGAGAGAGAGAAAGAGAGACATAGCAAGAGAGGCAGAGAGAGAGAGAAAGAGACAGAGAGAGAAAGAGAGAAAGAAAGAGATAAAGAGAAAGAAAGACATATAGCAAGAGACAGTGAAAGAGAGAGAGAGAGAGCAAGAAAGCGAGAAAAAAGCAAGAAAGAGATAGCAAGAGAGAGAGAGGGAGCAAGGGAGAGAGAAAGACATAGAGGAAGGGAAGGAGGGAGAGAGAAAGAGAGCAAAAGAGAGGAAGAAAGAAAGAGGGATGGAGAGAGAGCAAGAAGGGAAGGAAGGAAAAAGAGAAAGAGGGAGAAATAGAGCAAAAGGGAGGAAGAGAGAGGGTTTTTTTGTCCAAACTTTTCTTTAGCCCCCCCCCCTTTCAATGTTCCCCAGGATTTTGAAAATATGAATAATGTGCCGCGGCTCAAAAAAGGTTGGGAAACACTGATCTAATCCAACCTAACACCCCGCCACCCAAGCAGAAAACCCTACACCCGTGATGGGGAACCTATGGCACGCGTGCTATGAGTGGCAAGCGGAGCCGTATCGGTGGTCATGGGAGCTCAGGTCTGGCGTGCATGTGTGTGCCAGCTAGCTGATTTCCAGGCCTTCTGGGTGCACTGGGAGTTGTGAAACAGCAACAGGAATTGGGAGGGGTCAATAGTGGATAGTCTAAGGGTAAAGTTTTAGGGATTAGGAGATGATACTACAGAGTCTGGTAGCGAGTTCCATGCATCAACTATTCAGTTACTGAAGTCATACTTCCTGCAGTCGGGTTTGGAGTAGTTTCCATTAAGTTTGTATCTGTTGTGTGCTTGTGTGTTGTTGTGGTTGAAGTTGAAGTAGTCGTTGACAGGAAGGACGTTGAAGCATATGATTTTATGGACTATGCTTAGGTCGTGTTGAAGGCGACATGGTTCTAAGCTTTGTAATCCAAGGATTGTATCCCCAGGCTCCTAGAAAGGCTCTGGAGACAGCAACAACAACAACAACAACAACAACAAAAACCCAAAACAAAATGGAACTTCTGGTTCAGCTGGAATTTGACATGGACCATTTTCTGGCTCTGGATGACCTACAGGTGCGTGTGTGTGGAAGACTGTTTTCACCCTCCCCAAGCTCCTAGAAAGGCTCTGAAGCCTGGGGAGAGCGAAAAACGGGCATGCCATCATGTACCGGGAGCAGGGTGGGTCATGCGTGTATGCAGGATGGGGGGCATGAAATTATGGATGTGGGCACTCATGCATGCCAGACACACACACCCCGCGCTACTTCCCTTTTGGCATGTGAACCAAAAAAAAGGTTCACCATCACTGACCTACATTATTTCTTACAAGGCCAAGGTTGCAAGTTCAAGTCCCATTGAGGGTATGGCTAGCTGATGAGGCCAAAATAAGGCCGAAATAGATCTATCCTAGTCTCCCTTAATTTTCAAATTCAGCAAAAACATGTGACATATATATATACACATGTATGAAAACATATATATATTGATTTTTTGGGGGGGTATTTACATTTTTATGCTTACAGGTGGGTCAACATCCATATATTTACATTCATGTCAATATTTTCTATAATTATACATTTGTACATATAATTCTTTATAATTTTCCATCTCTTATTGTGAATTCGCATTTCTTTTTTGTGTCCATTTGTACCACTTTGTCCAGATTGAATAATAGAATCTTTTTGATCCTTTAACTCCATAGTTAATCTGTCCATTTCTGCGCATTCATATTTTTTTTAATTATTTTCTTATCATCGGGTATCTGTGGGTTCTTCCATTTTTGCACTGTTACAATGTGTAGTATTAAATATTTTACATTTTTAACATACCATCCTCTAATAATACCTAATAAAAAGAATTCTGGCTTGAATTCAATTGCTATTATTGTTATTTCTTGTAACCCTTTTTTCAATTTCCTCCAGTACTTTTTCCCTTTGGGACATGACCACCATAGATGGAAGAAGGTTCCCTGCTCTTCTTTACACTTCCAACGTGCCAAATTACTATTTTGATATATCTTAGCCAATCTTTTTGGTGGTAAATGCCATCGATATAGCATTTTATATTGGTTCTCTTTATAAGTTGTTGATTTAGTCAATTTGATATTTCTCGTCCAAATTTGTTCCCATTCTGTCACGTATATATTACGGCCAACATTTATTTATTATTTCTGATCGGTGACAGTCCAGTCTTTTCTTGAAAGCTTCCAGTGATGAAGCCCCACAACTTTGTTCCATGTTTTGAATGTTCTCACCATCAGAAAAAAAATAAATCCTTATTTGTAGGTTCAATCTTTCATTTAATCTCAATGAATGCTGATGATATCCCCTGGGGATGATTTGAAAAACTACCCCCTCATTTATGTCAATGGAGATTCTCAGTCATCCAGCTCATGGATGCATTTTTGTCAGAAATGGAGAAGCTTCTTGCATGAGAAGTGAAACGTCTTCAAGAAAAAAACAAAGTCCAGCTGCCTCTTGAAAAACCATCTTTGAGACATGGCTCGTTTATGCTTAGAACAAACTCCGATTTGTTCCAAGAAATGCCGTTAAAATCCACTTCTATGAATCCAGTCTTCAAACTTCTCTCAGTATTATTTAAGCCTACAGATATTCACCAAGGGCTCTTTGGCAAATCCCCATTAAGAGCTGGCATCCCATCATTTGACCTGTGGTAATGTTTAACAATGGTCATTCAATTGGTGATCATCGGAGACTTTGAATTAGCCTGCCAAAGCAAACGTGAACATTTGGAGATAAAATTTTGTATATGAATCTCAATGTGGGGGTGGTGAGGGGTGGAAACAAGGAAAATTTTGCAATAACTGCAAAGCAGGCAGTAGCTTTCAAGGGAATAATATATTTCCTTTCTCAAATTCTCGAGTTGAAAATACCATGATGCGACTCTGGAACTGAAATACTATAGAAATAGAAGCCTAGAAGTCTGCGGAGAGGGGCGGCATACAAATCTAATAAATAAATAAATAAAATAAATAAATAAAATAAATAAAACATAACAAGAACGATGCTATAATAATAATAATAATAATAATAATAATAATAATAATAATAATAATTTATTAGACTTATATGCCGCCCCTCTCTGAAGTCTCGGAGTGGCATACAAGTCTAATATACTCAAGAACTGAATATATAACCTAGTCTAAAGAAAAGAACGACCAGGGGTGACATAACAGAAGTGTTGAATTGAATAGAAGAAAAATAGAATAGAATAGAATAGAATGGAATGGAATAGAATACAGAATTGAATGGAGTAGAACATAGAATGGAATGGAATGGAATGGAATGGAATAGAATAGAATAGAATAGAATAGGCAGAGTTAAAAAGGACCTTAGAAGTCTTCTTATCTAATCCAACCCCCTGCTTTGGCAGGAAACTCTACACTACTTCAGACAAATAGTTATCCAACATCTTAAAAACTTGCAGTGTTGGAGCAGCCCTAACTTCTGGAGGCAAGTTGTACCACTGATAAATTGTTCTGTCAGGAAATTTCCTCTTAGTTCTAAGTTTCTTCTCTCCTTGGTTAGTTTCTACCTATTGCTACTTGTCCTACCATCAGGTGCTTTTGAAAATAGTTTGACTCCCTCCTCTCTGTGGCAACCCCTGAGATATTGGACCTGCTATCATGTCTCCCCTGGTCCTTCTTTTCATCAAATGAGACATACCTACTTCCTGCAACCGTTTTTCATATCTTGTAGCCTCCAGTCCCCTAATCCTCTTTGTTGCTCTTCTCTCCACTCTTTCTATAGTCTCAACATCCTTTTTGCATCTTGGTGACCAAAACTGAATGCCTTATTCCAAGTGTGGCCTTACCAAGGCATTTGAACTGCTCAATCTAAGTGCTAAAGCCCACTGCAACAATATCGCCAAAAAGGCTTCTAGAATTGTTAACCTGATCCTACGTAGCTTCTGCTCCGGCAATCTCACACTACTCACAAGAGCCTACAAAACTTTTGCCAGACCCATCCTTGAATACAGCTCATCTGTCTGGAACCCATACCACATCTCGGACATCAACACCCTTGAAAATGTCCAAAGATATTTCACCAGAAGAGCCCTTCACTCCTCCACTCGAAACAGAATACCCTACGAAAATAAACTAACAATCCTGGGTCTAGAAAGCTTAGAACTACGGCACCTAAAACACGATTTAAGTATTGCCCACAAGATCATATGCTGCAACGTACTACCGGTCAATGACTACTTCAGCTTCAACCGCAACAACACAAGAGCACGCAACAGATTCAAACTTAATATTAACCGCTCCAAACTTGACTGTAAAAAATATGACTTTAACAATTGAGTTGTCCAAGCGTGGAACTTATTACCGGACTCAATAGTGTCAACCCCTAGCCCCCAACATTTCTCCCTTAGACTATCCACGATTGACCTCTCCAGGTTTGTAAGAGGTCAGTAAGGGGCGTACATAAGTGCACTAGTGTACCTTTCGTCCCCTGTCCAATTGACTTTCCTTTATCTCATATATTATATATATTTTCTTCCTTTCATATATCTTCTCTATTTTTACATATTATCTTTATATGGATTACTTCATGTCTATTCTCTTCCATATGTATTGTGTATTGGACAAATGAATAAATAAAAATAAATAAATACCCCCCCCCCATCCCATTTTAACTATTGAGGAACAGCTTGCTTTTGCTCTTTCCCTCCAGCAATTTTCCCTGGTCTCTAATTCCCTTCTCCTCCCTCTTTATTATCTTTATTGTTCGAAAGTCCTCCTTCCAATCTCTCTGCTGAGTCATGATTGCTCGAGGGAATTGGCATTTTTAATTACAGTACAAGGAGGCAATTTGGAGGCCAAGGGAGAGTGGAGCAAAGCTGTGGCAAAATGGGCCTTTTCTGCTGAGCTTTTTTTGTGTGTAAAGTTTGAGAGAGAAAGGAGCAAGAAACCTTTGGCCAGAATAAGACGGAGCATTTCTGAAGCATTTGACAAGAGGAGACTGACAAGGGAGGAAAGTGGAGGGATTCGGTATCTCTATGGTGGAAAGAAAGACTAGGGGTGAAATGATAGAGGGGGGGGGGGCAACCTGAAGGCAGGAGAAAAAGCAATGGATGGAAAATGTATGTTTACCGACAAAGAAATCAAGGGAGACTAGTATAGACCTATTTCAAGTTATTTAATATAATTAATTTAATTATTAATTTAATTATTACATTAATAATTATTTTTAGTATTAACTTATATTAATAATAATTATTAAATAATTAATTTAATTAATTATTAAGCTATTCAATTTAATTAATCAGCTACCCATGGCCTTTTGGGATTCAAACCAAGGCTGCTTACTAGGGGCGTTTTGCCATTACCACCGTTACCAGTGTGCTTCATGCACAGCTTTGGTTCCCTTGCATGCATACACATGCATCCCAGGGTGTTTTTGCTTCTGCGCATGAAGCAAAAAGGTGCTGAAATTTCACGAGGGGAGACGCACGCGAGAGATTTCGGTAAAAAACTTTTTGCTTCTGCGCAAATTGCCGAAATCTCTCTCTTGTGCACATCCCCTCACAAGATTTTTGCTTCTGCGCATGTGCATGAAGCAAAAATACACTGGGATGCATGCATGCGCGCATGCAAGAGGACTAAAGCTGCGCACGCAGTGCACCGTTCGCTACCGGTACCAGTAGCAACCCACTATTGCTGCTTACATATTGGGTAGATGCATTAACCTCTAAGCCACAGACTCTTCTCACCTTGTCAGCTATACCAGATAAGAGATTATTATTATTATTTTTTTAAAAAAATTAGGCTCCAGTATTGGGGCTGAAAGGAGAAAAGTAGAAGCAGTAGAGCGGGTTGCCCTGATTAAAAAAACACTCAAGGGGTGGAAATCTAATCTAAACTAACCAAGACTTATGAAGAGAGATTGCTAGTACTGGGCATGGATAGCATAGAGAAAAAAAGGGCCAGGGGGGGACATAATAGCAGTCTACAGGTACTTGAAGGGTTGCCACAGAGAGGAGGGGGGGGTCACACTATTTTCCAGAGCACCAGAGGGCCAGACGGGGAACAACGGTTGGAAGCTGATCAAGAAGAGGACCCGGATTGTGGGGGCAATAGGCTGGCTCTGTTAAAAAGTGCTATTGCTAACATGTTGTAAGCCGCCCTGAGTCTAAGGAGAAGGGCGGCATAAAAATTGAATACATAAAATAAAATAAATAAGTAAGAGATTCAACCTGGAAATAAGAAAGAACTTTCTGATGGTCAGAGCGATCAACCAGTGGAACAGCCTGCCAGTGGAGGCTGTGAACGCCCCAATTCTGAACAAGAGGAGATTGGACTGCCATCTGGCTGGGGAGGTGTAGGGTTTCCTGCTTGGGCAGGGGGTTGGACTTGATGACCTGCAGGGTCCCTTTCAACTCTAACCAAACGAACAAGCAAGCAAGGAAAGAAGGAAAGAAAGAGAAAGAAAGAAGGAAGGAAGGAAAGAAAGAGAAAGAAGGAAGGAAGGAAAGAAAGAAAAAAGAAAGAAAGAAAAAGAAAGCAAGAAAGAATCAAGGAGAGAAGCAACCTAGAATTAAGGAGAAATTTCCTGATAGTGGGAACAATCAAGTAGGACGCATTGTCTTCAGAAGTTGGGGGTGCTCCAGCAATGGAGGCTATAAAGAAGAGACTGGACTGCCGTTTGTCTGAAATGATCGAGGGCAGCGATGACGAACCTTTTTTTCCCCCCCGACTGCCAAGTGGGTGCACATGTGCATGCCCTCCACGCATATACACACAACCTCCTCCACTGCCCTCCAGCACATGCGCAAAGGCCTCACTGAAACCTCTGGACTTCCAGTAGGCCCGTTAGGCTGTTTTTTGCCCTCCCCATGCTTCAGGAAAGCTTCCTGAAGCCTCCTGAGGACAAAAAACGGCCCGATGGGCCTACAGGAAATTTGTTCCATTGGGCCTGTTTTTTGCTATCCACAGTCTCCAGACGTTTTCTTGAAGCCTGGGGAGCGTGAAAACAGCCTGCACCACGCCTTCTGGAAGGCCAAAAACCAATTGGCAACCAGATGTAGGATTTCTTGCATCACCAACACTTTGAATTGTGTCCGGAAACCAATTGGCAACCAGATGTAGGATTTCTTGCACCACCAACACTTTGAATTGTGTCCGGAAACCAATTGACAACCAGATGTAGGATTTCTTGCACCACCAACACTTTGAATTGTGTCCGGAAACCAATTGGCAACCAGATGTAGGATTTCTTGCACCACCAACACTTTGAATTGTGTCCGGAAACCAATTGGCAACCAGATGTAGGATTTCTTGCATCACCCACACTTTGAATTGTGTCCGGAAACCAATTGGCAACCAGATGTAGGATTTCTTGCATCACCAACACTTTGAATTGTGTCCGGAAACCAATTGGCAACCAGATGTAGGATTTCTTGCATCACCAACACTTTGAATTGTGTCCGGAAACCAATTGGCAACCAGATGTAGGATTTCTTGCATCACCAACACTTTGAATTGTGTCCGGAAACCAATTGGCAACCAGATGTAGGATTTCTTGCATCACCAACACTTTGAATTGTGTCCGGAAACAAATTGGCAACCAGATGTAGGATTTCTTGCACCACCAACACTTTGAATTGTGTCCGGAAACCAATTGGCAACCAGATGTAGGATTTCTTGCATCACCAACACTTTGAATTGTGTCCGGAAACCAATTGGCAACCAGATGTAGGATTTCTTGCACCACCAACACTTTGAATTGTGTCCGGAAACCAATTAGCCCTAGTTATTCTGTCCACATGTCATAGAAGAGCCAACTTTACCTACCCTGGCCTATGGCAATGAGATATTTTTTTTTGGCAAGGAAAGCCAAAGATTCCAATCTTTTCTTAAACACTCTGGCTTGGTCTTTGGACTTCTGCAATTTCTCTTTTCCCTCTGTTATTCACCCATGGTCACGTGTTCAAAGTCTGAGTGCATGGAAACTGACCTATATTTATGACCGTTGCAATGTCCCGGGCACATGTAATCACTCTTTGTGATCTTCCCAGATTAACTTAATGACTATGTGATTCATTTAATAATCACAGGGATTCACTTAACAACCATGCCCAAAAGTTTGTAAATTGGACATATGAACAACTAACTGTCTAACTTAGTAACAGCCGTATTGAGCTCAATGGTAGTCATAAGTCAGAATTACAGTGGTACCTCTCTACTTACGAACTTAATTCATTCTGTGACCAGGTTCTTGAGTAGAAAAGTTTGTAAGAAGCAATTTTTCCCATAGGAAATAATAAATGTAAAAGCAAATAATGTGTGCGATTGGGGAAACCACAGGGAGGGTGGAGACCGTTTCCTCCCAGGAGATTCTTGGAAAGGCCCCATGGAGTCTTCTCCCACCTTTTCCGGCCCTGTTTCCTCCCAGGAGATTCCTAGAGAGGCCCCAAGGAGGCTTTTCCCCACCTTTTCCAGTTACAGTTTTGGAGACAGGGGTTTATAAGTGGAAAATGGTTCTTGAGAAGAGGCAAAAAAAATCTTGAACACCCAATTCTTATCTAGAAAAGTTTGTAAATAGAGGTGTTTGTAGGTAGAGGTACCACTGTACTTGCATTTTCTTTTCTAAATATGTTTTTAGTTTCTTTGCAACTACCCCACCGCATGTCTGTTCCCCTTCCCCAAATCAGAACTTCAACAGCCATTCAAAGTGGGGGTGGGGGGTGAGGCAAACTCACAAAGGGCTTCTTTGTTGTATGGAGAATTTGCAGACTGGACTGCTATCTGTCAGAAATGGTGTAGGCCAGTGATGGCGAACCTATGGCATGGGTGCCACAAGTGGCACGTGGAGTCACATCTGCTGACACGTGAGCTATTGTCCTAGCTCAGCTCCAACATGCATGTGTGTGCCGGTCAGCTGATTTTTGACTCACACAGAGGCTCTGGGAGGGTGTTTTTGTCTTCCAGAGAGACTCCAGAGGGACGGGGGAGGGCATTGTACCCTCCCCCAGTTCCAGGGAAACACAACCCTACTGGGCTCACCAGGAGTTGGGAAACAAGCCATTTTCAGCCTCCAGAGGGCCTCCAGGGAGGGGAGCTGTTTTTGCCCTCCCCAGGCATTGAATTTTACAGTAGCTGGGGGCACTCACACATGCACAATAGTATGTGCCCATGCTCTTTTAACACCCCAGGAAAAAAAAGGTTTGCCATCACTGGTGTAGGATCTCCTGCTTGAGTGGGGTGCGAGGTTGGACTAGATGACCTACAAGATCCCTTCCAACTCTTGTTAATCTGTATCTGAACCAGAAAACATTGAGAATTGGAGGGGACCTTAGAAGAAATCCAGTCCAACCCCCTCATCATTGCTGGATGCATTGCTGGGGAGGGAGAAGAAAAAAAGAGATAGCCTTTTATTTGTTGGGCAAGATTTACACGACTAAAAGTTAACCCAGCCTCATTTGCACAGCTCTATTTTATTGCAATTTTATTGCAATTAGATGTTGTGTTCCTTGTTCTCACAAAAATCAATACTTGGCATGAGAAAGAAGGAATGCTCACAAGTTCCAGGTCAATGGTGCAATGTTAAGAGCAAGCAAATAAACATAGCTTTTAGTAACAAAGGGGAAAATGAATGGAGAAATGTTAAGGTAATGATAGAAAAGTAGGAGTGAATTCTAGAGTCCAGGATTTATCTAGGACTCAGGAGTCCCCAAACTCGGCAACTTTAAGACTTATGGACTTCAACTCCCAGAATTCTCCAGCCAGCTATGCTAAGAGATTGGACTTCCATTTGGCTGGGGTGCTGTAGGGTTTCCTGCTCAGGCAGGGGGTTGGACTCGATGACCTAACGGTCCCTTTCAACTCTATAAATAAATAAATAAATAAATAAATAAATAAATAAATCTTAAAGTTGCCAAGTTTGGAGACTTCTGATTTCCAGGTGGAAGATACCTGCTTACTCAATAAAGCTCAGCCATCACCAGTTCATAGCGACACCTAGTGGCAAGATTTGTTCATTTCTCTGAGCAGCTTTTTGCAGCTTCTATATACTGTAGTGAAGAAATACTGTACTGTATTCTAAGAGTTGAGAAATAGGGCTGTAAATGGCGTTGTAGAAAATGTAACCCTCATAAAAATTCCTGGCAGTATTTACTGTATAGATCAGTGATGGTGAACCTTTTTTAACTCAGGTGCCAAAAAAAAAAGGGGGGGGGGCGTGCGCTACTGTGCACGTGCAAATGCCCACACCCATAATTCAATGTCTTGGGAGGGTGAAAACAGCTTCCCCCGCACCCTGGAGGCCCTCTGGAGGCCAGAAATGGCCTGTTTCCCAACTTCTGGTAGCCTCAGTAGGCTCATGTTTTGCCCTCCCCAGGCTACAAAGGCTTCCCTGGAACCGGGGGGAGGGTAAAAATGCCCTCCCAGAGCCTCTGTATGAGGTAAAAATCAGCTGGCTGGCACACACATGCACGTTGGGGCTGCATGCCAGCAGATATGGTTCTGCGTGCCACCTGTGGTACTCCTGCCATAGGTTCGCCATCACTGTTATATATTGTCCTGTCTAAGCTAGGAAATCAGTTGACACAAAACAGACCAGCCTGGAAAATATAAGATGAATATATTAATAAAAATAGTTCATAACATTGCCAAGCTAAGGGAAAAGAATCTTTTCAGGAACTGGGCAGCAGTCCATGGCTAATTAGTTTTCTGGGCCGGATTCCAACAGCTTATTAAAAGTCTCTGATAAGGGTCTATTAATCATTCCAACTCATGGCATTCTGGCAGAAGTCCCAGTTAGACAGTCTTTATATTTTTTGTTCAAAGCAGTCAGGAAACAAACTGGATCTTTACAGCACAGAATGAACTCCTTGTCATTGTGGAACGTTGTCTGTCACATTGATTCCTCATGAGACTTTCCCTTATATAGTCACTAGGTCTAGCCAAGTGTTCTATAGAGCTATTCACACCCAAACCTCTTCATTCTCAAATAATCCTGTCTGGACATGGTTCTGCGAACCCTTGCATCTCTAAGTGGTTTGTCATCGTCCCGAGTTACTGTGGGGTACCAGTCTCTGGTTGGCTTTCCCTCTCTAATTCCTCATCCTCTTCACTCTCAGACTCAGGTGCCAAAAATACTGGTCTAGGATACCAATGCACATCGGTCTCTCAATCTCTGAAATCTGTGATCAGCTGAGCAGGACGTGGACCAGCCTCAAAATAGATATACTTGCTATGAAACCACTGTTGCTTCTATGGATGTTCCAAAGGTGCTTTTTTCTTCTCTGATTGTTCCCCTTCTTTCTTCTGTAAATTTGCTTTTATGGATGTTCTGCCTTAACACTGAAATTGAGGCTTGGTGATCTGACAGCAGAGAGATTAAGGTGAAGAGCACAGCTGGCAAAGGAATCAGGTTTATTTTAGTACTTGTCAATAAGAACAAAGGGAAAAAAGGTCTGAGGCTCTGATGTGAGAAATTTTTTAGGAAATGAATTTCAGGAAGACCTGGTTTGATCAAATCAGGAAGACTGTCATAGTGAATTCTCACAATGCTGAGAAGACGTTTCAGTATAGGACAGGAGTGAAATGTTCCCTGTTTGCTCGTGCCTGTCGATCCTTGGAGAGCCGGTCGCGAAGATAGCATGAGGCTCTGACCACTTGCCACCATTTGGAACAGAACACTTCGCGCATGCGTAGAGGATAAAAAGCCCAAATAGCGGTGTCCGAGTGGGTGGGTGGAGCTTTGTGCTGCCTTTGCAACCAGCTCTGTGATGACAGACAGGAACAAGCAAACCCAGAGCATTTCACCTGATAGAGGAGAGAAACTCAAATCAATCATTTTCAAGGAGGCTCCAGCAACATAAGCTGTTTGGCTGACATGTCTTCAGCAATAAGACTTTATTTATTTGTTTTGTCAACTATATATTGGTTGTATACAGAGATATATTTATATACATGATACTAGTAAAAGAGAAACTTAGCTCTTTAGACTTATATACTGCTTTACAGTGCTTTTACAGCCCACTGTAAGCGGTTTACAGAGTCAGCATATTGCCCCCAATACTGTAATCTGGCTCCTCATTTTACTGACCCTGGAAGGACGGAAGGCTGAGTCAACTTTGATGTAAGGTCAGGCCTCTCCCCTTTCTTCAAGAAAGTAAAGACTCTTGAATCATGGTGTTTCAAAAGGAACCTTTTATTGAACAGAGGTGATAGCAGGACAAAATCAAAGCGGGTTCCGGGAGTCCTCAGGCAATAAAAGTAAAATAAAAGGCATTAGTAACTGCTCCCAACTGTCCGATGTGGATTCAGACAATCTACAGGTGTAAAAATGTTATTGTACCAGCCACTCTGAGAATACAGTAAGGGAACTTTCTCGGGGTCATCTTCTATTGGCTTTCAGGCTATGCAACCCACATGGCTCGCCCTCCTCTTACATTCCCCCCAAATCATCCAAGGGCATGGGGTGAGTTATCATCAATATGCAGATGATACCCAGTTTTACATCTCCACCCCATGTCCAGTCAGTGAAGCAGTGGAAGTGATGTGCCGGTGCCTGGAGGCTGTTGGGGTCTGGATGGGTGTCAACAGACTCAAACTCAACCCTGATAAGACGGAGTGGCTGTGGGTTTTGCCTCCCAAGGACAATCCCATCTGTCCGTCCATAACCTGGGGGGGGGGGGGGGAATTACTAACCCCCTCAGAGAGGGTCTGCAACTTGGGCGTCCTCCTTGATCCACAGCTTACATTAGAGAAACATCTTTCAGCTGTGGCAAGGGGGGCGTTTGCCCAGGTTCGCCTGTTGCACCAGTTGCGGCCCTATCTGGACCGGGAGTCACTGCTCACAGTCACTCACGCCCTCATCACCTCGACTACTGCAACGCTCTCTACATGGGGCTACCTCTGAAAAGTGTTCGGAAACTCCAGATCGTGCAGAATGCAGCTGCAAGAGCAATCATGGGCTTTCCCAAAAATGCCCATGTCACACCAACACTCCGCAGTCTGCATTGGTTGCCGATCAGTTTCCGGTCACAATTCAAAGTGTTGGTTATGACCTATAAAGCCCTTCATGGCACCGGACCAGATTATCTCCGGGACCGCCTTCTGCCGCACGAATCCCAGCGACCGATTAGGTCCCACAGAGTGGGTCTTCTCCGGGTCCCATCAACTAAACAGGGGAAGAGTCTTCGGAGAGGGGCGGCATACAAATCTAAATAATAAATAAATAAATAAATAAGAGCCTTCTCTGTGGTGGCCCCGTCTCTCTGGAACCAACTCCCTCCAGAGATCAGAATTGCCCCCACCCTCCTCGCCTTTCATAAGCTCTTTAAAACCCACCTCTGCCGTCAGGCATGGGGGAACTGAGATGTTCTTTCCCCCTGGGCCTCTACAGTTTATGCATGGTATGTCAGTATGTATGTCTGGTTTTTATAATAAGGGTTTTTAGTTGTTTTATTATTGGATTGCTACATATTGTTTTTATCACTGTTGTTAGCCGCCCCGAGTCCACGGAGAGGGGCGGCATACAAATCCAATAAATAAATAAATAAAAATAAAATAAAAGGCACGAAAACCCTGGGCGCCTAGGTGCCAGGCAAAAAGGGTATAGATCAATAGCATGCAGGATATAGGGTACATGTGAAAAGCCATAAAGTATGCAGGCAGGGGCCATCTTTCCCCTAAAGACGGACAGATTCAGAGATCTGACACTTGAGCAGGTCAGAATCGAACTCCTCGCAGTGAGCAATGAATCAGCCTGCAATACTGCGCTCTAACCCAGCGGTCCCCAAACTACGGCCCGCGGGCCGGATGCGGCCCGCTGAGGTCATTTACCCGGCCCGTGGCAGCGTACGAGATTTTACCATCTATAATATACTAAGTTCCGAATGTCATCTCCACTCTGCTGCCGAGCGTCTGGCGGCGGCAAGGAAGAGGAAAGCCAGGAGGGCGGGGAGGAAAGCACCCTATGGCAGAGCAGCAACAGTTCCTCTGAGAAAGAAATTGGCCAATTGCTTTCCTCCCCGCCCCCTGGCTTTCCGCCTCCTCCTCCTCCAGACGCTCAGCTGCAGACCGTCTTTGTCCCTCCAGTGCCGCTTTTTTGCTTTTTTTTTTTTTGCACCGGTGAGGTTTGCGCGCGCTTGGGCACTTTTGGCGTGTGGGGGGTCTGCTGCGGAGAGGGAGAGAGAGAGAGAGAAAGAGGGAGACATAGAAAGGGAGTGTGAGAGAGAAATAACGCAAGAAAGAGAGGGAGAGAGAGAGCGGGAGAGTGCTGCTTTTTTGCTTCTTCGCTGCCCGCGGGGAGCCTGGAAGCCCTGCAAGAGCGTCTGGAGGGGGCAGTAAACAAGACCGGCTCTTCCCGCGGGCAGCGAAGAAGCAAAAAAGCAGCACTCTCCCGCGCTCTCTCTCCCTCACCGGTGCAAAAAAAACGCAAAAAAAACGAACGGAGGCGGCGGCGGCGAGCTCAAGGAACCGAGAGCCGGTCTTTCTCCGCGCTGAATTGTTGCAGCTTCTGAGGCCGCATCCGCCTCCAGGCGAAGGGATCTCCTCGGTGGGCGGCCTCGGTCCGAAAAGGACCGGCTGTTGGCCCCTTGGCGGAGGCAGAGGCGGCCTCAGAGGCTGCAATTGCCTCTGAGGCCGCCTCTGCCTCCGCCAAGGGGCCAACAGCCGGTCCTTTTCGGACCGAGGCCGCCCACCGAGGAGATCCCTTCGCCTGGAGGCGGATGCGGCCTCAGAAGCTGCAACAATTCAGCGCGGAGAAAGACCGGCTCTTGGTTCCTTGAGCTCGCCGCCGCCGCCTCTGTTCGGGCGAAGGGATCTCCTTGGTGGGCGGCGGCGGCTGCAGCTTCAAGAGACCAACAGCCGGTCCTCGTTGAGCTGAGCTTCCTTTGGCTTCCTTCGAGGCGGCAGGTGAGCTTTGCAGTTTTGCCTCGAAGAAAGCCAAAGGAAGCTCAGTTTGGGGGCGGGCCTGAAGCCACCGCCGCCGCCTACTCTGCCCCGCACTTAGTCTGCACCGGGCAGCTCTGGCGGGCGCGGGGCAGCAGAGCAAGCCGCGAAGGTGGCGCAGCCAAACGTGGGTCGAGCGGGAGGGCACTGAGCAGTTGCGTGGGGTGGCGGTGGGGCGGTTGGCTGCAAGGCACTGGCGCCGGCGGCAGCTTGATATGTTGCAGGACGCCGCACATTGCTGGCGCTGCGCTGGGCATGGGGCTGGCACCTCTGTCCCGGCCCAGCCAGTGGGCCAGTGCCAGTCCGTGCCCATGCCCAGCGCAGCGCCAGCAATGTACTGCGACCCGACGTTGGTGCCACTGTCTTGGAGCTTCTGCTTGCAGCCGACTGGCTCGCGGCGCGTTGCAGGGCAGAAAAAAAAAGAAGAGAGGAAGGAAGAGAGAAGAAAAGGAGAGAGAGAGAAGGAAAGCATGAGAGAGAGGGAGAGAAAACAAGTGAGAGGGGGAGGGAATGTGAGAGAGAAAGAGAAAAATGAGAAAATGATGGAGGGAAAGAACGAGGGAGAGGGAAACAAAACAAATGAGACAGAAGGAAAAAAAGGGAGAGGGAAGAGAGAAGTGGGAAGGAGGGAGGGAGGGAAAGAAGAAGAAATGGAGGGAACAAGGAAGGAAGAATGAAATGAATTGAGGGGTGGAGGAAGGAAGGACTTTTTTTGGGGGGCGGTGTAAATTTTTTAAAAAATTTCTCTCAACATACATTCAAACAATACAATGTACCATCTAATTTTCCCTGAATAAAATGCAGTATTTTGTCAGTAACTAATATCAATCATCAAAAAAGTTGCAAAAGTTTTTTTTTCTAATGTTGTGATCCAGGTACATACTTTTCTTTTAATTAAATTCCCTCCTTAATGTTCCTTCTAAAAGTACAACACCAATTATATTTCTAACTTAACCATTATGCCAAAGTGCTTTCTTCTTTCTTTATATATTTTTCTATAAATATTTTTCTATATTTTTCTATAAACCAAGAAAACCTTGTATAACCAATCAGATGTTAACAAAAGAAAATTAAAAACAAAACATAAACATATATGAATCTCAGACTTCTTTCCCCCCCCCAAATAGTACGTTCCCATTTTGTTTTTTACATTAAAATAAGGTATGTGCAGTGTGCATAGGGATTTGTTCATAGTTTTTTTTATAGTCCGGCCCTCCAACAGTCTGAGGGACAGTGAACTGGCCCCCTGTGTAAAAAGTTTGGGGACCCCTGCTCTAACCACTGCACCACCAGGGGCTCTTAATGTCATAATGACAAGACAGATTTATTCAGCCCGAAAGCCTTCAGAGACTAAATCTTCTTGACAGAAATATGCCAAAAGTGACCCGATGCTTCTGCTGTGCTGTGGTCACATCTGGAAATCCTGAATGGCCAACACTCTTTAAAAATACCTTTTCTGACCCGATGATCTTTTGCATTCCTGCAACAAACACAATTCTATAGCAAAGCCCATAATAGCTGCTAGCATTTGCAAATCAAAACCCACGTATTACAATCATTGCCACAAATGTGTTTAATCTGTTTTTGACATGGGCCTGGATGCTCTCTGCTTCCATATTTTGTTTGGATCATAAGATCAGCTGATATTGAGAGAAGCCACTGTGTCTGCGTCTTCTTTTAGTCTCTTGGGGACTGAGGAGGAGATCCACCAGGTATCTTCTGGGCTCTAAGCTTCCACAGCTCCTACCAAAGTAAAGATATTCAACATCCTTTAGGGTTCTTGTACAATTCAGGGCTGTACCATTATTAATGAGGGTGGGAAAGCAGGAAGACACTTCCCCCTACTCTGCCATCTGCTTGGGGTCTGAAGAACAACAGAATCTGCAGGAAAAAAAACTAATGGTAGATCAGGTTTTCGTGCTCATGGACTCTAATGGTCCTTGGGGCACTTCCTGGTGTACCTGTGGAGTATCCTCTTTCTTCTCAAATTAAAAAAAAGGATTTGTGACACAAAAAGAAAAAGATAACCATGGGAATCATGATGATGATGGTGGTGGTTGATCAGCTGAGGCCAAGGTCCCTTCTAAGTGTTCTATTTTATTCTATCCCTATTTCTATTCCATTCCATTCCATACTCAATAAAGATTCTATTCTATTCTGTTCTGTTCAATTCTATTCTATTATGTCATCCCTGGTCCTTCTTTTCACTAGACTAGGTTATATACCCAGTTCCTGCAATTGTTCTTGCTATGTTTTAGTATCTAGGCTAAAAAAAAGCAAGAGGGTATCAGCAAGTAGGACCTGGAGAAACTGCAACCAAACAGGAAATCCTGAGGTTGGCATTTGACTTCAGTGTGCCAAGAGAAGAACTTGAAAGGCAGGAAAATGAGCAGCTGGCGTGGTTTAGTTGCTCGCTGTGGGGACTTGGGAGATAATGGGGAGGGATGTTTGTGAATAACAAAAGTTGCAAAGAAGGGGGTTGAAAGCACGCAGATGTGTTCAGAGGCCTCGGAATCCTTTACATGATTTGGTTTGGCTTCTTTTTGCCTGTTTACTTTTCTAGATGTTTTGAAGCTGGCTGTACCCAAAATAGCCCTTTTCATCAAAGGCACTTTGTGTGTAATTGCTGCTTCTGTTCCAGGATGGCACAGAAGGTGAAAACCTTCTAAACATTTGGGTCCAACTCTTGGCTGGAGAGACAATCGTCCTTTTGGTTCCCTATAATTTCAGCTCCTGCTCCCCTATAAGTTTTGCATTATGTTGCAGACATTGAAACAGGATCTAAGTTCAGCCTGTTTCTGAACACTTGATCAAGATGCAATAGCAGCCAAGCTGCTGTTAACAGATCAGCCTCCGACTCTTTACTCTGGAGATTAAATCTGCTATGGGCACTGCAGCGCTTCACACTCTGCGCAACATGTTCTAGATAACAATAGGTCAGCATGAAAGCAATTTATAAGGCTTATTCAATGTTTGTCTTTCTTTGTAGAGCTCAGAACTTCAAATACAGGCTTCCGGCAGGGGAACCTTTTGTAACTGTCCCTGCTCAATCCAATTAAGACTGCTCTGACATCAAACTGGCACAACAGTTACAAAGATGAGTATGTTCTATTTGTGTGTATTTAATGAGTATGCTCTATTTGTGTGTATCAGGAACAATGCGTCTGGGGAATATTGTACAAGCTGTTTTATCAATTCAACCAGGCAGTGGATACTAAAAAAACGGTCACTTATATAAAATAACAGTGTTGGAGGGGAAATTGCAGGTCTTCTAGTCCAGCTCCCTATTCAAGCAGGAGACCTTATATCCTGTGAGGGTGAACCCATGGCAGTGATGATGAACCTTTTTTTGGTTCGTATGCCAAAAGGGTTATGTACGCGTGTGCTAGCATGTGTGCACCTGCCCACACCCATTTCCCTCCCGCCATGCATGCACATGCTGCCCCTGTGCACAACCCTCCCCCCCATCCCTGTGCATACAGACCTCGCTGAAGCCTACATATGTAAATATGTTGGGGGTTGCAATACATAGGCTAACAATGTAAGTTTAAGACTGTACCTTTAAGAGTCATGTGCTGGTTGGCCATAAGAGGGAGCCAACGATGTTCCTCTTGGGGGAGTTTATACTAGAGAGATTTATATTTGCTGTATGTATATTTTGCTGTGTGCGATAACCTGGTTTGTAAACCATTATCAGGATTATATAGAATAGAATTTTATTGGCCAAGTGTGATTGGACACACAAGGAATTTGTAAGATATTGGACTGTGTAACTACTATTGTTTATTTCCCTATCTGTATATAATAATATTGTTCTGTTTTGTACTAAGTCTGATCCCTTGATTGACTAACCCTCATTGGCTACATTAACTTTACTTAAAGTTTGTTGAAGGTTTATTATATTACCTAGAGAGCTGGGGTGGCGCAGCAGGTAGAGTGCTGTACTGCAGCCACTGAAGCTGACTGTAGATCTTTAGGTCAGCAGTTCAAATCTCATCACCAGCTCAAGGTTGACTCAGCCTTCCATCCTCCAAAGGTGGGTCAAATGAGGACCCGGATTGTGGGGGCAATAGGCTGGCTCTGTTAAAAAAAGTGCTATTGCTAACATGTTGCCGCCCTGAGTCTAAGGAGAAGGGCGGCATTGAAATGAAATGAAATGAAATAAATAAATAATAAACAAATAAATAAATTCTAACACCTGGGATGGTGAAGAAATGGCCAAATGGGCAAACTGGAAGTTCAGAAAAACGGACTTCTGGTTTGCCCGTTGTGCTGGTTTTTTTGCACTCTGGAGCCTTCAGAGAAGCTTTCTGAAGCCCCAGAGTGTGAAAAACAGCACAGTGGGCAAACTGGAAGTCCATTTTCTGGTTTGCCCATTGGGCTATTTTTTTCATTGTCCTGACTGGTTAGGAAATTTCTCCTCGGTTCTAAATTGCTTATCTCCTTGATTGCTTTCCACCCACTGTTTTCTTGTCATGTGCTTGTTCTATTGTCCCAACTTTCTATCACTTGTAGGATTACACACCAGATAAGTAGTTTGGCAACACTGATAACCCACCAGTTGTGGAACTCGTTCGTAAACAATATGCTGCGGAAAAGAGAGCTCTACAGGCTGGACGCTGTATCTCATCTCGCCATCGCTGGTTTTCAGCAGCTCCTCCAAAGTATTCCGGAAGTGATTGTAGGCTTCGCACACAATGTCCATTTGCCTTATGGTGAAGTTGAACCTGGTCAAACACATCCCACAAAATATTTACTTACTTACTTACTTAATTCGATTTCTATGCCGCCCAATCCCAATGGGACTCAGGGCGGCTTACAACAATATAAAGAATACACTAGAATAATAAAAATATTAAAACAATAAAAATCCCATTATAAAAACCGGAAAGCAAGCAATACAATCAACATACACGCATGCCACTAAAACTCAATTTGGCCAGATGTAAATATTCCCAGCACCCAGGCCTGTTGGCAAAGCCAGGTCTTCACAGCTTTTCCGAAGGCAAATAGGGTGGGAGCAGTGCGGACATTGCAGGGGTTGGTTCCACAGAGCTGGGGCAGCCACAGAGAAGGCCCACCCCCGCGGTCCTGCCAACCTGCATTGGTTAGTCGACGAGACCTGGATGAGATCAACCCCATGTGATTTTATTAGTCTCTAGGAGGTACAGCTTCAAAAAGCTTATTTTTTTTCTAAATGTAGCTACACCTCCTACACCCCCCGCCCCAATGACAGCAAAAGGCTTCAGAAGATGAAATCAACCTGACAGCAGATGCTGGAGTCACAAAGAACCAGCAAATCTCCTGTACTTGTATAACACTGCCAAAGGTAAAAATCCTAGGTTGCTAGTGCCTATTCCTGTACGTAACTTTTTTTTTTCATGTCAAACCTCCGGAAAGAGAAATGTTTACATGTCCGTTTTATTCAGCTTCAAAGCTTGGAATGAGTTAAAGTCGAGACAGTGAGGTCAAAGAGAGGAAGGAATAAAAAGTTAGCTCTTTTTTGTAGAAGTAGAACATGCTCAAAGTATAGAAGGGGTATTCAGCTGGTTCGTGCTGGTTCGGGTGAACTAGTAATAGTGAACTGTCCCTTGGAGCTATGCAGTCCTATTTAGGCACATTTTGAAGCCGCACGCACAAGCAAAGCGCATGCACTCACATTTGCGAATTGGTGAGGAAAGTCATTGAACACCAGCTCTGCTTACAAACATTTGCTAAGTGTGCATTCAAAGTTACAAAAACTCTGAAAGAAGTGATTTATGACCGGTCCTTCCACTTATAACCATCAGACTCACATGATCAATATTTTTGTTTTTGGCAACCAGCATGCATTTACAATAGTGGCAGCATCCTGGGGTCAGATGATCACTATTTGTGACCTTTCAAGCCAGCTTCTGTTAAGCGAAGTAAATTGGTAAAAACCATTCATTTAATGATGATTCTGATTCGCTTAGCAACTGTGGCAAAAAAATGTAACACTGGGTGGGACTCACTTAGCTAGCATCTTCTAGATATTGATAAAATTGAACGGGTCCAAAGACGGGCTACAAAAATTTTGGAAGGTCTTAAGCATAAAACTTATCAGGAAAGACTTAATGAACTCAATTTGTATAGTCTGGAGGACAGAAGGGAAAGGGGGGATTGAAACATTTAGCTTCCTGAAGCCTCTGGAATGTGAAAAACAGTACAAAGGGCAAATCGGAAATCTGTTCCCAAAACTTCCAGTTTTCCCGTTGAGCCACTTTTTTCACCATTGCAGGTTTGCATGCAGTGTGTGTGTGTAGGGAATGAGTGTCAGTAGCTAGCACGCACGCACACACCCCTTTTGGCATGCAAACCAAAAAAGGTTCACCATCACTATACCCTATACCAGGGGTAGGCAGAGTTGGCTCTTCTAGGACTTGTGGACTTCAACACCCAGAATTCCTGAGCCAATCATCCTAGCTCAGGAATTCTGGGAGTTGAAGTCCACATGTTATAGAAGAACCACTTCAGACAAGTGACTGTCCAGTCTATTCTTAAAAATCTCCAGTGATGAAGCACCCACATCTGAAGTTTGTGGTTTAAATTGAGGGCTGTCTATAAACTAAAGGCCATTTCTAAACTGGTCCAGAAATAACAATGATCTAAAATCATTGGTTGGCATTTTTTCTATATTGATTTTGTTGAAAACTCGGAAAAGCAAATGTTGCCTTTGTTGAAAGCTATGTTTTTGCTTTGTTTGTGATAAACAAGACACCCTATTTATGTTATGGTACATTTTCCACTGAAATGCATCACCAACCTCTTTTCCATAGAGAAGTAGACGGTGCAAGAATTCCTCAGGTTGCTAGTGATTCGCAACAGCGTTTTGAAAAAAGCATCGGTTAGGTCATCGTCATAAATTACTGCGAAATAAAAGTCAGAACGGTGAAGGTTTTCAAGGCGACCCAGAAGCCTCCACCTTAAAGCTGATTTATACAATCAATTATTGTTCAGGATGCACTGTATTATAATGCAAGCAGTTGACTTCTCATTTTATTAACTAAAACTCCAGGTGAATTGCGGTCATGTAACTGAAAGAGACAGGCATGGCAACACACAAACACACACACACACAGGGAGGGAAGGAGAGGGAGAGATCTGCCACATAGCTACATGTTTGATTTTTAATTTCACTGAGAGACTTTTATGCAATAATAGGAGGAGGAAGATGTGGTGGGCAATGTACCCTCTAATTTTTTTTCGGTGTGGGCGGAAAAGTATAGTGTCTGAGCAACAGTCCCTTTGGGACTGGGCGGCATAGAAAAATAAATAAATAAATAAATAAGAAAAAAATCCCTTTTTTTTAATTAAAAGAAATTAATAATTTAAAAAAATCAAAATCCATTACTATTAAAACTAAATCAACCAGCAAAACCAAAAACATTAATAAAAACAGGCACGGGCTGGGTTTTTTTCTCTGTTATTATTTAAGTGCTTTTACCATATGCTCAAGTCACTTCTCTCTCTGTTTCTCTCTCTTTCCTGTCATTCTCTGCCTCAATCATTTTCTCATTTCTCTTTTCTCCCCTTTTTTCTATCATTTCTCTCTATCTCTTCCTTCCATTCTTCTCTCTCTCTTGCTTTCTCTGTCTCTCTCTCTCTTGCTTTCTTCCTCTCTCTCACTCTCTTCCTTCCTCTCTCATCTCTCTTTCTCTCCCCCTCTTTCTCTCACTTTCTCTCTCGTTTTCTTTCTCTCTCTCACTCTTTCTCTCTTGTTTTCTTTCTCACTCTTTCTCTCTCTTGTTCTCTCTCTCTTGCTCTCTCTTTCTCTCCCCCTTTCTCTCTCTCTCTTTCTCACTTTCTCTCTATCTTGATGTCTGTTGCTCTCACTCACTCTCGTTCTCTCTCCGTTCTTCTCAGTGGAGGCTGGCGAAGGTGATATTCAATGTCGGGGGCACGCGGGCGGTTGCGCGCGCTCCCTATCCCCCTGCTAGCCCGCTCGGAATATTCAAAATAAGAAAAGCCTTTGCCGGCGAAGGCTTTTCTTATTTTGAATATTCCGAGCGGGCTAGCAGGGGGATAGGGTGCGCGCGCAACCGCCCGTGCACCCCCGACATTGAATATCACCTTCGCCGGCCTCCACTGAGAGAACGCCTGCCCCGCCTCTCCTGCAACCCCCTTGCTGAGAGCCCGGGACGAAAGTGCTCTCGGCAAAGGTGAGACAGGTGCGTTCCGGGTGCGGGAGGAGCCGTGCCGAAAGGCAAGAGGTGGCGGAGGAGCAGAGGGGGCGGGCGGGGGGCAGCGCCGAAAGGCCGAGGGGGCCGGAGGCACCGTGGAGAGGCAGGGGCGGCCGCGGCTCCCTTCCCTTCTGCTGCCGGCGCCTCCCCGCCCCTGCCGCGGGCTGGCAGGGGGATGGGGAGCGCGCGGCCGTGAAAAAGGTTGTGCGCGGGGGTATTTTGGGGTGCGCGCACACACACGCGCACAGCTTTCAGGGAACGGTGGTGGTGGGTATAACTTCATTGTCTTAATGTCTATGGAGATTCTCAATCATCCATGTTGTCATCATTATCGTCTTTTAATGACCCCATAATCCCTTGTGGGAAGTAGTCTGGGCAACTGAATGGAGCTGAGTGTTTACTGGCTGGATGCTCTTTCTGTCGCCAATGCGGAGTTACATTCAGCAGATATATAATATTCTCATAGTGCCCAGAGAGAGAAGTATTTGCCTCTACCTAGGATTGAACTCACAGCCTCCTGATTATGAGGCAATAGCTCCACCTCTAGATCATTGCATTACTTTTCCCCCTTTCCTCTCTTATTTCCTCCTTATTTCATTTTTTCCTTGTATTTATTTTATATTTTGATAAACTAATAAAAATTTTGGAACAAAAAAGGTATTCTTTTAAAAAATGATGCCAAATGCTGCATTAAAAATGTTCTGGGCAAGATTTGTTTTAACTTGTATCTGTTTTAATCTTGTATTTTAAACCTTATTTTGTACAGTATCTTAATTGGGATGCTTTTGACATGAATGAACAAACATTTTTTAAAAACAGAGCGTTATCAGAATTGTACAAATATGCGGTTGTGATTTCACAGCTAGTCCTCTGATCAATTCAAATTTCTGAACCAATTCGAAGTACAGTGGTACCTCTATTTACAAACTTAATTTGTTCCATAACCAGGTTCTTAAGTAGAAAAGTTTGTAAGAAAAAGCAATTTTTCCCATAGGAAAAATAGCAAATAATGTGTGTGATTGGGGAAACCACAGGGAGGGTGGAGGCCCTGTTTCCTCCCAGGAGATTCCTAGAGAGGCCCCACGTAGGCTTCTCCATGCCTTTTCCGTCCCCGTTTCCTCCCAGGAGATTCCTAGAGAGGCCCCACAGAGGCTTCTCCACGCCTTTTCCAGTTACAGCTTGGGAGGCTCGGGTTTATAAGTGGAAAATGGTTCTTGAGAAGAGGCAAAAAACTATTGAGCGCCCGGTTCTTATCTAGAAAAGTGAATAAGTAGAGGCATTTGTAGGCAGAGGTACCACTGTACAGAATGAACCTGGGTTTTCTCAAATTGATTGGCAGCCAAGGCCAAGAACTGAAAGGTTTGTGCGAATCCTAACCTTAAATCACCTTTCCCTGAACCAACCTGGTTTTGACATTCAAATCTCGTTAATGCTGATTAGCATGTTTTTATAGCCTCAATCCATTCCCAAACCTTTTTCTTACCATCAGCAGCCAGGATCACAGTGGTGTGGTCACGAAGCTCAGCAATCTCTTTTTCAGACCAACTGAAGCAATCCTCAGGATCTACAGCAAAAAGAAAATATATATATATACAATACTGCATATCCAATATCGTCTAAAGCAATGTTTCCCAACCTTGGCAACTTGAAGATATTTGGACTTCAACTCCCAGAATCCCCCAGCCAGCGAATGTCTGTTGACTCTCCATCTAAGGGCTGATGGACGTTCAGTCTCTGCCTCTGTCTCTCTCTTTCTCTGCCAGCTCCATTCCCTCTTCCCCCTCGGAGCTCTCAGGTTGCCCTGATATGCTGCCCCTGACTTCCACGGATCCCCTTCCTCTGATTTGGCTGCTGGAGGGCCAGCAGCTGACAGGTCACAAAATGTTATTGTTTTTCACCTCATTTATTCTAATGCCAGGGCCCTTCGTGGCATGAAATAATAGAAGCAAATTTTAGATTTTTTATAAAAGCACCTTTTGCCCATCTCAATAAAAAGAAAAAAAAAAGGGAAATGTTCTTCAGGATTTTGACCTCCCAATTAAGCCAAACAACACTATGGGCAAAAATGTATTTTGCACATACTCAGAGGCAAAGACTTGAGTGCCATCATCTCAGAAAAATGAGAGTCTGGAAATAAAACCTCAAAACCAGCTGTAGAGAAGGCTTACATACCAGTGCAGAAATCGTCTTGCTGCCAATCCAGCTTTTTAACTCTAATTTCACTTCCTAAAAATCAGCAAAATAATAAGTGGCAAGAAAAGAAAACTATGAGTATACAAAGAATACATAAAATAAACAAGAATGTAGTGGCAATGCCGTTATGATGTGCTTCTTATATAGATGGTCCTCAATTTACAACCACAGTTGGGACTGACATAGCTGTTGCTGGGCTGGTTGCCAGATGCCTGGTCCTCATTTTACAACAATTTTTACTGTAGTCCTTAAGCGAGTTGTTAAATTAATCACATGGTTTATTAAATGAATCTGGCTTTCCCTATGAACTTTGCTTGTTGGAAGCCGTCTGTCAGGGTTCTGGCGGATGTCCTAATTAAATCATTAGCCTCAAGCCAAGTCTCAAAAGAAATCCAGTTATTTATTAAGAGCAACATGTCAGCCTGGTTCCAAGTGAAGCCAGCTCTGACCATATATAATTTACACCCCAATTATGACTCTGTTTCCCCCCTCCTCCCAGGATGTGTCATCAATCGCATTCGCTAATGGAGCAACTTTGCAGGTTGTAAAGGTCACTCCCCTCCAGCTTTGGTCTTCTATAGAACTTCTATATAATTTGTTTTTCTATAGTACTTCCAAACCCAATTAAAATTGTAAAACAATATTAGCCATTTATCCAGAAGCAACACTCAAGACCATACATTTTAAAATATATACTGTAAGTAACTGCTTGGGCTACTTGCCACTAAATAATACATCTCAGACTTGATGCTTGTTTTTCTCTCTCTATCCTGCACTCTGTTTCTCTCTCTGTGTCTTTCTGTGTGTGTCTCTTTCTTTCTCTTTCCTTCTATCACTGTCTCTCTCCCCCCATTTTTCTCTCTCCTGCTATCTCCCTTTGTGTCTAATTCTCCCCCCTCTCTCCCGCACTGTTTCTCTATCTCTCTCCCCATCTTTCTCTCACCTGCTATCCTGCTTTGTGTCTCTTTATTTCTCTCTCTCTCTATCCCAGTTTCTCTCTCTCCCCATCTTTCTCTCTCACCCGCTATCCTGCTTTGTGTCCCTTTCTTTCTCTCTCTCTCTATCCTGCACTGTTTTTCTCTCTCTCCCCATCTTTCTCTCTCACCCGCTATCCTGCTTTGTGTCTCTTTCTTTCTCTCTCTCTATCCCAGTTTCTCTCTCTCCCCATCTTTCTCACCCGCTATCCTGCTTTGTGTCCCTTTCTTTCTCTCTCTCTATCCCGCACTGTTTTTCTCTCTCCCCCCATCTTTCTCTCTCACCCGCTATCCTGCTTTGTGTCTCTTTCTTTCTCTCTCTCTTTCTCTCTGTATTTCAGTTTGCTGGATGTGAAAAATTGAACAATCTTGAAAGCACATTGCAATATCATCTCATGTAGGTTTGTTCAGCATCCTTGTAGTCAGTGCAACACATTCATCTTTTACCTGTTGGCTCGGTGATGTGCTTGTTTAAGGCTACATTTCGTTCACACATGCTCAATAGGTCTTCACCAACATCTTTAAAAACAAAAAAAGATGAAAGATAGTAGAAGCCCAAAGAGCCAGTTTGGGGAAATTTTAATCCCACTCTAGGCATGAAAACAGCTGGATGACTTTAGACCAATCACCAGAAGATAGAAACATAGAAACATAGAAGTCTGACGGCAGAAAAAGACCTCATGGTCCATCTAGTCTGCCCTTATACTATTTTCTGTATTTTATCTTAGGATGGATATATGTTTATCCCAGGCATGTTTAAATTCAGTTACTGTGGATTTATCTACCACGTCTGCTGGAAGTTTGTTCCAAGGATCTACTACTCTTTCAGTAAAATAATATTTTCTCATGTTGCTTTTGGTCTTTCCCCCAACTAACTTCAGATTGTGTCCCCTTGTTCTTGTGTTCACTTTCCTATTAAAAACACTTCCCTCCTGGACCTTATTTAACCCTTTAATATATTTAAATGTTTCGATCATGTCCCCCCTTTTCCTTCTGTCCTCCAGACTATACAGATTGAGTTCATTAAGTCTTTCCTGATATGTTTTATGCTTAAGACCTTCCACCATTCTTGTAGCCCGTCTTTGGACCCGTTCAATTTTGTCAATATCTTTTTGTAGGTGAGGTCTCCAGAACTGAACACAGTATTCCAAATGTGGTCTCACCAGCATTCTATATAGCGGGATCATAATCTCCCTCTTCCTGCTTGTTATACCTCTAGCTATGCAGCCAAGCATCCTACTTGCTTTCCCTACCGCCTGACTGCACTGTTCACCCATTTTGAGACTGTCAGAAATCACTACCCCTAAATCCTTTTCTTTTGAAGTCTTTGCCAACACAGAACTGCCAATACAATACTCAGATTGAGGATTCCTTTTCCCCAAGTGCATTATTTTACATTTGGAAACATTAAACTGCAGTTTCCATTGCTTAGACCATTTATCTAGTAAAGCT
The DNA here is from genome assembly GCF_031021105.1 of Erythrolamprus reginae. Classification (NCBI taxonomy): domain Eukaryota; kingdom Metazoa; phylum Chordata; class Lepidosauria; order Squamata; family Dipsadidae; genus Erythrolamprus; species Erythrolamprus reginae. Next base: position 36,996,549 of record NC_091958.1, on the reverse strand, counting down.
AAATCATTTACCATATTACAGACGCCTCCAGGAATATCAACCCTATTGCACACTTTAGAATCATCGGCAAATAGGCAAACCTTCCCTACCAAACCTTTCCCTATGTCACTCACAAATATATTAAAAAGAATAGGACCCAGAACAGACCCTTGTGGCACACCGCTTGTAACCTGACTCTGCTCAGAATACTCGCCATTAACAATAACTCTCTGATGTCTACGCTTCAGCCAGCTGCAAATCCATTGAACTATCCAGGGATTAAGTCCAATCTTCACTAATTTATCTATCAGCTCTTTATGTGGAACCGTATCAAAGGCTTTGCTGAAGTCCAGGTAGGCAATATCCACGGCACCACCTTCATCCAACACCTTTGTGACATAGTCAAAGAAATCAATGAGATTAGTCTGACATGATTTGCCTTCAGTAAAGCCATGCTGATTTGGGTCCAATAAGTTATTGTTTTTTAGGTGCTGATTTATCCTCTTTTTGAGTAGAGTCTCCATCATTTTAACTACAACTGATGTCAAGCTAACTGGCCTGTAGTTACCAGCTTCTTCTCTACTGCCCTTCTTGTGAATAGGCACAACACTGGCCATTCTCCAATCCTCAGGAACTTCTCCTGTTAACAACGATTGGTTAAACAAATCAGTCAGGGGGGTAGTAATGACAGTTCTGAGTTCTTTAAGAACTCTGGGGTGGATGCCATCTGGACCCATTGCCTTATTTATCTTTAATCGTTCAAGTTCTTCTAAGACATCGGCTTCTAAGATCACTGGAGCTGAATCCGTACAGTTGGAAGCAATGCTATATCCCTCTATAGTATTATTTTGTAAGGTGTCTTTTGAGAAAACTGAACAGAAGTAGCTATTGAAATGGTCAGCCATCTCCTTATTCCCATTAATGCATGTATTATTCCCGGTACTAAGCTTCGTGATGCCGCAGCTTTTCTTCTTCTTATCATTAATATATCTGAAGAAGGTTTTATCCCCCTTCTTTACAGATTTGGCAATTTCTTCCTCTTTTGAGGCTTTAGCATCATATATTATCTGTTTCGCCTCCTTCTGTTTCATTTTATACACCTCCCTATCAGCTATACTTCCAGACTCTTTATACCTCCTATAGGCAGCCTTTTTTTCATTGACTATAGCCCTTACATCATTGCTAAACCATAGCGGTTTCTTCTTCCTTTTACCTTTAGTTATCATGGATTCTAGTCTTGTCTTAGGCATGAAAGCCAACTGGATGACATTGGGCCAAACACCAAATACTGCCTATTAGTTTGAGAGTGTTGTGGGTATTAGTTATTTAGCAGATCAATGGCATGGGGAAAAAATACTGTCCTTGTGTCTAGTTGTTCTGATGTACAGCATCGTTTTGAAGGTAGATGTATATCACAGTATAGTGATGCCTCTACCTAAGAACGCCTCTACTTACAAACTTTTCTAGATAAGAACTGGGTGTTCAAGATTTTTTTGCCTCTTCTCAAGAACCATTTTCCACTTACAAACCCGAGCCTCCAAAATTATAACCGGAAAAGGTGGGGAGAAGCCTCTTTGGAGCCTCTCTGGGAATCTCCCTGGAGGAAACAGGGCCGGAAAAGGCAGGGAGAAGCCTCCGTGGGGTCTCTCTAGGAATCTCCTGGGAGGAAACAGGGCCTCCACCCACCCTGTGGTTTCTCCAATCGCATGCATTATTTGCTTTTACATTGATTCCTATGGGAAAAATTGCTTCTTCTTACAAACTTTTCTACTTAAGAACCTGGTCCCGGAATGAATTAAGTTCGTAAGTAGAGGCACCACTTTATTATTGATTTCCAACCCAGCCAAAGAGTTGAGCTAAAGAGATACCTGTGCAATAAACGGTCTTGGCAGCTCTTCCCGCGATGATGCTGACAAACCCGATTCCTCCCCCAAGCTCCAGCACTGTGCAATCCCTGAACAAATCTTGCTTCGAGAGGATGTAATCCGCAAGCAGGAAGGCTCCTCGCCAGACCTTAAAAACCAGAGAGGAAGATCGTATGTGGGGCGGACTTAAAAACAGCCGGGAAATGGACAGCAAACATGCTTCCTACCTGTTTCCCAACATCTTCTAAAGGTGTCGCCATGGTGTGCTCTGGAACAGCAAAACACATGAAGAATCTTTTCCATTAGACAAAATTTGTAATCTATCCTCGCCAAAAAACCCTGTATTCTACTCAAAACTGCCTTTGTAATAAAGTTCAGAAAATTATAAACACGAAAAGGCAGGAGTGGAAAATATCATATTTTTCAGAGTATAAGACACACATAAGTTTTTGGGGAGGAAAATAGGGGGGGGGGAAATTTCCAGGTATTCATCTGGCTATTACTACTTATTCATCTGGCTAGTCCTTAGTCTGGTCAGCTTCAGCACATTAGTTTGCTGGGTTGAGCCCACGGGCTTGATTTTATCCCCTGGTTGGGGATAAAAAGCAGTTTCTAAAACACTTTACTTCTCTCTCTCTTAAGAGAGAGAAACAATGAGAAAATCAGGGAAAGGGAGGATCTTTTAGCTAGCAAAACATGGAAAATCATGTTGGGGCTGAAAAAAAGCTTAGTAAAAACTACTGTACATTTGAAGTATAAGACCCACGCAGGGGGAGGGGGGGAGAAGGTGCATCTTATACTTTTAAAAATATGGTACTTCTCTCAAGATACTGTTTGAAAAATGTATAATCTGCATTCAATCCGAGCAGGAAGGGAAAGAATCAGAAATGGAGAGAATTAAAATATGAATTGTTCACCATTGTAATTAAAACAATCAAACAACAACAAAAAAACTCCAAAGTTCTTCTTCTGCCCAAAAGTGAAAAACGAACTCTGGAGAGCAGTGTTTGTCAACTGTCCAACTTTTAAGATGTGTGGACTTCGACTCCCAGAATTCCCCAGCCAGCCATATTGTAAATGTTGCAAAACTGAGGTCATGTGACTGTGGGATGCTGCAATGATTATAAGCGCAGGTCAGCTACTGAGTGTACTTTGCTACTCTCAGAACTTTGAATCCAAGTCTTCAGTACCAGTTATGCCCTCTATAATTAATCCTTCCTCACTTCTGCTCTGGCAGCCAAAAGATGTTTCTTCAGTGTTTAGCCCTAGGAGACTGACTGACTGTTTGAATAAAAATTAATAAAGTGGTACCTCTACTTACGAAATTTTCTAGATAAGAACCGTGTGTTTAAGATTTTTTGCCTCTTCTCAAGTACCATTTTCCACTTACAAACCCGAGCCTCCGAAACTGTAACTGGAAAAGACATGGAGAAGCCTCCGTGGGGCCTCTCTAGGAATCTCCTGGGAGGAAACGGGGCCTCCACTCTCCCTGCGGTTTCCCCAATTGCACGCATTACTTGCTTTTACATTGATTCCTATGGGGTAAAAT